>NC_136496.1:104060686-104405686 GCF_053919585.1 Euprymna scolopes | reverse complement strand
GTACTCGGAAGCAAAGCACACCGCACTGCATTACACAACTGTCTCCTCTTAGATAGTTTGCAACGCTAATACGAAACTGAACCAATGCTCCTTGCTATGCTAAATGTCCATAACTTTTACTTGAAAGCTGAAAACATCTTCTCTCAATAATAGAAACTCACCTTGTACCTCCAACTTTATTCGCACCTACTAAAACCAGCCCATATATCTATTTACCGAATTACACATGACTCAAAACTTACTGTTTTACCCGTACTATACTGCACTCGCATCTCATGCCCTGCTATCATCTAAAATATAGTTTTGGCACAACTCGTAGTTCAATTCTTAACACCTACTCACACTTTAATATTACACTAGACCCAAGCTCACATGAATAAAAAAAATAAATAAATAAATAAAAATAAAAATAAAAAAGGAGAAAAAATAATAAAATATATATATAAACAAAAGTGTAAGCCTCAAACCACATTATCTCCTGACAAGCCTCCTTACAATCATAGTTGCTTACACTGCATGAGCTCTACTCAACCCCTTTATCCACTAACAATGAAATAACAATATCCCTAATCCACTTTGAGGAGTGTAACTATTTAGCAGATATAACCTCTACAAACTAACCCAATAACATTAACTAACCAAGCGGGGTCGCAGAAATACCTGGATTAGAACCCAGGCGCGGAGCAAACCCTCTCAGTGGTGACGGACCCAGTGGATCTTTCCAGATCATCCGTCTAGGAGAAGGAAAACTCTGAAACTAAACCAAAGAGGAGGGAGGCCTCTTCAGTCTTGGATGACAACCTTCCTAGAGCTGGTGACTCAAACAAATTACCGGTTTGCAATACCTAAATTGCTTAAGGAGTAGATAGGTCCTGCCTATCGCCCGGCTTTCATACTCCTTCTTTGCCTATTAGTCAGGCGCAGAGATACTATCACAGTGATTCGACAGAAACACCCATTGGTAGATCTTGTTTCTTGTCTAGGGCAATGAACGCCGTTTCCCCCACTCCCGACACACCCCACCCCTTTAGCTGGGCACTTGAGAATGCTTGAGTACCACATATGCCTGAGCAATTAGATTGGGTTGACCTTCCTCTGATGGGTTGAGGGTACCGGATTGACAGTTACTGGCTGCTGTTTCCGACTGGTAGTACAGGAGCCTTAACTCTTTGGTAGCGCTTAGAGCGGCTGCTCCATCAACAGTTGAATAATATCGGGATGTTTGCAGTGCCATGGCGCGCATGGAAAGGGACCCTGCACTCATCCCCGGTGGGCTTTCCTGAGGCCACAGTCCTAGTTGATGGAGGGTCAGCTGATGGTCTACTTGTGATGCATGTGTGATATTCTGCATAACCTCCTGTTCGGCTTCCATTAACCCGACTGAAACTCGTTAAAAACATGATGACAGTACAATCTAAAAATAAGCTTAAACCAGGCTTAGGGACAAACAAATCCAACTTGCCTCCTCCCTTGAGGCTTGCATTCACAAATATCCGTGGGCTTAGAACTAATTTAGCTGATGTTGAAGCATTTCTCCTAACAAATACCCCGGATATCTTAGCACTAAGTGAGACTAACCTACACTCCCCCATCCCCTCTAACTACTTTAACATGCCTGGATATCTCCTACTCTGCCGTAAGGACTCTGACAGACATATGCACGGACTTGGAGTTTACATTCGTAATACCCTTCCCTTGACTAGAGAAACAAACCTAGAAACGGATGATCAAGCCTTTATGTGCTTTAGACTAATCATGCAAAACAACATTAGCTACTTTTACTTTCTCTACCGCTCTCCCTCGACCCAAGACTGCACCATAATAAACAAAGTATCTGACAGCATAGACACAGCACTATCCTTCGACACTAGCGCCCAAGTACATGTATTTGGTGACTTTAATGTCCATCACAAAAACTGGCTTGGATTCTCTACTTATACAGATGCAGCAGGCAGCGCAACTCATAGCTTCTCTGTATCTCACTCCCTATCGCAAATTGTTACTTTCCCAACCCGCTTCCCTGATCAGGAAGAGCAACACGCATCACTATTAGATCTGTTTTTGATCACAGTTCCTGATGATTGTGTAACGAAAGCCGACAGCCCACTTGGGAACGCTGATCATGCGGTAATAATGGTTGAAATCGCCATAAACTCCAGACCCAAAACTGAGGAGCCAGTGCTCAAAACAACGAGATATTATAAAAAGGCTGACTGGGAAGCCATCAGAGATCTTATCAGAGACGCCCCATGGGGAAATATTTTTTCTCTTCCTGCTGAACAGTGTGCAACTGAGACCACTGAATGGTTCAAAACTGCAATCGAAGCGCATGTTCCCATGCGGAAATTCTATAGCAAGCCCCACTCTCCCCAGTGGTTTACTTCGACTTGCGCAACTGCCATTGCTCAAAGGCAGCATGCATTCCGCAGGTTTACCCGACATAAGTCCAGTTCAAACAGACAAAAGTACATAGAAGCTAGAAGTAACGTTAAGAAAGAAATAGCGACAGCTAAGAGGGAATTTACGGAAACCACTAAAAAACGCATCGAAGCACAAAACTTAGGAACTCGTCACTTCTGGAAAATCTACAACAGTGTAGTAAATAATGGGCAATCAACAATTCCCCCACTAACCAACAATCACGAGGTTCTTTGCTCAGCAACCGAGAAGGCTAACATGCTTGCCAGTCGGTTTGCCTCCAACTCTACACTGGACCCTCTAAACCACCCCCTACCTGACTTTCCTATGCGGACAGACGCCACGCTAGACGATCTGGAAATCACCCCTGCTCAGGTGCATACTATCATAAAAAACCTTGACACTTCCAAAGCATGTGGACCCGACCTCATCCCAGCTGTGCTATTAAAAAAGTGCTCAGCCGAAGTAGCTCCAGTTCTCTCCAAACTCTACAACAAATGCCTTAATGAATCTTGCTTTCCGAGCTGTTGGAAAACTGCTTCTGTGGTACCAGTATTCAAGAATTCTGGCGAAAGAACTGACCCATTAAATTATCGCCCTATTAGCCCCCTCCCACTTTTTGCCAAAATATTTGAGACCTTAATTAACCATGCTCTAGTCCAGCACCTTACAGATGCTAAACTTCTGACCGACCATCAATATGGATTTAGACAAGCCCGTTCCACGGCAGACATCCTAACTGTAATCTCTGAACGCATATACCATTCACTGGACAAAGCAGGAGAGGGCAGAGCGGTAGCTCTAGATATATCTAAGGCTTTTGACAGGGTATGGCATGAGGGTCTCCTCAGGAAGATTAGATCTTACGGTATCACTGGTAGAATACTTTACATAATTAAATCCTTCTTAGATAAGAGAAAAATCCAGGTTGTCCTCGACGGTCGTACGTCTAAACAATATAATATAAATGCGGGAGTGCCCCAGGGATCTATACTTGGTCCTCTGCTGTTTCTGATATTCATAAATGACCTCCCCGACAAAATTGCCTCTGAGATGGGTATATATGCTGATGACACCACACTCTATAGCAGGCACGACAGGAAAACAAATGAACATATATCTAAAGTAATGGCAGAAACACTAGAGGATGACCTCAAATCAGTAGTGGAATGGGGACAAAAATGGATGGTAACGTTCAATGCCACCAAGACAAAACTGGTTTCATTCAATAATTACAAGAAACCTTCTCTACCACCTATAGCAATGGCCAACAACTCTTTAGCTGAGAGTACGTCTTTCAAGCTCCTTGGCCTAACGTTCACAGGAAAGATGAGCTGGAACAATTACATCGAGGGCATTGCCAGGGCCGCTGCGAGGAAGGTGGGCTCTCTCTACCGTGCTAGAAAACTTCTAACACCCGAAAGTATCCTGTACCTCTATAAGGCCACTATTCGCCCATGTATGGAGTATTGCTGTCACATTTGGGCCGGTGCATCGGCTACTAGTCTCTCGCTCCTTGACAGGGTTCAAAAGAGAGTCGCAAATCTGATAGGCCCTAAACTGGCATCAAAACTTCAGCCTCTGTCTCATCGTCGAAACGTTGCATCCCTCTGCCTGTTCTACAAGTATTATAATGGTGAATGCTCTGAAGAACTGCAAGCACTTGTGCCCCCACGACGTGAACACCCTCGACAGACCCGACAAGCTACAAAATCCCACCCCCACACTGTAGAGATCCCTAGATGTAAAAGATCTTTCTACTCCAGTAGTTTCTTCCCCAGAACTGCTAGACTTTGGAATTCCATTCCAGGTCACTGCTTCCCCAACTGTACTGACATGCATAAGTTCAAGTGCAACGTGAACCAACATCTCGCTGCCCTAATCCCTACATAGTACCCCAGTAGTTCTGCCCCTGATAGTAGCCCCCTACATTAAAGTGGCAATGTGCCTTGTTTGGGGTGAAAATGTAAAAAAAGAAAAAAAAAAAAAAGCGGACACTGTGTGATTGTCGATGTCAAGTTAAAATCCTTTCGATTAGATTGCGTTTATGCGTTTTCATACTATTGGAAACGGTATGGGCCAGAATTTTACTTCATGGATTGTACTGACTTCTTCTCAGTTGATTAAAGATTAAAAATCCATTGAATATGAAGTTGTTTCTATATTTAATGTCTAAACTTAAATTCTCATATTAAGGCTGAGATATTCAACGTTTGTATCGTTAAATGTGTTTTCGCTAGATAAATTTAACTTGAGATATGCCTGTTAAAAAAATAAGTAAAATTAGTTTTATAAACAGACGTTTTTTACTAGCTTTATGTCCAATTCTAAAGATTTAAACAAATACATAATACATCTCACCTTCCTGTTTGGAATTCTTATTCTAATATGTTATCAAATTCCATTAGTTGATTTTGATTTTATAAAAATATGCTTTACTCATAAGTATGCGAAATTGAAATTAGAGTAATCATGCTGATTTAGCGTCTAATAATTATGAAGCAAATTTCATACGAAGATGCATATTTTGATTTTATAAATGAAAGTGTGTATCCACATTATGTTAACACTGTTAACATATTCTAATGGAACGTAGATTTGAGGAATAATAAATCTGGTATACATATAGTAATTAATTGGAATTCATTATTGAGATGAGTATTATCTATTAATTTTTATTTTCTTGCGGACTATTATCCTCATCTTTTTAAGTTGTTGATTCACGATATTTCGGACAACTATTCCTCTGGCCTTCGTCAGGTGGTAACCGGGACGGGATAGGAACTCCGAATACTCAGCAATTACTGACATCCATAGTTGTTGTCGGCTAACCACGTTTTTGGCAAAGTAAGCCTTTGGCCGGCTTTGGGTAGGATTGAAACCGCTATTTTCAGACAATTCCCACCTGGAACCGTAAGGCGAAAACAACTATGGATGACAGTAATTACTGAGAATGCAATTCCCGTGGCGGTTACCACCTGATGAAGGTCAGAGGAATAGTTGGCCGAAACGCCGTGAAACAAAACATCAAAAAATGAGGATAATAGTTTGTTATGCTGGTGTCTAATACCATATGTTTAATTGCTTTTACTTAAATAATCTCAATTACGAGAACGATACACTTTAAATAATTAAATACTTCTTCAGATACAAGAATCTAATTCATTCGCCTGGGGAATAAACATTGACGATTACTACGTGAAAAAATACAATGATTTGTGAAATATATACATTTTACTTAGAAGAAATACCTGATTAAAAATTTTCATAAGGATTCCACCTAACATCTAACCCATTGTCATCGATGTCAAAGTTAAATGATATTAGAGATACGCGGAAGGAGATCCTATCAGTGACAAGGCCATCCAGGGTGAACAGGTTTTGCACCAAACGATATTAGTGACGCAATCCTGCTGATTGGAATCGGATTAAAATCTAAGATAAATCGGCATAAGACTCCATAGTTTTCTCGTCGACTCTACCTTTACATGTAGCAAGGAAGACGTGTCAAGCGCGGGTCTGTAACTCAATGGCATAAGTATTGTAACGTAATATGGCGTTATGCGGGTGAGCGTTCTGTGTAAAACATTCCCCGACTTCGTATGCAACTGATGGGTTTTACTGTTTACTACGCCTAATATAAAACAAATCTGCAGTTAAAGGAATAGCCGCGACAAACGAGTTGTGTCATGGTGACAATATATTCTTAAGATATTGCCTTCAGGATCTTTATTAAGAAATTTCTCTCGCTCAACAAGAACATTTGTAACAAAAAATGTAAAGGTATATCTAAATTGGTTTTTACTTACCAAATCTAAAAATATGCAGCCGATCATCCCATGATGTATCACCTCGAACTCGAATGATTCATGGATCGCTTCAATTTCTATCCTCCAATTATATCCTTTCTGATTGTTCGATCTCAACCGAACGCCGTTTTTTTTTTATTATTTACACGTAATATATGTCATTGAAATTGTAATTATACCCACTTATTTTTCTCTTTGTTTCTGCCATTTTGCTTTTTTGTTGGTTCACCAATTTTCAGACACCATTGTGGAAGCTATCCTGCTTGACGTTTTACTTCTACATTAAAACAATATTTCTGTCATTGAACCACATGGTCTTTAGAGTTATAAAATCCTTAGACATCAAGCAGTGAAAGTAAGTTCGCTGAAAACTTGAAGATTTCTAAAAAGTTTTATTTTAACCAAAATGAAACACCCTTAATATGTATTTTGTGTACCTGACATCGTGCAAACTACAAATTGTAATCAGATCTAACGCTTGATCGTATCTTGGAATAATGGTCTAGTTTGGAAGTTTTAGTGAGTGTATCCTTCTCCATTTTTAGCATTACTCTCCTCAAAGTGGATGTACCTGTCAATATCCCATCTATCTATAAATATTTGTTCTAAAGGGAACATTACTATTTTACGGTATCGGGCTGAGATCAGTGTAATATCTGTTCTGCAGATACTTCACTTAAGATAATGTGTACCAGTCAACGGAGGGGAAACCTTCTATACTGGGGCAATTATTATTTTTGGTTACCAGAGTGCCCCATTTATGCCTACTTTTAGGGGAGCTTGTTTTTACCCCACATTAAAAACGGCCTTGTGCCTAATTTGCTTTGGTGGGGAAACAAATAAATACATTAATATTTTACGGTAACAGAAGGGCAGCGTGTTCGTTTCTACTAGAAATTTATGTTAACCCAAAATGTCCATTTTCTTCTTTCCGTTTTCACGATCATGATCATATGAACTTTTCAACCCTATTCAAGCTAACATGTACATGACATAAATGAATATACAAGAGCATTTTGCAGAGTTCTTAGTACAGAATATAATTAAATAACATAAACATGATATAATTATATTAGATAAGTACTTATTATGGTCTAACAGTATTACGTTTAAAGGCCAATCATTTTTCTTCGTTTTTATTTCAAGCTTCTGTATTTCTCTCTTTATATTTTTTAAAATTTATTCGTTATTTTTTCGATCACTTACATGGTCCTATTAAGGTTCAATTGTATTGCTTTTAAGAGTAAAACATTTTTATTGTTTTTCTCTTATTTTACTGTTAAATTATTAAACGTTATTCATTACTTTATGACAACTTACTTGTTACAATTTACGATCTGACAGTATTACGCTTAAGAACTATGAGTTTTCTTCTTTATTTGAAAATTGTTAAGTTTTCTCTTTTAGATTTGTAAACCTTCAAGTTTTTATTTGCAACCACTTATATGGTGCTTGTAAAAACTTAACAGTATTTTGTTTAGGAACCAATCATTTTTCTTCGTTTTATTTTTAAAATAATTCTTATTCATTCTCTGGTGTTAAAGCCTTTTACGTTATTTTTTACTGCTTATCAGAGTTTAGCTTTATTACTTTTAAGAGCTAATGAGTTTTCTTAAGTTTTTTTAAAAATAATTTGTTATTTTCTGTGAAATTGTATAACTTATTCGTTATTTTTTAGACCACTTACATGTCGGTCTTTGTTTGTAGATCATAACAGCGCCAGCAGTTATAATGAATAATGCAGGCATTTAATTGCATTATTCATGCGAGCTGTCGCCCTTTGACAATTTAAGCCGGAAATCTGCCGCATGAAATGAATAAATAACCCGCGCAAAACCAATTGCCTTAAAAGGCTACAGCGCCCTATTACTAATGGCCGCCAGAAACAAAGTTTGATTAAAACAAGTACGTGCCAAAGAACACAATAGCATTTAATCTTTTGTTTACTGGGCTATCTGTCTTTGAAGACGATTTATCAATTATTACATGTTATGAATGACATAAAATAAAATAAAAGTTTCAGTGTGATTTTACGCACGGTTTTACTTTTTGAATAATTCGTTTGCCTCACAATTAAATGCTTAAAAGCACATACTATTTTCAACTATTAGATCTAACAAGAGGTTCCCAGAGAAGTATTGAATATTTATATTTCTAAATAACAACTCTTTTTCTACCGTTGTCACATTGAAACAAAATGTAGTAGGCAAAAAAAAAAAATTTAAATTAGGAACACAGATGGGAAATAGTCAGTATCGCCCACCTCAAGAAGAGAGGGGATTTCTTGGATGTAATAAGCGTGGAGAAAAAAGGAGCCGAAAAAAACTCGCTTCTCGCACACACGTGCTTCGTCACAAAAAACAATCCAAACGCCAGAACCACCTACACAAAATCTGCCGGATACACCTCATTGCTTTCCAGCGTCCTGCCTTTATAGCGGCCGGGAATTGTCAATTTGCATAATCGCGTGAGAGTAGATCCGATTCTACGAGAATTGCATGAGGTCAACGCTAATAAAAACCCATGGACGCCATCTTGGAACTCTCTCTTCCGCTCAGCCTGAAACACAACAGACGTATCCAAGCTAAGCTCTCTATTTCCCCTCATTTCGGTTATTGCAAATTCTGCGACACACACATTTTTATCTTTTTACGTACTGTATATATTTAAAAAAACTAACATTACACAAAATATAATATGAATAATTACGTGGCTATTATCTTTTAAATAATTTTGCTTTTGTTTTGATGATCTGTAATAATAATAATACAGGGTGACCTCCAAAAACAGGCCCCATGTACACTTTATGTGATATATTTATTATTTATTTACCGGTTGCCCTTCTTCTACAGGACATGACAGAATAAACAACCGTGAGTACACGAAGACCCCAGTGGGAGCTGGGACAAAGAATACACTGTGTTAAATTTTACTAAAAGACAGGCTCGTTTAAGAAAACAGTTTCATACGTTAGTTCGAATGTGAAAAGACTCCATCCAAAAGCAGAATTCAGAACTGGGTGGACCACTTCCAGAAGTATGGGGCCGTGGAGAACCTCAACGCTGCCAGAGAGAAACGTCCAAACTACTCGGGTCGTCCCAAGAAGCGAACAGCCGCACTGGTCGAAAGAGTAAGAGAGTCTCTCTAGCAGACTCCGAAATACCCTGTGCGTAAGCGAAGTCAGTCCCTCGGTATGTCCCGTGAGACTTGCAGGAGATTACTGGTGAACGATATCAGGGCTTATCCATACAGAATACAGACTCTGCAGATCCTTACAACTTAAGACAAGAAGCAGAGGAGGGCTATGGCAGTCAGGATGCTCGAGAAGATCGAGGAGACACCAAGTTTCCTTAACCTCCTCTCGATCTCAGAGGAAGCCTACTTCCATCTTGATGGAAAGGCGAACTCCAAGACAAATGTCTTCTGTGGGCCCTCCAGACCCAATGAAGTAGCCACCAATTCCCTGCACTCTCCTAAGTGCACGGTGTGGGCTGCAATCACGGCCAGAGGCATCATCGGACCATTCTTCATCGAGGAATCTGGCGCAGCAGTGACAGTCATCAAGGAGCGGTATGTGTAGGCCTTCAACACCTTCAAGAGTAAGCTCCAGACCATCTACCCGTCGCTCATGAGCAAGTTCTGGTTCCATCAGGACGGAGCAAGTTCTCAAACCTCAAACCTGTCCGCAGATTGGCTGAAAAAGACCTTCGGAGGCCGATTGATCAGTCTCAAGACTCAGATTTTTTCTTTGAGCCTATCTTAAGGACGGAGTCTACGCAGGTAAACCCGGGACCATCACGAAACTCAAGAAAACCATCAGAAAGGAGATGAGAACCATTACCCATTCAGCCTGTAAGAACGGACAACTTCGTGCTGCGCCTCAAGAAATGCACGGAGCTTAATGGAGGCCATCTAGACTATATGCTGTAGAACGGAGAAAAAGGACAAATACCCTAGTGATTTGATGTGATGTTTTGAATATAATAAACTAGTTATGACCCAAGTTTCGTTTCATTCGAACAAAACACTAAGAACCCGGGCCTAATTAGAGTTTGTGGCCCGTTTTTTTAGTCACCCTGTAGTCCTAAAGAGTATTCAGCATTAGTTCAAAGCGAATCATTGTTTTGCTCAACAAAACATAACTATAAATGGTTTTCCCTGAAAAAAAAAACAATGCGTGAATACATTGTGTTACTTACTCTTTCATGTAAATACGAATTAGCACATTTTTATACTAGATTTATCACTGAGTTGTGTCTTACTAGCGAAAAAACGATAGAAGCTATGCATAGCTTGAAAAATAACATAACCAACGACCACTACAACCACGCCAGTAAAGCTGAAAAAGCAAATCTAACAAAACTAAATATTCCTAAGTTCTGTTCAAATATTTCTAATTTCGTAAAAAATAAATGTATTGAATATTTTCTATCTGAGGTGAAATATGTATAAATAGATTAAATCGATCCAGATGTCTAAATATAAATACACAGAACTCATGGTGTTGAGGATGCATATATTAAAAAATATAAACTGACCAGATTTGAAATGATTAGAAGCTGACCAGGGAATGACAAATTTAAAATTTTGTAAACTTTCTTGCAACATCCATACCTCAACGAATCAATTAGGTTTAACCTAACAGTAAATAAACATTGTATATATTTCGCCATTAAGCACACCAGGGGATCTATGCAAATAAATTCGGAAACGAACTACTTTAGCAGAAACATTGGTAAGTGTAAGGTTAATGTCGGAGTTGTTATTAGTCCTTTTAAACAACTTGCACTTTGTTGCTTAAAGGCTGCTTTTTTATTACAGTTTCACCCCAAACAAGACACATCACCCCATTGATGTAATGAGCTAATATCAGGGACATACGTTGGAGGGATACAATGTAGAGGGTTGAGCAGCAAGATGTCTGTTCACATTACACTTATTGCATGTAAGTATAGTTGGGGACCAGGAACCTGAAAGCATGTTCCAAAGTCTAGAAGTTTCGAGGAAGAAGCTATTAGAATAAAGACCTTTCTATACATCAAGGGGCCTCTACTGTGTAGGAGTGGGACTTTGCTGCTTATCAGATTTGTCGGGGGTGTTTACGCCGAGGTGGTATAAGGGATTGTAGTTTATCGAAGCATCCATCATTAAAATACTTGTAAAACAGGCAGAATTATACAACATATCGTCGATGGGGCAGATGTTGGAGTTTAGATGACAGTTCAGGACCTATCAGGTTGGCGACTCTCTTCTAAACCTGGTCCAGGAGACTAGTAGCAGATGCACCAACCCATTAGTGACAACATGTATGGGCGAATAGTGGCCTTGCAGAAGTACCGGATACTTTCAAGTGTAAGTAACTTTCTAACACGATAGAGAGACCCCACCTTCTTCGCAGCAGACTTGGAAATGCTCTCGGTGTATCTATTCAACTTCATGTTCCATGTGAAAGGTAAACCAAGGAGTTTGAACGAAGAGCTTTCAGTAATGTATCTTTGGACTCATCTATTAGTGGTTGAGAAGGTTTATTGTAATTATTAAAGCAAATAAGCTTAGTCTTGGTAGCATTGAACGTTCCCATCCATTTTTGACTCCATTCTGCTACAGACTGAAGGGCTTCCTCTCGAGCTTATGTCATTGCCTTCAATGTGCGTTCATTCGTTTACCCTCGTGCCTGCTATAGAGCTTAGTGTATATACTTTGAAATGCTTAAAGATAAATACTGTCTTCTCTTTTACATTACGCAATACATTAATCAATTCATTTCAATATGATAACTCATGTGATAAGTAATTTGAAGAAACTAAACAACCTAAACTAATTATCAATGATGAATATAATCATTTACAATATTCGTATTATTTGCTTAATTACGAACAGAAAATATTAATATCAGTATTAAAGTTATTAAAATGGGACACCTACTTTACAAAAGGTAACTGAAAATACATTGTTTTTTTCTAATTATAAAATACTACAACATGGCGTAATTTATTTTATTATAAAATAATATTTCAGACGACATTTTATATTTTTACATAGGGAAATTATTTCTGATATTATATTATATATAATCCTGCATTGTGTTCATTGCCATTGCATTCATGAATAATATAACAACAGAAAAGATATCCTTATCCCGCGGGGCTTAGGATGAATCAATAATACTACAATACGAAGAATAAGGCTACAAAGTTGTAATTATCATTTCATTTTATATTAGTCAGCATTTATAGGGGCCATAAATAAATTAGGCAATGCGAACGGAAACCCCACGAATAGCGGTAAAATAATTGGACCTTTCTCTCGTTCCAAAAATTACTTGACTCACGATGCAATTTATCCTAATAATTATATAAGTGTGTAGATCGTCCGTGTGTTTTTGCTTGCTTGCCTGATTTTGGTATATATATATATATATATATATATATATATATATATATATATATATATATATATATATATATATATATATATATATATAGGCTGGGGAACTAAAATTTAAAATAGTTTTTATCAAGACTTTAACAACAACATCGTATGGCTAATAACGTTTTTAGATAGTTACGACAATTTATTTGCCACTCAAAAATGCATAAGAGGAAATATGTTTTTTTTTTTATTTAAGGTGTTCCCCCACCCCAATAACTGCTATTACACGTCTCCTGAAACTTGCACATGTCTTTTTCAAATATTAGGGAAACAACTTATTCCATTCATGTGTAATTAAGTCGACATTGCTATGTGATGCTCTACTGGAAACATGTTCCGAAACACTCCAAAAGGAATAATCCAGAGGCGTTATGTCTGGGCTGGAAGGTGGTCACAAACATGACTCCCAAAAATTACTGAAATTTGATTTGCAGAAATCTTGGATATTTCTAGCTGTGTAAGCCGGAATACTATCCTATGTCCATACATAATTTCTATTTGAATAGTTTGTTTTGAGCCATAGCAATACCTGATATCTCAAAGTTTTATAGTAAGTGTCAACATTGATGTTGTCATCAAGTTTGTAGAATTTTATGGGCATCTTCTTTCCATCAGATGCTACAACACCAAAAGCCATAACCTGAGCAGGATGTTTTGTCCTGAATGCCCCTTTAACTCCAGCTGTTGATGCTGCGATGTAGCTGTCATTTCTACGGTTCAGAACAACATCAACAGTGAAGATATTTTCATCGGAAAAGATATTACAATGGAAGGATTTTTCTTTAGCCATGTAGTAATTATTTTTGCACTTTTCAAGTCTATTTTCCTTTAGAGCATTTGTCACAATTGTTTTGGCTTTCTTGTATAGAATCTTAAGTTCAAATCATATTTTACAGCATTTCTAACGGCCTTGCTGTCTACCTTAAGTTCATAGATTTCGTTGGGTCTTTTTGAATTTTATATTCGAGAGTCCTGATAAATGTTTAGGTACGTTTTTTGTTGCTTCCTCCACTTCCAGTCTTTCTGGGAATAGTTTGGCTCATAGTAATTTTCTTCTTTACATCGTAAACTGGTTTTTGCGGACACTCCCACTATTTCTGTTATCTCCTAAGGTGAGACGTGTACATTCAACAAATCATACACTCTATGAAGTTTTGCCTCCTGATTGCTCATCTGGGTAAATATTTCTGAAAAGATATTGGTAATAATGGAAAATATAGTTATAATATCAACATATGTAAGCAAGTGGCGCAACTCTTACAGAGAAAAGACAACTTAAAGTTCACTGTAAATTTTGCCTTCCCACCCTGTATATATATATATATATATATATATATATATATATATATATATATATATATATATATATATATATAAGGATACATGTTAGATATATCAATGATTTTTTTTAATAGTGCTTGAATTTGCGATAAGCGCTGACTCAAGAAGTCTCCACTGCGGTTTATTTGAAAAAAAAACATTTAATATAGATATATAGCCTGAGGTGTCCTAGAGTGGATGAAACACAGAATATTCAGTGTAGCTTAATCGCCATATATATTTTAGAAATTACTATATATATATATATATATATATATTTATATATATATATATACAATATATATATATATATATATATACATATACATATATTCTTCAGAATAATATTATCTAACAATCAACTGGTATGGAAACCTGTGATTATAAGTTTTACAAGATATTACTGGCAGTAATATTCTATAAGCACTATTCTACCTAAATAAGCATTGCTCGATATACAATATATATATATATATATATATATATATACATATATATATATATATATATATATATATATATATATATGTGTGTGTGTGTGTGTGTGTGTGTATATGTGTGTGTGTGTGTATTTAACCACACTGCTATCAAAGACATTCACTTCGGATTTTACCATGAAATTTGTGTGTGAATTTTTATATCCTTTTCATTAACTTCCCTTACTCTATGACATTTTAACTTTTAATTGTGATTTTCCATGTCTCACTAACTTTAGCAATTAATGTGTAAACCATTATCACTATTTAATAATGTTTTCTCCTCTGAAGAGAGGGTACACATCGCAATCCTATAGGATAAGGAGTTATAATATTTCAAATGTATTCTTTAATAAAAATCTTTCGATTTGAAATTCAAACATTTCATGTCATAATTTTATGGAAAGTTAGAAATCTGTATAACAAGTTCTAACATCTAATTGCCATCATACATATTTTGGAGAAACCCCACGTGAAAAGGCTCAATGAACATAAAAGAGATATAAGAAATTACAATTCTCTAAATGCCTTATTCTCTCATTCATTGCAGCATGATCATACATTTAACTTCAAACAAACAAACATAAATAACCATAAACCATAAACCGCAATGGAGACTTCTTGAATCAGCGCCTATCGCAAATCGAAGCACTATTACAAAAACGTAGAGATATCTGACATGTATCGTTATGTATCGTTTATTCTATTAAAAACATAATAAAATTTTAGACACAAGTTTATTATATCACACTATAGAAAATAACTCTTATAATAATTAATAAATATAATCAGTCAGTAAATTGCATAACACGAATGCACACATTCCATATCAGTTACACATCCATATTTGGATTATTATTATTATATTGTTCCAAAAATAAAATGACTTGCATCAGGCCATTTCAAATATATTAACAGCTATATGACGTTATTAAAAATAATCCTTTTCACAACACTATGTCCTCTTCTTTTTCTCATTTTTTGTTGTTGAATTTCCAGTGATTTTCCAGTTTCTGAAATGGAACAAGAATATACATTTCGTTGCATCAAAAATATATTGGTGTTTTGTTTTCTTAAAATATTTTATCCAAAGAAAGTATCGAAATAAAGACGAAACGTTGATGAAATCATAACTTGGTCTTTTGCTTTTATTTTTCTTTCATATGTATATGTACAGTATGTATATATATATGTTTCTAACATTCAGCAATGTGTGTGAATAGCTTTGTATATATATATATATATATATATATATGTTTATATATATTTATGTATATATAAATGTATGCATATACATGTGTGTATATATGCATATGTATACGTATATATACACACGTGTATATACATATATGTATATATACATGTACAGATATCAATATACATATATATATAAATTTATATATATATATGTATATATATAGGCATAAGCCTGATGAATCCTTGCGTGAATGAAACGCGGAATATTTTGTGTAGCTGAATTGCCATATATATTATAACTTACTATATATATATAGACAGAGAGAGAGAGAGAGAGTAAGTTATGAAAATATATATGGCAAGTAAGCTACAAGTAAGTAAGCTTAATTGGCATATATATATTATAACGTACTATATATATATATATATATAACTACTTCATTTACTCATATAAAATTAATATACGAAAGTATAGATTTATGCGTAGATTTTAAGTATTTGCTTTGCTTCAAAGTGCGCAATACGTAGGTAGAGCTAGTTAGTAATTTATAAAATATACATGGCGATTAAGCTACACTGAATATTCGGCGTTTCATCCACTCTAGGATTCGTCAGGCTTATGCGCATAAGCCTGACGAATACTAGAGTGGATGAAACGCCGAATATTCAGTGTAGCTTAATCCCCATATATATTTTATAAATTACTATATATATATATATATATATATATATATATATATATATATATATATATATATAGTAAGTTATGAAAATATATGGCAAGTAAGCTACACAAAATATTTCACGTTTCATTCAGCTTCGAAATATATATTTCCCATTTTTTTTTCGTTTTGTATTAGCCTGGTCAAATAAATAACTGTAAAAAAATAATAGCGGATTAAGATGTGACGAAAGAATAGTCAGATTGATTACTTGTTTCTGGGCCATTGTCAAACGGAACGCACATACAGTAAACATCCGAGCGTTCATTTCAGATAATTAATTCTTTCGGATCTATGTTCTGTCTAATAATTTATGATGAGCTTCGACAATGGACAAAAAAAAAGAAACAATACCATTAATCCTGCCAAGAAATTGTTGTTTAAAGAATATAAATAAGAGGCCACAAACGATGTAATCAAATTCATTATGTTTTTGGCACGGAATCGATTTAGATAAAGTCACATATAGTATCTATAGAAGGATGGACGGAAAAGAGAATATGGCATGGTTTTCCTCATTTTTCTTTAAAATGAATTTAGTTTATATACAAATTAATTATTAGGTAATTAATTCAAAGATCATTCAAGAAATAAACTTTTATATATTTGAAAATGATGGCAATAAAAATTCAAAAAAGATTACTATCAATCTTTTTTAAGAATTTTGTCATGTAACATGTATTGATTAATATATAACTCGTCCAAATTATGCAACTTAACAGTATGTTATGCACATATCCGTATATATACATGTATATATGTCAAAATATCGTTAATTCATTACCCTGACAGCAGCAGCTGTATAGCGCAATGGTGAGAAGCCTTGACTGTCATTTGGGCGATTGGGTTTCGTCCTGGCCTGAGGCAGTTTCCTGTTTAACCTCACCGATGAGCTGTGAAACAGCGAAACAGTACTGTATGTGAATTAATATATATATATATATATATATATATATATATATATATATATATATATATATATATATATATATATTAAGCCAGCATTTTTCTCTTAGTCATATTTAATTAAATAAAATAAACTTCTTTCGTCCCACGATTTATCGGACAGGGACACAGTAAAATTCTCGTTGCGTTTCCAAGGGCCCAAAAGACGCCAGAAAGGCCTCAAAATTACCAAAAATGGCAGGTTTTGCCCCATAACTTTTGATCACTCCATTATATTTTTCTGGAACTGGGCCGGAATGAAGCTCCCATTGTTTTTAATAAAATCCAGTATGAGTGACCCTGGCAACATCCTGGTTCGCGTCCCCGAGGACTTCCACTGCTAGCAACGCCCCGTTTTGGCTCTTTTTTCATATTTCTTAACAATAATTTATATTTCTGACTATATAGTGTTTTTTCACGGTGGTTAACTCAAGTAGTTGGGATCAACTCACTATGTTCGGCATCGTTAGGGGCTCAAAACGGTTTTAAAAAATCCCCAAAAAGCAAAAAATGACACATTTTGCCTCATAGCGTTTGATCCATCTATTAGATTTTCCTGACACATGGCCAAATTTGGAGGCCATTGTTCTTAATATAACTTCAGTATGGGTGACTCTGGCAAAATTCTAGTTCGAATTCAGAACTTTTAGAACTAAAAAAACATGTTATTTTTAGCTTTTTTTCATATTACTCAGTAATTTATGTCCGTCTATATAGTGGTTTTCCATCCCGCTAAATTACAATATACATGTTTTAAGGCGTAAAACTGCACCGTTTGTCCATCTTTACTGGGATTCAGCGTTTCCAAGAAAACCAAATGGGTCACAAATGCCCCCAAATTGCAAAAAATTATACTTTTTACCCCATGAATTTTGCCTCATAGAATAGATTTTTCTGAAACTTGGCGAAAATATGAAGGCAATGTCGGCCCTTCACACTTCTCGCATTTATCATTTCTTCACTATTTTTTGTGGCGTCATCTCAGAAGAGGATAACGAACGCGTGGCTTGTTTTGTCTATTAATTCTGTTTTCGATCCTTTCCAACTTCTGAATAACAGTCTTAAAATCTGGCAAGAACCGCCATATGTATTCACCATATTTATCATAAGTCCGAGTACTTTCGAATCAGCTAGGATTTACCTTTAGGGATAAAATAATCGAACTGGTTTTGAACAATTTATATACGTTTTTGTTGTTGTTAAACGTATATAAATTGTTTCAAACCAGTTAAGTTAATTTATCTCTGACGATGTCATATCTTGAATTCAAATAGAGTAATAGATTTTAGTAAAAGGGAAAAATAGAAATAAACGTTCAGGGATGGATATCATACGACCAAAGATGGTAATTCTTCAAATATATATATATACATATATATATATATATATATATATATATATATATATATATATATATTAATCAACCAGCTGCCCGAAACATTAGCATGTTCAGTGCAGCCACATTGTAAATACGTTCATATTAATATATATATATATATATATTAATATATATATATATATGTGTGTGTGTGTGTAAATATTTAATAGTATATATATATATAAATATATTCGTGTCAGGTCATGTAATGTGCTGCTGGTACCATGTAACCCAGTACTACCTGCTGCATGGTCGGGTAACCGGCGACTATACTGGTTCTCCCACTAGCTTGCCTGGTGAGGAGGGTGGATAGTCTCCCAGAAGGATCAAAAACAAGACCTTACAAAGGGCGGATGAACCCTCCTAGAGTCAACGGCTTACAAGCTCCACATGCACTCATATGCATGTGTATATATGTGCATGTATATATATATATATATATATATATATATATATATATATATATATATATATATAGCGCGGAGTTGGAAATCCCAGGTTGGTGTCTGGCGCGTAATATCTCACTTCATTGGCAGGTAGTGGCTCTTAAGCCTGGTTGACAGTCTACCTAAGTGGTGGAAAACTCTATTACAAAACCTGAGATGCAGCTGTTCATTAGTTCCGTGGCATATTTTGCACCAACTGATGTTATCGGCTGTTTCAAAAACTGTGAATGGTTCTACACAAGCCATTCCCACTTAAATCAAGTTTGCTCACTCTGCTTTTTTACAACCTCCAAAAAGGTAAGCAAAAAGCTCCATCAGGCGAAGTGCACTGGTAATGGGGTACTGGTGGTGGAGGCAGGTGGAGGATATCACTGGAGGGCTTTAGTCGGTACTCTGCACAGTTGGCGTAGTAGGTGATGGCCGTTTTTGTGCAAAAATTTGTGAACAATTGCACAGTTCGTGTCCTCTACTATGTGGCAAAGCAGAGCTTTTCTAGATGTATCACTGCTTTCCTTAGACAGGGAGTGGCGATAAAAGGAACCCTAAAAAGCTTGTTCACACAAAAGCTTGTCATCTTGCTGCCGTTGACTGGCTATCCAATTGTGCAGTCGAAACAGAAACTCAATTCGAAATACAAAGCATGCGTTCAATTTTGGAACGTGGAATGTAAGAACATTGCTTGATAGTGATGATTCTTTCGAGAGGAAGACAGCGCTAGTTGCAAAAGTACTGAAACAATACAACATTGACATTGCTGCCTTGTCTGAGACAGATCTCTTGGGATCAGGTGAATTGACAGAAATTGGCGAAGGTTACACGTTCTTTTGGTCAGGTCGGAAAGAGGGGGAGAGGCATAGTTCCGGTGTTGGCTTTGCAATAAAATCAAATATTGCTAACTCTCTGGAGGCTCTTCCTCGGGGCGGTGACGATCGTTTAATGACCCTTAGAATGGGACTCACAGCTGGAACGAGACTGACACTGGTAAGTTGCTATGCACCAACTCTAAATGCAGAAGAGGTAGAAGCCACAAACTTCTACGAAACGCTTGGTGACATAGTAAGAAGCATAAACTTTCATGACAAGATCTTACTGATGGAAGATTTTAATGCCCGGGTAGGCTCGGACAGGGAAACATGGGGAAATGTGATTGCGGCTCATGGTATGGGGAATATAAATGACAATGGACTTCGCCTGTTGTCATTTTGTAGTGAACATGGGCTCTTCATTACAAATACTATATTTCAGCAGCCAAATCGTTATAAAAGCACATGGATGCACCAAAGGTCCAAGCATTGGCATCTTATTGACTTTGTTATAACCCGGAAAAGAAACAGGAGAATATTCTTTTGAGTCGTTCATTTCATGACTCGTGTTGGCTGTCGGATCACGCCCTGATTCGATTCAAGACATCACTGAAACTATGACCTAAGGGAAGAAGGCATACAATTAAGATGCCAAAGCCATTGGATATGAAATAACGGAACACTGAAAAGAAAGAAGAATTATCTTCTAAGTTAGATGCGAACTTAAACGAAATTGGGATAAACAATGATATTGAAGAGTTCTGGAAGAAATTGCAGGATGCCATCCATGAATGTTCAAGCGAAGTACTAGGACTTTCCAAGAGGAAGCATCAGGATTTGTTCGATGAAAATGACATTGAAATTCAGGGTATTTTAGACCGGATACACTCTTCGCACAGGGCCTGAATATCAGACAACGTTTCTGCAGCGAAGAGGTCGGCTTATCGCAGTGTCAGAAGGGATGTTCGGCGCCGACTGAGGAAAATGAAAGAAGATTAGTGGTCTGCAAAAACCTCTGAGCTCCAGGCTGCTTTTGATAGGAAATATGCGAGGGTATTTTATGAGGGTCTGAAAGAAGTTTTTGGACCACAACAATGTGGTACTTCACCCGTTATGGGGGCAGATGGTACAACCTTGTTGACTGATAAGAATGAAATCCTTAACCGCTGGAAGGACCATTTTGAAGGAGTGCTGAATTCTTCTACTGATGTCGACGATGGTGTTTTGAGTTCTTTGCCTGCAAGAATCCAAATACCAGAACTAGATGTGATTCCTAATTTTTCTGAAGTTCTTGCAGCTGTAAAACAAATGCTACTGAGAAAGTGTGCAGGTGATGATGGTATACCGGCTGAAATATTCAAGTTTGGGGGCAACACACTTTTGAAAAACTTTTGGAGTTATTCATCAGGATCTGGGAAGGCGGTTCTGTACCTCAATATTTCAGGAACTCGTCAATAATCCATCTCTTCAAGAATAAAGGAAAGCGCATTGATTGTGATAACTACTATCACTGCTACTCTGTGGCTGGAAAAGTACTAGCCAGGGTCATTTTGAACAGGATAATCATTCATCTAGTAGACAAAATTTATCCTAAGACGCAGTGTGGTTTTAGATCTGGAAGTGGAACCATCGACATGATCTACTGTTTACACCAAGTTGCGGAGAAGGCACGTGAGAAAAATCAGGATCTGTTTGTCGTATTTATCGACCTAAATAGGGCGTTTGACTCTGTCAACAGAGTCGCACTTTGGAAGGTTTTGAATAAAGTTGGAATCCCTGAAAAAATGTTAAATGTAATGATATCCTTTCACGAGAATATGGAGGCACGTGTAAGAACAGACGGAAAGTTCTCTGAATCATTCAAGGTAAAAACCGGTACGAAACAGGGTTGTGTTATGGCACCTGTGCTCTTTGCCATCTTTTTTTCAATCATGCTCGAGCATGCTTTTAAAGATTACACGCAAGGTGTCCATTTGGAGTTTAGAACTATCGGGGTCACTTTTAATCATCAAAGATTCAAAGCGAAAACACTAACAAGAAGCAAACTGGTTCGTGATTTGCTTTTTGCATACGATGCTGCACTCGTGACCACTTCATTTGAAGAAGCACAAGAATTAGTTGACAAGTTTTCCAATGCCGCAAAAGCATTTGGTTTGACGATTAATATTAAAAAGACAGAAGTTATCTACCAACCAAAGTCCACCCCGTTGCAGCAAGGTGGTGTGAATATTCCCAGACCAGAATATGTGGAACCGCCTCAGAAAATCTTAGTAAATAGACAGCCTCTAAAGTATGTTAACTCCTTTGCATATCTCGGAAGTAAGGTGAATTCGTCAGCATCCATTGAGCAGAATTTCAAAGGCGACTGATGCATTCGGCAAATTGCGGTCAAGAGTATCGAATGAAAGCGGTTTGACTCTAAAGACCAAGATCTCAGTTTATCGTGCAGTGATTGTTTCGATACTCCTGTATGGATTGGAAGCCTTGAACCCATACCGTAGGCAGACTGAGCAACTGGAGACATTCCATACGCGTTGCATTCGTAGTATATGTGATTAACATGGAATAACAAGGCCCCTAACTCGGGAGTGTTTGCTAGGTGCGACATTTTAAGTATTAAGGCCTTCCTGATGAAGTCTCAGCTTCGGTGGGCTTGTCACCTTGTTCGCATGGATGAAAACCGTCTCCCTAAGCACACAGTCAACTGAAAAAGGGTAATCGAAATGTGGGTCGTCCATTTCTGAGATACAGGGATAAGCTGAAATAAGCTGAAAGACAATCTTAAGCACGCAGGCCTGAACCCAAAAACCTTTGAAGAAAATGCTACGGATAGAAAATTGTGGAAGGAAAAATGTTTTGCGGGCATTAACACATACATTGACACACGGCTATCGAATGAAACACATCTTCGTAGAGCAAGAGTAGGAACAGCACCTTCCCAGCCTGTATGCTGTGAGTCGTGCGGCTTGGTTTGTGGGAGCAGAGCTGGCCTCGTGTCACACATGCAGCACAAGCATTGAAGGCAGAGTGAAACAGAGCAAAGTTTTGGCCCTCATGCGTCGAACACGACGGGAGAGCCCATTATAAATATTTAATAGCATGTGTATATAGATATGTATATATATACATATATATATATATACTATTAAATATTTATATATATATACTATTAAATATTTACATATATATATATATATATGTATATGTATATATATATATATATATATATACGAGCAAACAGTTAATAAAACATGTTAAAAACACTTTGAAATGAGTTAAAAACATCTGAAAAGGAATCAATTTTTATTTCATATATATATATATATATATATATATATATATATATATATATATATATATATATGTTATTATGAACTAATTTACAATGTGCCTGCACTGAACATGCTAATGTTTCGGGCAGATGGTTGATTAATACCTCAACTTTTCGTCAGGCGACTTAAAAGATGGTTAATTTCAACAGAAGAAATCTGTCAATAAAGAGGAAAATAATAAAAGTTAAATTTACTTTTAAAAATATTGTACAGTTTAAGGTAAGGGGTCATGTGACTACCCCAGACAGTCAGAATAAGGGTAGAGGCAAAAAGTGAAAAGATGGAAGTTACCTGGGAATACTTCAACGCTAGAGGTGGGTGGATGAGTAGAGGTAAGAAGTTAAAAGAGTGGGGAGAGTTGTATAAAAGCAAATGCTAAGGATAGACATGCTCGTTAAAAATAGAACTGAAATATAGAAAACTTAATAGTTAGGAGTAGATGAGAATTCAGAAACATATATCGCATTGTATAATTTTTAAGACAATAAATAAAAATATAATTATAATAAAATAATAACAATACATTTTATCTCACTTTTAAGTGTATAAAATTTTACTGCACCATACGAAGCGAAGCGTATTTGCATTAAAGATAATGACAAAAATTTTGACAGGATATTTCAATAGAGACATCCAGGAATGTGACAGAATGAAGCACAATATGTAGAAATAGCTTCCGGTTGTATATCCGGGCATGTCAAGAATCAACTTGCAAATCAAGGTAGTTAGATAGATAAATGGTATTCCATGTGATGATGTAGAGGAGTTTCCTGGGGGAAAATTATTCAGTCAAAAATATATACATGGCCGAAATTTACGACTCAAGATAGCACGTTTCGAAGCCAGGATAAAATAAAAAAGTGAAATTAAATTAAATACATATATTCTACTTTTATAAGCAAAATTACAACGCAAGAATTTTTTAAAAAAATAAACAAATATTTATTTGTTTATTTTACGATATATTTGTGCTGGATTACAGTTTAAAATAAAATAAAATAACGCTTCCATAACGTAGGACACTTCCTCACTATATATATAAATATATATATAGTAAATTTGGAAAAATATAGTTATAGAAATTAAGCTACACACAAACCTACGCGTTTAATTCCAGTAAAGAATTATCATGATAAAACCTTAACGATTCCCTAGTGGGAGTAAATAAGAAAACCATTGTATATCTTATGTGAGAGATTAATATTTTAATAACATATTGCTTAGTTCTACTCATATATTGAGCACTGTTGAAGAAAATACGGATAACTGGCATATAATATATTGTATTCTCTTTTAACACACACACAAACACACACACACACACATATATATATACATATATATATATATATATATACATAGTAGTGTGTGAATATATGGTTAAGTGGCAGTTTTATTCATTTCGATCTGCTTAAAAACTTCGCCGCTCACTCATTATTTTATCAAATTTCAAACAATTATTACAGTAAATAGATAACCTTCCCAGCTTTATTGTGAGAAAATAAATTTAAAGTTATGATGAATTTTCTGTTTTTTAAAATAAGTAAGGTGGGGAGCGACGCTTTTTTTTTGACTGGTGTCCATAGCAATCACGCCGCTCAAGCGACTACTGTTACTAGTAATTCACAACAATAAAAGTAACAAGTAAAACAGAGAGAATGAAAGCATAAAAGGGAGATAATTGGGGTATTTTATTGAAAGCAGACGAGTGCTGTTGCAAAAAAAAAATAAGACTGAAATTAAAAAAGATATACATTGAATTTATTGGAAGCCTGGAAAAATCATGAATTAAAGAAAATGCGAGCCTGAAAGATAATATAGTTAAGCTTAAACATTGCAAAGTAAAGGACTAGTTGTTAAAACTGGAAAAGTAAAGGACAAAATATTTTAGTAAAAAATATAATGAATTTATAACTTTAAATATTACAGCATTAAGTATTTTTAAAAAATTCAATTTATAACATTATATAATCAATTCTGTATTGTATTATATATATATATATATATATATATATGTGTATGTGTGTATGTGTATGCGTGTGTGTGTAACTGATTAATCTTTTTCAATTTTCTTTCTCAATGTTAACTCCTTACACGGTCTCATATGATTTATCTGCTAGAAACTTTTTAAACAATCTTGTTAAAAATCAGATTAAAAATATTTATTTTTTGGCGTTTGTAACAGTGGATGATTGTTTAAACACTAGCAGACGTTTTAGAATAACGTTTGTTGATTCCTTAGAGATAAAGATGTCTTCGTTACATTGAGTGCACTTTTATTGGATCTGTTCTGTTAGTTTTGATAATGAGATTAAAATCAAACTTATTTCTGGCTTAGCGATTTAATCGGATTGCTTGTCAAATGTTTTATATGCATGTAAGTCGGTCGACAGATTGATTTTTATCAAACAATATACAGCGGAAGTAAAAAAAAAATAACAATAGTTTTATTCCTTGCATGAATATTAGAATAACAAAAGCTGCAAACAAAAACAACAAAAAAACGCTACAATACAATAATTGATTTTATAATTGACTAGTTTTATCTGTCTGGGGGTCAATTATAGTCTCTGAAAATACTTCATCTGATTGACTAAATTTGGCATGGGGCATACCTCAGATGCAGAGCCTGTCATAAGTGGAAAGTGATAATATTATCAATACTACATAATACACTACTACTACTACTACTAGTCTGACCCTCGGTCAGTCCCGAAAGCCAATGAATAATCCCCGGTCTGAGGACACAAGAGACTCAATCGTATTCAGCAGTGATTAACCACGCATCTTCACAACACAAAGTTTATTTCAGTTGCAAAGAAAAGTGAAACACGAGTTGAAACGCTACTAAAATTTGCAGAGTGCTCCTCATATTCCCAAATGATAACTTATTATAAAATCAAACTTTTATTATTATTATTATTATTATTATTATTATTATTATTATTATTATTATTATTATTATTATTGTTGTTGTTGCTGTTGTTGTTATTGTTATTGTTATTGTTATTATTATTATTATTATTATTATTATTATTATTATTATAATAATATTCGTTAACTTCACAGTGCTATAATGATTTACACGGTTTTTTTTAAAATTCAATAACGACTTTTTACACCAAAGTTAGCAGTCAAAGAACAATTATATGGAAAACACTTGGCGTATTATGTTTGCTGTGTCAAGCAGAACTGACTTTTGGAGTACAGTGATACTGTACCTTATTTTCAAAGAGACTAACTGTTTCTCACGATCATCTGGAATTTTGTCAAGGCCACGTATGATGATTGGCAGGATGGACGTTTTCTTATTTCACAACCTAGCAACCTCCATCCTCAGTGCCTGATAGTTTCGTTTTTTTATGCTTCTTGCCTGATAAGTTGATATAGTTTGGGTAAGCCATATAAATAAATTGACATTCATTTTTGTTCACAACTACAATATCTGATTTCATGTGTATTATCTAATTATATTATTGTAATCTAAAATACGTTTTAGATAGATTATTTTGTACCTTATGTTTGTTTAGATAGATTGTAATATTTTACACTTTAACATGTTTTTAAAATATTATTATTAAATAACTACTTTATAATTATTATTATTATTGGCTCACATGGAGCTTTCACACAGGTCATCAAATGTCTGATAGGAAACCTGTGGTATTCCCTGGAAGCTGAATGACAACAAGTCTCACCAGACCTCCGGCACTCTTCACCTCCTTTGATGTCATTTGTAAATAAATTTGCGTTATCGCAACAGCCTCTCACCATTGATTCCTCGCTGGCAGCGGCCATTGGTCTTTACTGGATTTTGAGTAGCATTAAGCCTCCCAAAGGTCCCAGTTCTCTTCGCGCTTGTCCAGCGGAGGTCTGGGCAGCGCTCTCTCCTCGGTGTTTCCTCCTCCTTGACTCTTTTTTAGCTCTCGAGTTAGTTTCCTACCTTAGCTTCACTTCTCTGTCTTTATGATATACATCCTGTATTCTGCTGGAATTGCGAAATCTACAATCTTGTAAGACTTTTACTTCTTGTTAAGAGCTGTAACGTTTCGTCTCCTTTCTTGGACTGGTTTATCTGTTTGTTTGTCTCAGTCATGTTAGGATTTACACTTTTAAGTACTACTACATGTTTGTCGTGTACAATTTGTCTGGTGTTAAGGATGCAGTTATTTGCATAGTTTCGAGTCTACTACCTTCCCAAATTGATCATGTCTATCCTCCCTGTTTTGGGTTAGTTTGCTACATTTTATTATTATATAATCTTTCGTTTCCTCCCTTTGTTCACAGAGTTTGCATTTGCTGTTTTCACTTGTCTTGTCAATCTTTGTTTTGATATACTTGGTTCTGATTGCGTTATCTTGTATGAATGCTATTACTTACTCTGTTTCTTTGTTTAGGTGTTTATTTTGTAACCATGTCCAAATTGTTTCGTGATTGACATCTTTTATGTCACTGTAGGTTTTTCTCCTCAGTTTTTGTTTTCTCATTGCATTTCTGTTTTCTGTCATTTTCATTTTTACACTGGCTCTTACTGCAGTAATTTGCATTTCTGTATTTTGCATTATGTATTTTCCTAATTTGTTAGTGTGTGCCATTCAGGCAGTTTTCTATAATACCCATCCCTCTCACTCCGTTGTTCTTTTTCACATAGAGTCGGTGAGCATCATTCATTGGGTGTAATGCATTGTGCATACTCATAAGTTTCTTTGTCTGGTGGTCGCAATGACGCATATTTTCTTCATTCCATCTTATGAATGCTCTGGAGTATCTTATTTGTGATACTGTCCACATGGTGCTACCTTTTATTATATAGTTTTTATGATTTTACTTGTTCTTCTCCTGTATTCCGTTCGAAATTTATTTTTCATTTCTGCTGATTTGATGGTTTCTTCTTCCAGAACTGAGAAATATGTGACGGTGTGATGTTCGACTAATATCCTTATCTCCACTTGGTTGATTACTTCCATACCTTTCACTGCCTACGGTGTCCTCTTTTTAATAACTAGATGTTTATACTGTTCTTGTCCAAAATATATTATTATTATTAGTAGTAGTAGTATTAGTAGTAGTAGTAGTATTTTAATTAATGAATAAATTAATGTAAAAAATATACAAGATAAATAATTGTAGTAACGAAAACTATGCGTTAGAATTCTTACTACTACTAATAATAATTAGACTTCATAGATCTAATCAATGTATGAACGATTAACGCCTCTAGTTATTAAAGATTATTTATAATCTATCTTTTCTCTTTATATATATATATATATATATATATAGAGAGAGAGAGAGAGAGAGAGAGAGAGAGACTGAGAGAGGGAAAGAGAAGGAGATAAATAGAGAAAGAGAGAAAGTATGAGACATTACTGCCTCTGTGTATACAACATTATTATTTATAATTTATAATTATTTCACCTTTTTATGAGGTGATTTCTTAAGAGTTGATAACCGTCTGAGAGATAAAAGTGGTCAGTTTCCTTGTGCAAGATCGCGTTTATTGTCGCTCCTTAACTATAGATCGACTTAATAACATTATGTCACTATTTATCTTTATAAATGTATCAACTTTCCTTGATTCTCTTAGCAGTTAGCTTAAGGGTAAGCATTGTTGCTAGTAGATTAAAATGTAGTTTTCCGTCGAATTTTCGACCAGCGCCTTTATTTGTTTTTACATGTGAGGTAATATGTTGCTACTTTTAATAACCTTGTCTTAATTTACGAAGTCTTCCTCCTGAATATATTAAACTATATATATATATATATATATATATATATATATATATATATATATATATATATATATTACATCAGAGTCACCACTTATCAAGACCCGGAGGTCAATCTAGGATACAGAGTATTGAGTGTACAGTAGTCAATGCGGTAATATCGTAATAATCGTAAGTAGTGGAAATTTGGTAAATTAGATTAATTAAAGGGACGGTTCTATCAAGAATTTGTTTATGTTGGACTTGAAGACAATCAGATTGTAGTCAGCTGGGAAGGAAACAGGCAAACGGAAGAGAGATTCACACGCCTGCACTTCTAAGAAAGAAACTTTGTTCATGGAATCTGTGTTTTGGTTTAGGCACAGATAAAGAGTGGGGAAAATTAATGACAGTGGTTTCAGCTAGACGGGTGTGTATCGTGAAAGATTGGCGAGGGGGGTCAGAAATTAGAGCTCAGACGAGCACTTGTCGTGGAATAGCGATAAACAAATACAGACTTGCAATGTCTCTACTGTGGGAAAAAGTTTGCAGGGAAGAGAAAGGTTACGAAATCTATTTTGAACTATGTCAAGGCAGGATAAGCTGTATCTAGCAGCTCCTGCCCAGATGTGGCAACCTACTCCATACTTGGCTGTTATATAGATAGAGAATTGCATCAGGAATGGGATATCTTCTGGAGCTGTAGAAATAACCCACCATTTTTCCAGCGACCTCGGCAACAGATTTGATGTACGTGTTCCATTTAAGATCAGGTGTAAAGGTCACACCCAGAAGCTTGATAAAACATGGAGTTTCTCCAAGGCGAGAAACATCCGTTTCAATTGATGCCAGATGGGGATCAGAGCGTTGATGATGTAAAGATAGAAGCTTGGTTTTAGATGCATTAAGATTAACCAGCCACCTCTTTCCCCATGGTACCACGAACTCAAGATAAGGAGAGAGAATCAGAAAGCACTTGGTCATTTACGGCCACTGATGTGTTACCATATATGGTAGTGTCATCAGCATAAATCTCAGCGAATGATTTAAGCATGTGTTTTGGAAGATCATTGATGTAGATTAGGAAGAGAGTTGGGCCCAGGATGGACCCCTGAGTGACTCCTGCATTAATACTGTGGTCTTTCGAGTAGCGAGGTAAGGGGTGCCTGGCTTTGACCGGCTTTGCCAAGATTTACCCAACTTTGCCTAGCTTTGCCCAGCTTTGCCCGGCTTTGCCCGGCTTTGCCCGGCTTTGCCCGGCTTTGCCCGGGCTTAAAACACGCTTAAATATATTTTAATTCATCCGGATTTCACACATATTATACAAGAGTCGTGATTTGAGTTCCATCAGTAAGAGTCTAAAGCGAAACTGTAGCATTCAAATATAATTATCTTACTATTGTACCAACGTGACATGCATATGAACTGATTAAAAAGTAAAACTAAACTAAGATTAATGTACAAAATGTATTACGATTTTTTTTCAATCTTGACCCATTTTTAACTATTTAAAAACAATATTAACCTGCTAAGGGTCCATAAAAGCACGGTCCGTAAAGAATCCAATCACGCTGCTCTACGACTTTTAGTTTCAGTGGGGATAGAGTTTGAAAGTATAGAGACAGACAAACGTGTAACCGTGTATATATATATATATATATATATATATATATATATATATATATATATATATATATATATATATATATATATATATATATGTAGATTAGGAAGAGAGTTGGGCCCAGGATGGACCCCTGAGTGACTCCTGCATTAATACTGTGAGCTTTCGAGTAGCGAGGTGAATATATATTCATCCACATACAGTACTGTTTCGCTGTTTCACAGATCATCAGTTCGGCTAGACAGGCAAATACCTCAAGTCAGGATAGAAACCCGGCCGCCCAAATGACAGTCAAGGCTTCTCACCATTACGTTATACGGTTGATGCTTTGTTGGTCATAAATAAACGATGTTTTGACATCGTCCAAATGCCTCCACTCGATTTCTTTACACAAAGAGCGTCGCTTAATACGCTAATAGAAATTGGTATATCACTTTTCAATATGCTCAACCAAAGATAAGGAGCATTATAGTCATCTACATACAGTACTGTTTCGCTGTTTCACAGCTCATAAGTGCGGCTAGACAGGCAACTGCCTCAAGCCAGGATAAACCCGACCGCCTAAATGGCATTCAAGGCTTCTCACCATTACGCTACACACACACACACACACACACACACACACACACACACACACACACACACATATATATATATATATATATATGATACAATGAGGAAGCTCTCTTTTTCTTTTGTGCGAGTTGAGGCCTCTGCATATTTAAAACTTGTAGCAAACTTCTCATGTACTCATCGCGAGATACATAGATACAGGCAGATGCAGGTATTTAATATGTCATCGGATATCAGTTTGTCTCAGAGTGACAGTAATGTATAAAGCTCAACCAAGTTAAATTAATCGGAGGACGCAGATGTTAAAAGGTTAAACTTGTAAGGTGACATCGGTTTTAAACAATGAGAATACTTTTCTGCATTTTTAAATATATTCATGTTTTCTCTTTCCATCTCTCCCTTTCATTTGTTATTCTCTCTTTCCTGTGACTCTCTTTCTCTCTCTTTAAACTGCATACATTTTCGACAACCCGACATTGTTTATTTTGTAACTTTTACCATGAAAACAAAAAACTGCATTCTCCCTATACGTATTTAAAAATCACTTATATTATATATAAGAAACTTTATGTATATATTTGTGTGAGCTAGTTCCTTATAGATTCCAATACGGTTGAGCATTTTTTTATGAAGTTAAAACGAATGTACTTTACATTCCTGGCAGTGTTCTTAGATATGTTTTGAATAGGAATGTTTTTGATAAGTATCGATAACCGAAGAAATTCGTTAAATTAAAAACCAGGCGATTTTGACCAAATTATCACCTTACACAGCCTAACCTCACAGGTGCATATGATAAATCATATTATCACACAAGCCAAAAGGCTCGACATATAAAATCAACAGTATGTTCTTTGATGTGATAGGGTTACGTTCAAAATAGATATTTTTGTCTAAAACAGAATTGCATAATGACACTTGACTTTTTAATTTAAAACTTAATTTCAAACCATTATCAAGACAGAAATAGTAAATGCAGGCGTATAAGTTCTTTGATATAACATGGGCGCGTTCAACATAATTGTTTCTGTTTAGAGCACAATTAAAGCATTATACTTAACGTTTTCATGTTAAACTTTGTTTTAAGCTATTATTTATAAAACTGATTTTATAACATAAACAGCGAGTTTTTTTAGAGTGAAATGTAGATTACAATGTATTGTGGACATTTTGTATATATTAATAAATGTTTCCAAAAGATCAGTGCGTTTACCTTGGTGTCCATAAAATGTATATGCTTGTTTTATCAACTAGGCAACATGGTAAGTAACGTGAGTAAATTTTAAAACTTGACAATAATTCCATTACACGAATGAAGAACATTTAAATGTAAAACTTATGTTATAGCTTTTTTTCTCATATACCTAATGCGACGTGTATTGTACTATATATCTATTGTATAAATAGCATTTCTTTTTGCGTATGTTCAGCTATAATATAAAATAAAACTACAAAACAAGGATCCACAAAGTTGGTATATTTGCGAGTTGCGTTGCCTTATATGAATAACCTCTTAAATTAAAGAAAAATGTGTATTCTTTAGGAGTCAACTGGTCTAGGTTTTGTCAGAAAGAAGTGGGAGTTCAGCCATTTCAAACGTCATCTTTTATATATAAGAGTCGTAGATGTCTTTTCAATACAGAGAAATTGGACGAAAGGAAATGGAAGAGGTTGGGAAATAGGATGTGAGAAAAATTGGGAAGGAGAAAAGGAGATCGGTGTAGTGTCAGGTTGGATGCAGTATAAAAGATAAAAAGATGGAGTACTGCTGCCACATCTGGGCAGGAGCTGCTAAAAACAGCCCATTATGCTTGACAAAGTACAAAACAGACTTTGTGGCTTAGTGGGGAAGGCTCCTTTCTCTTCCCTGCAACCTCTCTCCCACAGAAGAGACGTTGCGAGCCTGTATTTGTTTTATCTTTATTTCCATGGCAAGTACTCATCTGGTCTTCCCTCGCCAATCTTTCACGATAAACACCTGTCTATCTGAAACCACTGTCAATAATTTCCCCCACTCTTTATCTGTGCCTTAAGCAAAACGTAAATTCCATGAACAAAGCTTCTTTCTTAGAAGTGCACGCCTGTGGAATTCTCTTCCGTTTGCCTGTTTCCCGCCTGACTACAACTTGGATGTTTTCAAATCCAACATAAACAAATTCCTGATGAACCGCCCCCTTAAGTAAGACACGTTATCAAATTTCCAATACTAACGATTACTACGATACGATCCCACTGATTACTGTACACGCAATAACCCTTATCCCCGAGTGACTTCCGGGCCTTGATAAGTGGTGACCACCATGTCAAAAATCTATCTTGTTTCCTTTGCAGCTTCGTACAAAGCCGGATAGCATTACTTGTAATATAAATTTCTTCAAGTAGGACACGTTTCACACGCTTGTATATTAAAAATGAATATTATTCATTGTTCGCTACGTAAATACTACTTAATGCCTGTTGATTTTTAATTATTCTTTAAAATTTGAAGTTCGGCTTCTCATAGTTTCCTTCTTTTCAATCTATATGTAGTTATATCTCATTTACACCCACACATGGCATATTGCCACTTCAAACGAGAGGGGATACTATTTTGGATCGTATATAACTAGAGATTCTGGGAGTTGAGCAGCTAAATGCCTGTTTACATTACATTTATGAATCTGCAGGTTAAAACAGTCCAGGGGAGAAGAAAACAGCGAGGTTACTACGAACCTGACCAATCCCAGGGAAGTAACAACCAAGGTAAAAGTATTTACGGCATCTACTATCTTTAACATGAATGGACTTAAACTAAATACAAATAATACAAAATTATACTTAAAAACTTTACGTGAAATTATAGCTATAAAGCCATATTGGATTCTGTAAAAAAATCATTTCAGATGATAAAAATTGTAATTTGATGAATATTAGATTTTTGGAATATACCGTGCGTCCCTGCGTTCTAGCCTTCTCACGCAGACAAACGTTAACTCAATGTTGGCTTTCAGTGTGGTCGTTGTACATCTCTTTAAAAGAGACGCATTGTGTAGAATGAAAATATGTACTGACCCATTCGATAAAGAGAACAGATGCTATACTTTAATTCTATGTCGACCGTGTGTAAATAAAAAGATTGTCCAGAGGATCGTGAATTTTAAGATATTTTGCAAATATTGATCCTATAAGAAGAAAAACTCAGTATATTAATTATTTTAAAGAATTAATATTTGCTCACAACATGCATAAATATTATTTTTTTAAAAAACAATTATCTGTGCTTGTATATATCTGTAAAGCAACGCATTCCAGGAGAAAACGTTATCATGTACTTACCTGTTATGTCAAAATTAATAAAAATTCTGACAGTTATAAAATGAAGTTGTTCAGTATTACAAGTAAAAATAAAATTTAACGAATTATCGAATTCCATCACTTGTGTTTAATGTGGAAGAGATGTACAGCCAAGTTAGTATTAAAAAAAATGTTGATTACCTTGGACTAAAATTAAGGGCCCGCTATTTTAAAATACATTTTTAGAGAATGTAATTGTAGGTGATTTTTTTCAATGCATCTATCTTCTACTGGATTAATGTTCACGAGTTTTGGAATTTATACAACTTTCGAGTAGACAGGTACGTATAAAATACTATTTTCAATTGTTTAGGGTTGATTTAAAAAAAATCTCATATATACACACGCAGTGACTTCTCCGGTACGCATTTCGGTTCACTCTCGAGGAGCTACATGTCTGTTCACATTATACTTAAACGTTTGCAAGTTAAAACAGCTAGAAAAGCAGGAAACAGGGAGGGAATTACAAAGTCTAGCAGTACTAAGAAAGAAACAATTATACTAGATAGCTTTCATTCATCCACACACCTTAACAATAAATGTGGTAAATACAAATAGTCAAAAATATATTTTAAAACGTGAAATTATATACATAAAATCATATGCGATCCGTGATGATATTCGGAACTGCTAAATTATGCATTTTATCTGATTCATATAAAAATTTAGTTTCTTTTTACTAAATAGTGATCGCTTTTAAAGCTCCATCATTCACTCGATGATAAGGGTTTATGAGTTTGTCATAAAGACGGTGGAATAACACATTAATTATTAGTAATAACTATTCAAACTGAGCAAAATGTCATTAAGTAAAAGTGTCTCTCTAGAAGTATTTATTTACATTGGGTTTGAAAATCACTACGTTGGGAGTCATTTGGGAAGCACCCCACCCGGAAATGTGTCCCAAAAGTCGTTAGGAAAGTAAACCTGTTCATGAAGCTCTGTTTACTTTTAGATACGCCGAAAAAGAAGGTGAGATTATTAGTTAGATGATTTCTATTAATTAATAGTAAAAATTTAACCATAAATTAGAGCTAAATCAAAGCTTTACTATAAATAAAGATAGAACACAAGCAGACTGGCCAAATCTATTCTAAGAGAGAGTTTCTGTATAGTAGATAAGACGACATCTCTAATATATCTGAAAGTCAGTTTTGTACTATGTTCAGCCAGGAAAGGATGCGCTGGAGAGCACCGACATAGATGTGGAAACGGTACTTAACATTATAATGTATTTGACTCTTTTTCCGGTATAAGACCTTGCAACTATATGATGATATCTGTTGTGTTCATCTACCTACTCATTGATTCATTTTAAATTAATGAAATCCATAAAAGAATTGTCATCATGCATTCATAATCGAAATCCGATTGAAATCGTATCGTTAGTTTTAAAGACAAAAATATTCATGACGTTGGTAACATAGCAGCAAAGCAGACACATAAAATGCAATTCCAAACCACATAGGATACGTAACTTACAGATGATACATTACTGCATATTCAAGAGTTAAGTTGTTGTTGTGTGTTATTGGGTAGACAGTTGAATATATTAACATGTAAAATCTTTAGTAACAGTCAGCTTTTTTGCTATTCATTTTATTTTATTCGCCATTCGTCCATTGCTAAGTAATAATATGAATTATAAATTCGGAAACACTTTATCAAAATTACTGAATTAAGACTCAAGTAACGAAAGAAAAAGTTGATATTCCGAAAAAATATGACGGTGTTGCGTTTCAAATGTCAATAAACATTTTGCAACCAGTGTAGCTAATAACTCGTAGTATTTTACAATCGTTGCACATATAATGCACCTGCTATTACTCACATAAAGACGCAAGAACAAGATGGAGGACTGTTCGCGGAAACAATTCAAAACAAAAAAAAAACGACACCTGTGCTGGTTTTCCTTTCTTAAATTGTTTACGTAAACGTGCAACATCTTTTGCACACGTCATCCATCTTTATTATAATACGAGATCCACTATTTCTTCTTTTTCGGTTTATTTCATTCAGTTTGCTACGAATAATTGTAAAATATGTGTTAACATCCGACTCGATTTTTAAAGGTTATATGTTTTGCCAAAAGCAATTTCAATACTCTAAAATAAAGATTTAAGGAAGAAGACTTATTTCAAATTGATAATTTCATAAAGATCTTATTCGTGAAATATATTTTATTACCATTGTCTCATCGTAAGATTTCACATGAACAATATTTCTATGATAGTGTTCCGGTGAACTAAATAATACTGATATGCGTGTTTTAATTACTGCTAAATTTATAAAATACTCTATCTCTATTAGCCATAATTGCTCCCTAAACTGATATTCTTATAGTAATGCACCTTATTTATCTTCATATTTTGGTCGAGCTAGTTTTCTTGCAGTCGATATATGGCAAAGAGTAGGTCAAAGAATTAGCGCAAATAAAAAAACAAACACTGACATAAACATTATATAAATAACTTTTTGAATATAATGGTATAGTGTATATTGGGGCTGCATTGTCTGTGGCACTACTTCTAATCTATATTTGTTTTTTTTTATTAATGAGAATATCACTTAAACCTATCAGCGTTGTTCGATGCCTGTGGCGATCTTCTGTGTTCTAACGGAATTTGTCACTAGTCTTTCTCCTTCTGATTGACATAAGGCAGCCATATTTATATATGTATCTCTCTTTATTTCCATTTCTCTCTCTCCTTCTCTCTATATTTATGCATATAGATATACTATTATATATATAATTCTAATATGCATATTTACATAATAGTTTCTATATTATATATATGCATGCACACACACGTCCATATATATATATATATATATATATATATATATCGTACTAAAACTCCCTGACTTTTGTTATTTTTTGTGTGTGCTCTCAAATATCGATGAGATCACAATATAGTTGCGTTACAAAATGGTAATGGCAGTTGTATCGCATCATAGACGATAACCTCACAAACAACTTACGTCTTAAATGATCACTTCTAAATTACAAAGTTCTATTAAATGAAATGATACTATACAAAGATATATAACATTGAGGATGGCGTCACTAAGGTTTTGCTATATAAATAAGGTTGCTTAAAAAATACTACCTCATTTATAACAAACAGCGATGTGGAGAATTGAGTAATGTGGAAAAAATGTTTAAAAATAATATCAATCTAAGTAGACGGAAGTAGGGAGAATATATCCAAGTGACACGGCCCCTCTTTTAGACTGTCTTATACAACGATTAAAAATCGGTCTTGTTTGCTTGTTTGTCATTACAACTTGTTACAGTACACACTGGATAACATCATATAAAAGCGAATGGCGTAAATAAATAAAGATTTAGGGAAACGATAGCGAGACGAGATGAATTAATTAATTATTTAAAAAAAGAAGAGAAAACAAGGATATAGAGTTAAGAGAAATGGAAAACAAACGAGCTCGTGGAAATAGAATAAAAACAGAGAGAGAGAGAGAAAGAAATAAAGAGGGAGACAGCGAGAATGGATAAAGATAACGCAAGATCAACATCACCATCGTATGAATTCAAAGATTCTATTTAAAGCATTGGTTTCCCGATATTTTTCTTGTCAGTATTCTTTGAATACATTTTAAGTTCTTACAGGATGGCCACGTGAAGATTACTAACACCATAATGATCTTCCAAATCACATCCTTACATCATTCGTAGACATTTATACTAATGACACTACTATCTATGGTAGCACATCTAAGACTGTAAACGACCAAGTTCTCTCCGATTCTCTCCCCTCTTATCTTTAGCATGTGGTACAATTGGGAAAGGATTGGCTGGTTACTTTTAATGCATCCAAAAACCAAGCTTCTATCTTTACATCATCAATTTTCTGATCCCCATCTGGCATCAATTGAAATGAATGGCTCTCGTCTTGGGGATGCCTCATGTTTTGACACGATTCTGGGGTTGACCTTTACTCCTGATCTTAAATGGAACATGTACATCAAATCTGGTGCCGCTGGAAAAAAATGTGGAATCCTTCTATCTATCCAGTACATATCTCACTGCTGATGCAATTCTCTATCTATATAAGAGCCAGGTATTCCAAGGATGGATTACTGTTGCCACATTTGGGCAGGAGCTGCTAGAAAGGACTTATCCTACCTTGATAGAGTTCAAAATAGACTTCGTAGCCTCGTAGGAGATATCCTTTTCTCTTTCCTGCAACCTTAATCTCACAGAAGAGATGTTGCAAGTTTGTCTCTGCTTTATCGTTATTTTCATGGCAAGTGCTATATTGAGCTTCAGTCTATGGTTCTCACTCGCCAAACTTTCACAAGAAACACTCGTCTATCTGAAAACACTATCAATAATTCCATTCACTCTTTATCTGTGCCTAAACCTAAACATAGATTCTATGAACAAAGCTTTTTCTTAGAACTGCACGTCTGTGGAATTGTCTTCCGTTTTCCTGCTTGCCAGCTGACAACAATATGGTTGTCTTCAAGTTCAACGTAAACAAGTTCTTGATGAGCCGTTCCACTTAAGTTAACAAATTTACCGAATTTCCATTACTAACGATTACTATACTGTTCAGTTGACTAGTGTACACTCTTAATCCTTATCCTCGAGTGGTCTCTGGCTTTGATCACTGGTTATGCCTATGTAAAAATAAATATTAAAAGGAGCCACAACTCATCATAGCTCGGAGGCCACTCGATGATAAGAGTTAATGAGTGTACATAAGACAATATCGTAGTAATCGTTACTAAAAGTTGGTGAATTGAATTATTTAAGGGAACATCTTTTTTATTTTACGTTGGACTTAAAGACGATTATATTGTAGAAAGCTGGAAAGCAGGAAAACGGAAGCGAGTTCCACAGGCGTGCAGTTCTAAGAAAAAAAGTTTTGTTCATAGAATCTACGTTTAGGTTTAGAACAGATAAAGTCGTAGTAATTATTGATATTGGTTTCAGGTGGACGAGTGTTTTTCGTGAAAATTGGGCTTGGGAGACAATAGATTTGAGCTCAGACAAGCACTTGCCATAAAAATAAAAATTGTAAAGAAGAGAAAAGGGCATACCTCACTAAGCTACAAAATCTATATTGAACTCTCTCAATGCAGGATATAATACTTTAAGCAGCTCCTGCCAAGATGTGACCACATTACATCACCTTTGGACGTATCTGGCTCTTATACAAGTACAGAATATATATATAATGGTTGTATAGATTGGTTTCCTATATGTAAATCCACCGACATCCGTGTGCTTATTAAAGGATGCTCAATGAAGGACAGAACAGCTTATCTAATAAAGAAACATTACTGGCTACATATGTGCATACATGTTTCAGTAGAATCTCAATTCAGAGAGGCCCACCTAATCATATTGAGAAATAGAAACGCTATTAAGACAATCAAGGTAATTATCAAGCTATATGTTATGAAAGTGAACTTGTCTATGTGTGCGTGCGTGCCTGTGTAGCACATTTCTCTATCAAGCTCCTCTGCCAATTTTGGGTCTAAACACTTGAAATGTAAGATGTTGGTTACTTAGCCATGGATTAAACGTGTTTAATTTGATTTGAGCCAAAAATAATAAATGTTAAGGGGTCAAAATTGGGGCCAAAATTGAAAAAAAAAATGTCATCTGCGGTCTCTATCAAATTACTCCAAAAAACTTATGGTCTAAACATTTGAAATTTTACATAAAGTTTATTCAGGCAGAGTAAAAGCTTTTTAATCGGTTTTTGGCTGAAAATTTGACTGCCAAAAAGGCAAAGTTTAAAAGATTTTACCTTTACGGTCTCTAATAAACTAGTCAGCCAATTTTTGTTCAAAACATTTCAAATTTTACAGAAAGGGTAACCAGACATGCAGCAAGCTTTTAAAACAGTTTTTAGGCGAAGATTTGGCTGCCAAGAGGTCAACATAAAAATAATTGACATTTGTAGACTCTACCAAACTTCTCCGTCAATTTTGGGTCTTAGTACTTGAAATTTTAGACGTAAGTTACCCGAACATGAATCAAACTTTTTAATATATATATGCACATAAAGTTATGAACAGTACATAGGGCCCGAGCAATGCCGGAATGAACCACTACTAGTATATATATATATATATATATATATATATATATATATATATATATATATATTTAAACGGACAAACGCATCCTAAACACGTTGAATTTTACGTTTGTCAATAGAGATCCTGCTTATCTTTTCAAGTTTTTTTTCATAGATATGTCCATATGTCATATGTTTCTTCTATGTGTCATTTGTTGACATTTGTTTTCCAGTCCAGTGTTTTAGTACTCGCATGGTCTAGCCTATCAAGCGTCCAAGGAATATTACTCTGCTTAGTGGCGGGGATTGTAGTATTTTTAAACTTCTTTCGACATGTTTTTGTATCATCTACTGGTGATAATAATAAGTATTTTTAAAAAAAAATAATCGCTGTCAAATTAAAAACTATTTCTTTGTATGTAGTAAAATTGACATCTATTAAAATAGCCGCCTTCAGCCTTAATATCTGCCTCGATAAGCGCCCGGAACTGAGAGCGGGCTTTTTCGACAAGTGACGGTGTAGGCACGACGAATATTCGGCGAATGGCGGCGATCAGGCTGGCTTTGGTGTTGTGGAAGGTTATGTTTGTGAGGTCTCGACTAGAACTAAACGTAGTGGTTCAGCACATTCAGGTCGGGGAAGGAGAGGGCCAGTGAGAGAAGCATACTAAGTCGTAGCACTTCTATACCTAAGTCTCAGTTTCTTTAGACTTATAGGCCGGTGCCAAGTCCTACTACTACACTCCAGGTCGGCTAGCGGCCACTTGATTTCACCAGGGGATCACCACCCTTTTCAGCACATCCAGTCACATTATGGTGCTGACTTTCAAGCCAACATTGAAGATGTCAAGGAGCATGATGTGAACCTCACTCGAGACTACATCACAGATCCTAACTGTAGCCGGAACGTTCGTGGAGCTGGGTTCTCACGCGATCAACGGATTTGCATTTTGAGGATGCTGGTAATGGTACTGTTGTAACAACTTGTATTGATAGAGAGTATAAGTTGTACAGCGGCGCATCTCCGATCTCGCTCGTTGAAAAATGTGTCACTTTCAGACATTATAGAAGGATCCTATCGCTCTTGGGATTTGTACACAACTGGCCAACAAGAAGATAGTGTGCAAAAACAAAAACAGTTTTCATCAAACGGATATGAAATAATGTTATCTTTGCCAACTCTCTCCCTCTTCATATATATATATATATATATATATATATATATATATATATATATATATATATATATATATATATATATATATATATGAAGAGGGAGAGAGTTAAACTCACTACTCGTTCAAGCAGCCGCCAATAGCGTAATGGTTAGGAGCCTTGACTGCCGTTCAAACGGTCGGGTTTCAATCCTGGCTTGAGGTAGTTGCCTGTCTAGCCGCACTGATGAGCTGTGAAACAGCGAAACAGTACTGCATGTGGATGACTATAGTGCTCCTCACCTTGAGTTGAGCATATTGAGAAGTGAAACACGAATTACCATTAGCATATAAGCGACGCTCTTTGTGTAAACAAATCGAGCGGAGGTATTTCGAACGATATCAAAACATCGTTAAACTCACTACTCGTTCAAGCAGCGTAATGGTTAGGAGCCTTGACTACCGTACAAACGATCGGGTTTCAATCCTGGCTTGAGGTAGTTGCCTGTCTAGCCGCACTGATGAGCTGTGAAACAGCGAAACAGTACTGTATGTGGATGTATATATATATATATATATATATATATATATATATATAGGGGACTACTTCATTTAATCATATAAATTAATATACGAAGGTATAATTTTATGCGTCAACTTTAAGTATTTACTTCAACATGGCTCCATATATAGATACAGCTTGGTAGTAAGTTATAAATATATATATATATTTATATATATATATATATAATATATATATATATATATATATATATATATATATATATATATATATATATATATATATATATATGGTAATTAAGCCACACAGAATAATCCACGGAATAATCTGTGTAGCTTAATTGCCGCATATATTATATTTTTATAACTTACTAATTATATATATATATATATATATATATATATATATATATATATATAATTAGTACTGACGAAGGGGTTCTAAGAGCGTTTAATTTTACGTCTGTCAATAGCTATGCCGTTATTCTTTTGTTTTGTTTTTTCTCCGTAGATATCTCAATTGTCTTGTATTTTTTCATATGTGCAATTAAAAACTCGTTAATATTGCTGTTCTTATCTTCAATGTCATCTTGAGCAAGGAACAGTTGCGCAGTAGTTAGTGTGTCTGGAAAACATCAATGGTAAAAGTTGAAGGTTCGATTCTCAGTGTTGGCGACCGAAAATAATATTGAAAATTACTCTGAACATCTATCCAGTCATGGCTGATGGAACTATTTAATATTACTGTCGTGAAGTAAATAAAGGGCTCTGCCCTAAATTCTGTCCAGTTTCCCGAGTTTGACAGAAACGTTCTCGAGTTCGAGGAGACATACCTTAAAAAGATCGTAGGTTACATCAGCCAAAATGTTGTGAAAATAACTCACGATAAGAACATTAGTCTGAAGATTTGAAATAAGACTAATAACCAATCATTGTCTTTAAAATTTGGAAGCTGGTCTTTTTGTTTCTGTTTTTGTCACAGTGAAAATAGAATTATGTGAATCACTGTACAGATCCTTTAACGAATTTGGGATCCTGTATATTTTAGACAAGTCTATAGTAATGATAATTTAAGTATAATGATGTTGTCTATTGCTGTTGTTGTTGTTGTTGCTGCTGGCGTTGAATTTGAAATAAGATCAGCACTTACGATTATTTTTCTTCGCTCTTTCTTGGCTGAACACGTTCACAGCATCAACAAACGTTTGAATAAACCAAGATAATAATGTGCAAATTTACTCACGTTATTTCTTCAATGTATACACTTTCCACGCATCATTTACCAAGAAATGATAAAAAAGACGATACGATCTGTGTTTGAATTAAAAGAACTCCATATTGAATTGCTTTCAAATAAAAGCATTTTTCACTCGTTTTTATCAAAACCAAAGTCGAGGATAGTTAAGTCATGTCTCTATTCCTTCATACGTTCTTTTACTTTTTTCTTCTTATTCTTTTCATCCTTCTTTTTCTTACTACTACTACTACTACTCCTCCTACTACTACTACTACTTCGCTTTCCTCCCACTTCTCAGTATCCTTCTAATTCCTTGTAACTACTCTTCATTTGTTCGCTTTCTGCGGTACTTTCTTCCACTACATTATTTTTGCTATCTTATTAAGGTTTCTTCTCCCAAGTCACAATTCCCGTTGAACGATAAAATTTTCGTCTTAGAAAAGACCACGTGATTTCATTCAGTTTGATTAGAACCGGTTTCCATTTATTTATTTATTTATTTATTTGCAGGCCACTTTAAGATCTATATCGAGGCGGAGATTGAGGCTAAAGACAGTCGTATTCAAGAGATATCAGCTCTACTGCAAAATCATGTTAACCGAATTAATTTTTTAAATAAACGTTTTAAAACATATCTGTCGAGTTGTTTTCCTTTGGGCGACAAATTCATCCTTCCATCCTGTACTATTTTCCCTCTCTCCTGCTTGAGGTCGTTTTTCTTCTTCTTCTTCTTCTTTTCCTTTTTTCTTCTTCTTCTTCTTCTACTATTATTACAACTACTACTACTTTTCTCTTTCGTATTCTTATTTGTTTTTTTTTCTGTCTTCTTTTTCTCATTGGTGTTTGCTTATTTTCCACTGCTTCCCTTTACTACTTCTTTTATTACGGCTCCATTTTACTCTTTGATGATGTCCATCTTCCTCTTTGTTTTCTTAGTATACAACTTCTGCTTCGCCTCTTGTTCGTTGTTAAATACATATTTTTTTCTTTTTGTCTATCTTCTGTTACGACCTATCGTTTTACTTGCTATTCTTAATTTTAAAATTTTATTCTACTTTTTATTAATTTCATTCTCGTCCTCCATATTATAATTGTTGCTATCTCCTTTTTTTCTCGACTACTTCTCTTGTTTCGTCCTATCCTTATTGTCATTCTTCATATAATCCTTTTCATCAGCATCGTGCGAATTATTTTCATTCTACTACTGAATCTTGTTCTCCTACTTCTCATCCTCTCCCTTCTCACCCTTCTTAACTTCTACTCTCTCGATTTTCCTATTCTTATTTATATTCGACGGCAAATCCGTCCCTTCCTGCGTTACTCTACTTCTTCTTCTTCATCATCATCTACAACCTGCCACTCCCCCTCTCTTTTGTTCTTGTTGCTATACGTTTTTCCTTTTTTCTTCTTTTTATTATTTTTTTTCTTATTTATTTCATCTACGTCCACAGCTCCCCCTTCATCTTCTTGTTAATATTCCGCTTCTACTGTTACTACTCCTCTGTTCCTTATTTTTCTCTTCTACATTGTTGCTGCATATTTATTCCTTTCTTTTTCTTATCCTTCCCTGCCTCCCCTTCACCTTCCATCTTATCTACATCATCTTCGTCCACACCCTCGAACGACTAACCGATAATTATGAATCGAAGTTTGAATATAAGATTTAGTTTTTTCTTGAAAAATAACCAATTTGTCCCAAGGGATTCTTTTTTGATTGGTTTCAAAATACAGTCGCTTGAACAAGAAGATTCATTTTCTTCTCATTTTTATTTTATTTCCGTTGCTTTGCTAAATAATATTGATGTCTATGTTCGCGGTTATCTCTCGAAGATATAAAACACATAAAAATGCTAGAGTCATCGAATCTGTCGAGCATAAGCCACGTTATATAGACATACACCTCTATTCTACTGTTGATATCGTCTTTATATCCTTATATATTTGCATGACGTAAATACATAAACATGTATATAAATATAGAAACTAGCAGACGTAAGGTAAGCAGTTTATATATTAATACACACACAGACACACACACAGACACACACACACATATATGTGCGTGTGTGTGTGTGTTCATGGGGAAATATGTTTATTCAATCATATATAATCTTAAAATTTATGAAGCTCGATGTAACTACAGAGCATATATAAACACATGACAAAATGCTATCTTTTAAATTTCAAGGCGTTGACCATCTTACTGTTTATTTCTTTACGTATGTTAGCATCCGCATTTCATTTAGAGCACATGTTTCGTGGTTGAGAATCATTTATGTGATTATTATGTCACTTTTTGAATTTATTCCGCCCTTCTGATAGGTCCTGAACTGCCATCTAAGCTTCAGCCCCTGGCCTAATCGACGAAATGTTGCATCCCTCTGCCTGTTCTACAAGTATTTTAATGGAGAATTCTCTGACGAATTGCAAGCACTTGTGCCTGCACGACGTAAACACCCTCGACAAACCCGACAGGCAGCAAAATCCCATCCCAACATAGTATAGATCCCTAGATGTAAAAGATCTTTCTACTCCAGTAGTTTCTTCCTGCTAGAATTCCATTCCAGGTCCCTGCTTCCCGAACTGTACTGACGTGTAGAAGTTCAAGTATAACGTGAACCGACATCTTGCTGCCCAAGTCCCTACATAGTACCCCAGTAGTTGTTGCCCCTGATAGTAGCCCCCCTACACCAAAGTGGCAGTGATGCCTTGTTTGGGGTGAAAATGTAATAAAATAAATAAAAATAAATTAATGAATATGAGCATAATTACATAATGCTTAAGTTGGAAGAGAAATTGTAGTCTAATTTGTTTTTAAATAGATTGCGTAACACATTGCAAGAAAACTGCAGCTTCTCTTCCAGCTTTTTGAGTTTGTAATCATGCTCACAGTCATATTTATATTAATAATACGCCTGTTTTTACGCATTTTATTCGTTTACTGTACTAAGGTCGTTTCAGTTTATATATATATATATATATATATATATATATATATATATATATATATATATATATATATATATATATATATATACATAATTACCGGGTTCGAATTATCGGCTGATGTTAATCGGGACACCCTGAACTGGTGATTCCCAAAAGGACGAAACACTAGTGTCTGTAGGTATTGATTAATTATTATAGTAAATAATTATTATAGTAAATACAAACAATAGAAAAATACTAAACGATACACACACACACACACACACATATATATATATATATATATATATATATATATATATATATATACATATGTATGCGTGTGTGTGGGGGGGAGTGTATGTGTGTGTGTGTCATTTAGTATTTTGCCATTGTTTGTATTTATACATATTTCCATTAGAGTTACTATACAATTTTTGATAGGTGTGCAGTTTACAGGTGCGTGTTGAACGGAAAGACGTTTATTCACATTGTATTTAAATTTCTTTATGCTTGTACGATCGGGGAAACAGAACAGAAAGAAAATTCCAAAGCCAAGCCGTTTGGTCATCGCTATTAGCCAAGTCGGAAAGATATAGTAAAAATGAGTACGGTGTTAGTTGCATAGTAAAACCCTACATATGTTTTATCCGAATTAATTCCCGAGTAACTCAGGGTATTCCTACTCATAGTAATAATTCAATAGTTGTATTGCATCAGAAAATATATCCATAGACATTAAATATATATATATATATATATATATATATATATTTGCTACCCACTTGTGAGAATAAAATTTGTATTCTAATGCTATAAAACATACGGAATCATCTTACAAAATAAACAGAAACGCTTATCAAACTTGTCACACAAATAAATATCGCTTTCTTAAAAAAAAAAAAAAATTCTGACGTATCTGCAATAATCGATCGATCTGGAGATACACGCGTGTTTATTTTGGTAACCTGTTTGAACAACAAAGGATCACATAAATGCAGTAAAACATCAATAAAAATAGACACGCCTGCATATGCATACATTGGTTCGACATGTTTCTTTGTTGTTCAAAGATGTCAGAATAAACATGCGTTTACTTTCAGTTCTCGGAATGTTACAATAAGATAGATTCTAAAGAAAAAAATAGTAATTCAAAGCTTTATAGTTTCTATAATAACAGCGGACACATGCTTAACGCAGAGGAAAGATGCTCAATTACAACGATCATAGCCTCGGTTTCAACTCCCAGAACGGAAGCACCTGTTATATATATATACATATATATATATATATATATATATATATATATATATATATATATATATATATAAATATATATATATATATATATATATATATATATATATATATAAAATTAAAAAAAATGTTCTGTATGTAATTTTGACGCTAGTATAATCCATTTAATCTCATTAAATGCTATACAAGCAACATTCATTTACTCATTTTCCTAACTTCTCTCCTCTGGGGAGAAAAATATATTTTTTCGAAACTCCGCTGATTAAGAATTTCACCTCTATGTGTTTCCTTTCTGAATAATAAATATGTTTTAACTCTTACTTAAGAGTTTCTTATCATATTTTATTAAACCTATGTACTTATATATATATACATATATATATACATATATACGTATATATAACGTATATATATATATATTTATATATATATATAGAGAGAGAGAGAGCGAGAGAGAGAGAGAGAGAAATGTTCTTTCGTTTTGTTCACGATATATTTTAATTAATTCAATTATTTATACGTAAGTGCATTTTTTACCTAAATGCGAGTTGGGATTTTTTCCTTTTACCAATTTGGTACTCCTAAATATGGAGCGTCATTTATATTGTTTAAATAATTATTCTCCAAGAACACGTGTTTTGTCCTCTATGACTCATCAGAGTTGCTGAATCCACAAATGGAGAGCGTCATATATATTGTTTCAAATATAAGTATCTACAGGAACGTAGGGGTACGTGATAATTGCTGATGACCAGGAGATCTGAACCCAGTCCAGAAAGACAGCCTATGCTTTGCAGGCTAGTAGGTCATTTTCATGGCCACTAGAAATAAACATATGCATTGAAATAAAATACTTCTGAAGAGGTGTCTGCGATCTCTCATCATCGGCAGTCACGAGATTACTCAACAACAGAAAGTCAACACCAGTATTTTTTATTGTCGGATTCATACCAACTTTCTGCAAATCAGGAGTAATAACTATTAAATAAAAGTTACTTGAAACTTTTGTCTGATCCCTTGCTGAATTAATAAAAACAATTGCCACCTTGTATACTAAAATGTTTCTATTTATAATTATATATAGATTTTCATGTTCGACAAGAGTACACAAATAATTTAAACACACCACAACTTGCCTTTGATAAAATCTTAATTAAGATTAATTTTTATCAGTTTTGTTTTATAATAACGTTGTGGAATCTTCAACTGCACTTATTGTCTAGGATAATTGAGTTCGTAACTATCTTAATTATGACTTGAATTTTGCGACTTATCAAAATAAAACAGTTATAGCCTGTGCAGAATCAAGATTATTAAATGCTTCATTGTTTTCAGACAATAATAAATAAGATATTCATAGCATATCTGCTTTTATAGATATAATTTAGAGTTTTTAGCTAATATTCGGATGTAGCATTACATTTAGGCCTTTTTATATATTGTCATATATTGTAAGATCTTAAAGCGAATAAAATATGAAGTTAATTACAGATATCTTGATCCTATATTATTGAATATAGATTTTATGATAAACCATACGCAGTAAAGCATTAAGGAGCTCAATAATAAATTTTTGTTCGAGTTTTCAGCTGGATTTAAACAAATTTGATGCACTGAATCAAAAAAACTATATTGATTTTGCTCAACGTAAAGTTTGTGAGTTATTGTTATCTGTTGTTGTTTTTTTTTGCCTTTTTGGTCATATGTACGTATGTGTAGACAATTGTAGACGACGTTGGTGAGGTAAAATGCCACCTCGAATAATCGGTTGATTAGAAATGATTATTTTAATAACCAGAAGTATACAGGTCCGGTTGTTTTGAGAAGTTATGTCGGAAATCATTGATTTAAAGTCATAAAAGCTGGAAATCAACAGAAAATTGGTGCGGCATCGTTATCAGCATTACACGAAAGACTGGCCTCTGTGGAATTATATCGAATTACGTTTAAAAATTTTGAAAATACGTTTAAAGTTTTTTATAAAATAATTAAACGGAATTTTAAGTTTTTAACCGATACCAATATAAATTTTAAGGTTTTTTATACATAAGAAAAATTAGACTTTTAAATTAAAATGATTTCAAATTAAAATCGATTTATATAAGGGGAAAATATATATATAAAATAAATGTTCAATCAAAATTAGATTTTAAATTTAAATAATTGAAAGTTTAAAGTTAATGAAATCATAATCATCCGATAAATAAACTGAAGGGGGATTTAACAAAACGAGATTTAAACGGGAGCTCGCGAGGTATGTATATTTCACACTTCCGGTTATAAAAGAGATGGATATTGGCTGAAGAGAGCTTGATAAGGATATCTTAAACGGTCCTTATTATCGGGCTTGAAACCGACAATACCAATGCCTTCTCTCATCTAACAACTTTCAGTACACAATATATATATATATATATATATATATATATATATATATATATATATATACACACATTTTTACCATTTCTTTAACGAGAGACTTATGAAAATGGAAAACTTAAATACTGTTGAATTAGGCTTACAAGACAGTTGTTACCTTAACGCGCAGAAAACTATTTGACGCAAATTGTAGACCAATAGATTGCCTGCTAAGATCGTTTATATCGGTATAAGTGCTAAAACAGTCATTAAAATTTGCATTATAAGGTTTTGTTATTGTTAAAGTTAGATGTAAGTTGTTTACATTGACAATTATAAAATAGTGATATGCAATCCCATGACTATCAAATATGTTATCAATTTAAATTGTACTCTATTTAACACATAAACATGGCGGAGCAATGATTACTTCATTTCGTTAATTTATTTCAACCCTAAAATATAATAACACACGGAAATTCTATATCCGACTTGAGCGTGACAATTAAAGAACTACTTCATTTCAATTTTAAGCATGATGGAAGAAGTAATTGTCTGTATTTTGGAGATGAGGTGTTTTCACCATTCATCTTGGTTGTTATAGTCAAAACGTTTCGGCCGTTTTGCCCTCCGGCCTTCATCAGGTGTTTTGTATCGAACCGGCGAACCGTTTTTTATGAGTCTCGAACCGAATCCTTTATTATTATTACGGGGGTACCGTGTTCGGGCTCCAACTAGGCTCTGGGACATAATTGCTGATTCTCTGTTTTGAATGTTTCTTTGCACTGCCTTCGTTCAGGATAGAACTCTGCATATTTGGGTAACTGTAAACTTTGATACAACGTCTAGGACCACTCGGCCATACATCACTAGAACAATTCTTAGTTGTTTTTTTGTTAATGTTAAACCTATGTTGTTATTCAAGGTTTTCTATTAGAGGGGTCCAAATTGCATTCAGCTCTACGCTTGGTTTTCTCAGTAGGTTGTTATGTCCGAGCATGTGAGCTGTTTCTTTAAGTTTTCTCACTTTCCAGTGGGACTGTCTGTTTATTATTTTTACTTCATCCCATAGGGGGCGATTTCTTAGAACTGCACGCCTGTAAAACTCTGTTCCGTCTGCCTGCTTCCCTCCGGACTACAACTTGGATGTCTTCAAGTCCAATGTTAACAAATTCCTAATGAACCGCCCCCTTAATTAAACACTTCATCAAATCTCCACACTAACGTAATATACTTGCAATAACCCTTATACCTGAATGGCTTCCGGGCCTTGATAAGTGGTGATCACTGCGTAAAAAAAAATGGTCCCCCCTCTCCATCCAGAACAAACGGTTCCCCAGTTCGATACAAAACACCTGGTGAAGGCTGGAGGGCAAAACGGCCGAAACGTTTTGACAATAAAAAACCAAGATGAGGAAGTCAGTCGGACACTCTGAATAAATGATGGAAGAATATAAATTTTATTTCGGAGGCAAACGTGACAAACAAACGAACATGTTACTTAAAATTTTAGCCTGACGAACGAATATTTCATTTCAATTCATAACGTAAGTGACGAACGAAACATATTTAACACTTACAAACCAATTAAATCGCAACTTCCATTTACAATAAGTATTTTTCACTAACAATAACGCGTGATAAACCGATGAAAATATACGTTACATTTGAACGAGATATACAAACGAGAATTTTACTTTAAATTTAAGCGGGACGCGAGCACAACAATTTTATTTTAACCTAAAACGAGACAGACCATCGAACATTTTATTGCAGACTTATGCCTGTCGAACTAATCAACGTTTTATTTTAACGTAACGGATCAACGTAACGTGTCAACGAAACTAACAGATCAACGAAAACATCAGTAAAAACTTAAAACATGGCGGACAAACTATGAGTTTTTTCAAACTTGATAAAAATAAAATTAATTTCAAGTTTACTCAATAACCAAAATTCTATTTCACAATTTATTGTTTCTGATCAACTAATATTAAATGTGACATACAGACCGAAGGACTGACTATCTTATAAAGATAGTGAGGCGTATCTAAAATATAATGCGCCAATTGAATTTACCAATGTAACAACGACGATAGTATTTTGAATATGGTATTGACAGACAAAGTTTTCCTTATGGATGCAACGGCGCACGTCGAAACGAATCCACGTAAAGCTATTTAGACATATATTTGTTTGTTTTGAATTTAAGCGAAAAGAAAATCGAACGAGCCGCAGTCGACCGCTGTTAAAGTAATTTTGTTTTTCCTATTTTTCCTGTATATGTTCGTTTGTTTCGCAATGAACAGAATGGAAAGTGATTTGTTTTTAAAACGATTTGCATTGTTGTTCTTCTCTTTACTACAACCGCAATTAATGATTATTCTTATTGTCAACGAGTGAGAGTCTCAAGAATGAAAACAGATTTCTAAAAAGACTTGGTCTTTTTTTTTCTTTTTTTATACATAGCCATCACCACTTATCAAGGCCAAGAAGCCACTCAAGGATAGCGGTTAAAGAGTGTACAGTAGAAATTGGACAATATATTAACCGTTAGTGGAGATTCGGTAAATTTGTTAACTTTTATGCAACGGCTCATCTAAAACTTGCTTACGTTAGACTTGAAAGCAACCATATTGTAGTCAGGTGGAAAGCAGAACAAAGGAAGACAATTCCGTAGGTGGGCAGTTCTAAGAAAGAAGCTTTGCTCATGGCATATAGCTCAGGTTTAGGCACAGATAAAGAGTGGGGGAAACTAATGATAGTGTTTTCTGCTAGACGGGTGTTTCTTGTGAAAGTGTGGCGAGGGGGACTATAGAATGGAGCTTAACCGAACACCTGCCATGAAAATAACGATAAAGGAGCGACAAACTCGCAACATCTTTTCTGTGAGAAAGAGGTTGCACGGAAAAGAAAAGGACACCCCCATAAGGCTACAAAGTCTATTTTGAACTCTATCAAGGCAGGATCAGTCCTTTCTAGCAGCTCTTGCCCAGATGTGTCAACAGTACTCCATCCTTGGAGGTACCTGGCTCTTATATAGATAGAGAATTGCATCAGCAGTGAGATATCTACTGGATCGATAGAAGGATCCCACCATTTTTCCAGCGGCCTTGGCAACGGATTTAATATACGTGTTCCATTTAAGATCAGGAGTAAAGATCAAGCCCAGAAGCTTGTCAAAAGGTCAGACCTCCCCTAGACGAGAGCCATTAATTTCAATTGATGCCAGATGGGATCAGAGCGTTGATGATGTAAAGATAGAAGCTTGGTTTTTGGATGCATTAAAAGTAACTAACCACTTCTTTCCCCACTGTACTACTTGCTCAAGATTAGAGGAGAGAGTCTTAGCTGTGCTACCATAGATAGTAGAGTCATCAGCATAGATGTCTACGAATGATGTAAGGATGTGATTTGGAAGATCATTGATATAGACCAGAAAGAGAGTTGGGCCCGGGATGGAGCCCTGAGGGACTCCAGTATTAATAATAAGAGATTCTGATTGCTGCCCATCAACCACTACTCTTATGAACCTATCAGAAAGAAATGATTTAATAATTGAGAAGACATTTCCAGCTATACCGTAGCTGGAGATCTTGTGAAGTAAACCTTTATGCTATATTTTATCAAAGGCCTTTGATATGTCAAGAGCAATTGCCCTAGAAAGGTAGCCTCCGTCGAGAGATTCGCTAATCCTGTGAGATATAACTCTAAGCATATCTGCTGTAGATCTAGCAGAACGGAAACCATATTGAGTGTCACTAAGAAGGTTATTTTTGTTGAGATGGTTGATTACTTCTGTATTTAACACAGATTCCAGCTACTTACTCATGACGCACAGGAGACTTATTGGCCTGTACTTTGAGGGAGATGAGCGATCCCCTGAATTCTTAAATACGGGGCTCATTGATGAGATTTTCCAGGGTGACGGGAAGCAATTCTCCTTAAGACAACGTTTAAACAGTTTTGTAAGGATGGGCGCAAGTTCTGGTTGAAGTCTTTTGAGTACTATAATTGGAATACCGTGAGGGCCGGTTGCTTTACTGGAATCAACGTTTTTGATTAGCTTGGCAACATCAGGTACAGATATTTGTATATCACATAGCATGTTTTCTGATACAGTAGGAAATATTGGAGGTTGGCAGCCTTGGTCGCAAAGGTTAGAATTAGCTGCAAAGTTCTTGGCAAAGAATTTGGCTTTGTCTGATGCTGACGAGATTACCCCATGTCCATTTATGGGAGTTGGGATAGGGTACACGTTTCTGTTCAGGATTCTGTTTGCTATTTGCTAAAACTGGTGGGAACCAAGCCGCTGCTCAGCTACTTTGAACGTGTCGGACTTAGCATATAACTCTCTTGTGTTCTTTATTACTTTTTTACAGTGGTTGCTGGCAGTTCTGAAAGCGGCTTTAGTCTCAGTACATCTATTACGTTGGAAGCAATGGAAAAAGTGATTTCTATACGCAATGGCAGCAGCACATTCCGGAGAGAACCACGGCTGGCTGTTAGACATTTGCTGGAACTTTTTCGAGGGTGTGAAACGGTCTATACCTACAATTAACCATTCTGTCAGGTCTGATACCATAGAGGACACATCCTTTTTAAACATGGACCGCAGAGGTAGATCTGATATAAATGTGCGGAAGCTATCCCAGTCAACAATAGAATATCGATATACTGTACGATGGAGAGGTACATCTGGGGACTTATTACAATTCATTTTTATCTTAACTTATACAACTGAGTGGTCGGAAGATCCAAGTGGAGACAGAACAGAAGCTGAACACAGTTCAGAGCAAGTTGTGAGAAAGAGATCTAGGAGACTTGCATACTGGCCGTCAGTATCGGGAAGACGGGTGGGTTCGTAAACAATCTGAGTAAGGTCATAAGCAATGGAGAAATGACAGAACCTCACCTCATCACCGGCCTTGTTTGAATGAGTTAAACATTCCACATTGTAAACATTGAAGTCTTCACAGGCATGAATATTAGCTGAAGGATAAGCAATTAGGGCGTGGTCAATTTTTCAGATATTCTTTTAAAGATAGTAACTCCGCTGTTGTAGGGCGATAGAGAGCAAATTTAAATGCAGTAGTGCAACCCGGAAGCACATATAGGATAAGTTAAGATATTCTCTGGAGATGTCCCTACCACGTGGAAAGCCATCTTTTATATAGGCACATATTCCATGCCCATGTCGATATGTGGGGTCAGATTTGGAAGTTAAATTAGAATATCCTTTAATTACGAACTCATCTAGGGAAATGGTCTGCCCAATGCCAGTTTCCCTTATATATAATATGTCTGGTTTAGTCTCCTGTAATTGGGTTTCAACCTCTAGAAGGTTAGAACGCAGACCCCTGATGTTAGATAAGGAGACCTGGTAGTGGGGGTCTACGTTAGAACTTGGAGATCCGGGTTTAATCGTGTGTTTTTATTAACACTATTCATGATGGTGTTTTGGGATTTGTGGACTAGGTCGACAGACATGCCTGAAGCAGGGAAGAGAGGGAAAGTAAGAGAGAAATAGAAATGAAGAAATAGTTTTGTAGCACATGAAAAAGTAAAGCCGTAACAATTACCCACTAATATGGCCTCGAGAGGCCCCACCAGAAGCTACTGTATTGTCCAGAATCCATTCACCAAATGGCAATACATCAGCCCCAGTACTATGCACCGGCTGATAGGACATCCTCCTGAGTGGTTTATCCAAGGTTCGGGTCCCTGACTATCAGGCGGATGACGTCAGCCCAGATAAACGTTTACCTCAAGCACCCTTACTAGTAACATGGCTACAAGAAACGACATATAAACAGAAAATTTCCGATATCCCTGACGACTGTTCACGCAAAATATTGCAAACCTAGAAAACAGATTTTTCTTCTCCATTTGTACGAAAAAATCCCTCATTAAAAATGAGGACTGAGGGACAAATGATGTTCTGTTTTTTTATATCTTTCATGTAATAAAACCGTATTATTCGACTTTTACTTCCCGGCGTGAAATACCAAAATACGAAAACTTTCAAGGGATAATTTTTTATGGCAATACATTTGTTGAATACTGATTATATTCCTTTCTTTATCTCAGTTTCAGCTTTTGAGAAAAAAGGAGGCAACATTGGACAATACTGAAAAATAAAAATATATACTTAAATACAAAACAAACAAATACTTTCAAAAGATACAAAAAGTAAAAGTGAATAACGCATAATAATAAATTTTATACAAAATAATTAATCTGATAAGTCACTTCATACTTTATGAGTAAGGAATTTTACCTAACAATAATAATAGAAATAGACTACGTGACAAAGATCTGATGATTTGATTCCTTAGTGCTATATTGCTGTCATGACGTAGTTAGGAAGAAATAGTTTTATATATACACATAGGGAGTTAATCAGGACAGAATCAAAAGCAGTTTCGGAAGGACAGTCGATTTGAACATGCAAGAGGGATGCAGCTTGCGATCGAGTCGATAGTAGCCAGTCACAATGGTCTCTGTATGCCGGAGAAGCTGTCAGGACGAAAATAGCAAAATGTAAAACAATAAAAGCGTACAACTTCGAAGTTGGGAACATCTAAAAATAAAATTGCATGAAAATATAAACCGAAACAAAATGGTTGTTCTTGGGATTAATATTCATTGCAGCTTTTGCAGATTAGTCGACCAAGACCGAAGAAGGTATATTTCCCTGTTTGACAAGATGTTATCCGTCCCGTTGTGTAAAAGAAAAAGCCGTCTGTATTTTTTTACTTTCTATGTTTGTTGAACAGTATCCATACATTACACACACTTAACAATATGGCATTACACATGTAAGAACTTCATTAAATATATAGAAAGCAGACAATCACAGGCATGTTATATATATATATATACATCATTTATACACACGCGACATAAAGACGCGTTACACACGTGAAAGACACGTGTAAAAATATGATGACATTAAATAAAAGTGTTTTATAAAACACAGTTTCTAAAAACTACCGTTTTTGCTTACCGTCGATCATTTTTAATATGGAAAGTATAAAGAAACTTAGGTTGCATACGAGACAAACGTGGGAAAACGGTAACTTAGAAGAAAAAAAGATTAAAAAAACAAAACAAATGATGGTCTCGGTTTTATTTGAAAAAGAGTACAGAAAATATATTTTGATTTTACATAAAAATAGTACTTTCTATGCTGGACTGTCTACAAATAAAAAAAAACAAAAACAAAAGAAAAAACAACAAAAACGAAAACAAAAACACCATGTAAAGAAGAGTCTAAGAAAACAACAATAATGGATTATGAAACAAGTCAGTGACGAAAATAAAAAAAAAAATGAAAAAGAAAGGAAAGGGTTTCCAACAAACACAGACACAAAGTTAAATAAAAAAAATAAAACTACTCGCTTGCCAGAAAGTTGTTTATTCAGAGAAAAATGTAGAGATTGATTTGTCTATGTTGCTACTCATGTTATTCTCTATCTCATCGGAAAATTGCAATGGGAAAAGTACATTTAATTTCTTCTAAAAGAGAAAACGGAGGTAATTTTTGCTGAATAGTATTACAACATCCATAAATACAAGGAGCGTTGAAAAAGCAATTCCTCCTATTTTATTACTTATTAACGGCTGCTACTCGTCGGCACACACAACACCGACTCAAACACAAAATCGAGTACACTCAACATCAAGTGCACTCAACATCACCTTACCATCAACGCTTACCCTGTGAACTCGGAGTATGGGAAGTTTCCATATGCACAAAAAAATCACTGAAAAAGCAAAAATACCCTAACTAAGGGTAAGAATAATGAGTAAACGTTGGGTAAAATGATGGTTAAAGTTATTACGAATTTGCCAGGATTCGAACCTGGAATTTTCTGATCCGTAGTCAGACGCGTTATCCATTGCGCCACAAGTCCTATCTGTATACCGAAAGATGTTACCGCGACTTTATACAGACAGTGCTAAATTCCGTTAACATGAGCAGGTAACTTTTTCGACATTTGCAGGAAACGGCCAACAAAATCTTAATTCGGGATTTTTGTGTGACTCGGCGTTGTTCGTTACGGACCATATATTTATAAGGACAATATAGGGACGCACACCTTCCAGGGAAAAAAGAATTTTTCAATTCGGTGCATCCGTTCGAAAGTTTTATTGGTATACACACACAAATAAATAAACATTTAGAATTTTATGAATTCTATAGAATAGATAACAGTTCGAAATTGCCAGTCCCATAGCTGTACTCTCTCTTGTATTATCATTAAACCGACAGATATGTTCAGTCACAGGTACTTGATTTATCAGCACCTGAACCAACACCACGAAAACTATACGAATCATAATGTAGAGGCCAAGATTTTCCAGAAAATTAACAAGCTTGCCAATGACTAACCTTTCATAAACTTTGCTAATAAAATAAACGAGACTAACAGAACGATAGTTGCGTCACATCCATCACGAACATTTATAAAGGTATGGACAATTGAGCACACTGCCCCACAGGGCAAGACAAATCTTATCAAAACTTTGGAGTTATAATTATAAAATCGAAATACTTAATAGGTTTTAAAGAAAAATTAGGTAGAATTACACCAGAATAATTGATAGAAGAATGTTACCCTAAAATACGAGCAAATTGATCAACTTTCTCCTTAGAACATGTAATTCATTGACGTCAATTAAATATAAGACGAGTAGCAGACTTGCCACTATTAACCCTAACCCTAACCCTAACCCTATTATGTTTTCTCCAACAATCACAAGAGCATACCATTTGCAATGAGATAAAGTAACATATCTGGTGAGGGTATCAAGATTTATCATCAGAAATTGCACTCTTGCAGGCATAGTTGACTCATCTGTAAAATTGTCTAATAACCTCAGAAGCATCCAACGATATTGAATGAAGTTATGATAACAATCGCACTGGCCGAAGTGCGGATAGATGAAAACCAGGGCGAAGAATTAGGTTTTCATTGAAACCTATAAGGGCTTCCAGCAAGAAGCCAGTCAGTAACTTCTTTTGCAGCATTATTCGGAGACATACAAATGGTTGAACCCTATTGAACGTCACAGAGAACGCTGCGAATTAGCAATTCGGTAGTTTTACGTCTTTCTATGGAAACGACGATCAACTATAGAATTAACAGAAAAATCAACCCCACAATCACCAGCATCATAGTCAGAAGAACCCAAGCAAGGAGAAGAAGAAACATAATAATATTAAGGAACAGAAGTGAAGAAACGATCAAGTAAAAATTGTTGATTACAGTCATTATCAGGAAAGTGTGTAGAGAAAGTGACAATATGGGACAAGGAAAAGTTAAACCAATTCTACCAGGTAGATCTGTGTAATTAGAATGGGGAGGCCATCAAGAATGATGAGCATTTAAGACCGCTACAAGAATTGAATATGATTGGTGAAGTTGGAATACATTATCAATACTGCATATATAGAGAGCATTAACAACTGAGCAGTAATTCTCAGAATGTGAGGACACAAAAAGAATGAATTGAGTGTAGCAAAAACAATCTAAGACATAAAATGACACCCATAAGTTGCAAATTTGACACATCATTGAGATGTAAAATATAAACAAATGATATTCTTCATTAAAATGTAGACACCAGCGAATCCATTAGCATATAAATGATCTTTCTGATAAATATATTAGAGGGTAAAACATTAGCTGAACTAATTTTACTGATATCTTAAGTGACAATTTTTTTAAGATGAAATCTGAGGGTCTAATTGTATTATTGTTAATCATGCGTATAAGAAAATTTACATTTTATTTGTTGTTTGATTTTAGATTTTAGGACAAAAGAGTTTGTCTTCAGAAAAGAATTCGCGAATAAAACACATCTTTTGAGTTTTTTTTTTTACAAAGGCGTCACCACATTATCAAGGCCCAGAGGCCACTCAAGGATAAGGGTTAAAGAGTGTACAGTAGAAATTGGTCAATATAGTAATCATTAGTAATGAAAATTTGGTAAATTTAATAACTTATATGGAACGGCTCATCAAGAACTTATTTACTTTAGACTTGAACACAACCATATTGTAGTCAGCCGGAAAGCAGGAAAACGGAAGACAATTCCACAGGCGTGCAGTTCTAAGAAAGAAGCTTTGTTCATGGAATCTACGTTTAGGTTTAGGCACAGATAAAGAGTGGGGGAAATTATTGATAGTGTTTACAGCTAGACGAGTGTTTCTTGTGAAAGTTTGGCGAGGGGGGACCATATATTGAAGCTCAGTTGAACACTTTCCATGAAAATAACGATACATCAGAGACAAACTCGCAACATCTCTTCTGTGAGATAGAGGTTGCAAGGAGGAGAAAAGGACATCTCCTACGAGGCTACGAAGTCTATTTTGAACTCTATCAAGGCAGGACAAGTCCTTTCTAGCAGCTCCTGCCCAGATGTGGCAACAGTATTCCATCCTTGGACGTACCTGGCTCTTATATAGGTAGAGAATAGCATCAGCAGTGAGATATCTACTGGATCGATAGAAAGATCCCACCATTTTTCCAGCGGCCTTGGCAACAGATTTGATATACGTGTTCCATTTAAGATCAGGAGTAATGGTCAAGCCCAGAAGCTTGTCAAAACTTGAGGCCTCCTGAAGACGAGAGCCATTCATTTCAATTGATGACAAATGTGAATTAGAATGTTGATGATGTAAAGAGAGAAGCTTGGTTTTAGATGCATTAAAAGTAACCAGCCACTCCTTTCCCCATTGTACTACGTGCTCAAGATCAGAGGAGAGAGAATTGGAGAGAACTTGGTCATTTACTGTCTTAGATGTGCTACCATAAATGGTAGTGTCGTCAGCATAAATGTCTACAAATGATGTAAGGATATGATTTGGAAGATCATTAATGTAGATCAGGAAAAGAGTTGGGCCCAGGATGGATCCCTGAGGGACACCGGCATTAATACTGTGAGCTTCTGATTTTTGCCCCTCAACTACTACTCTTATGAACCTATCAGAAAGAAATGATTTAATAATTGAGAAGACTTTTCCAGCTATACCATAGCTAGCGATCTTATGAAGTAAACCTTTATGCCATACCCTATCAAAGGCTTTAGATATGTCAAGAGCAATTGCCCTAGAAAGATTGCCACCGTCGAGAGATTTGCTAATCCTATGCGATATAACTGTAAGGACATCTGCTGTAGATCTAGCAGAACGGAAACCATATTGAGTGTCACTAAGAAGGTTATTTTTGTTGAGATGTTTGATTACTTCTGTATTTAACACAGATTCTAGCAACTTACTCATGACGCACAGGAGACTTATTGGCCTGTACTGAGAGGGGGATGAGCGATCACCTGAATTCTTAAATACAGGGCATACTGATGAGATTTTCCACGGAGATGGGAAACTATTCTCCTTAAGACAACGTTTAAACAGTTTTGTAAGTATGGGCGCTAATTCAGGTTGAAGTTTTTTGAGTACTATAATTGGAATACCGTCAGGGCCAGTTGCTTTACTCGAATCAAGGTTTTTGATTAGCTTCGCAACATCACATACAGATATACGTATATCACATAGCGTGTTTTCTGATACAGGAGGAAATATTGGGGGTTGGCGGTCTTGGTCGCAAAGGGTAGAATTAGCTGCAAAGTTCTTGACAAAGAGTTTGGCTTTGTCTGATGCTGACGAGATTACCTCAGGTCCATTGATAATAGTTGGGATGGAGCACACGCTTCTGTTCAGGATTCTGTTTGCTATTTGCCAAAACTGGTGGGAACCAAGCCGCTGCTCAGCTACTTTGGACTTAACAGATTGAGCATACAACACTCTTGCGTTCCTTATTACTTTCTTACAATGGTTGCTGGCAGTCCTGAAAACGGCTTTAGTTTCCATACATCTATTACGTTTGAAGCAGTGGAAAAAGTGATTTCTGTGCGCAATGGCAGCAGCACATTCTGGAGAGAACCATGGCTGGCTGTTAGGTTTTTGCTGAAACTTTTTAGAGGGTATGAAATGGTCAATACCTACAATTAACCATTCAGTTAGGTCTAATACTATAGAGGACACATCCTTTTTAAACATGGAATGCAGAGGTAGATCAGATATAAATGTACGGAAGCTATCCCAGTCAGCCTTAGTGTATCGATATACTGTACGATGAAGAGGTACGTCTGGGGACTTATTACATTTCATTTTTATCTTGATTGATACAACAGAGTGGTCGGAAGATCCAAGAGGCGACAGAACAGAAACTGAACATAGTTCAGGGCAAGTTGTGAGAAAAAGGTCTAGTAGGCTCGCATACTGGCCGTCATTATCGGGCACACGGGTAGGTTCCTGAACAATCTGAGTGAGGTCATAGGCAATGGAGAAATCATGACAGAACTTCCCCTCATCATCGGTCTTGTTTGAGTGGGTCAACCATTCGACGTTGTGAACATTGAAGTCTCCACATATATGAATGTTAGCTGAAGGATAAGTAGAAAGGACTTGGTCAATTTTCTCAGATATGCTTTGAAAGATAGTAACTCCGCTGTTGTGGGGGCGATAGAGAGTAAATATAAATGCAGTAGTGTGAGCTAAAGCAACCCGGAAGCACATATAGGGTAAGTTAGGATCTTCCCTGGAGATGTCCCTCCCACATGGAAAGCTATCTTTAATATAGGCACATATTCCATGCCCATGGCGATCTTGGGGGTCAGTTTTAGAAGTTAAGTTAGAGTATCCTGAAATTGCAAACTCATCTAGGGAAATAGCCTGTCCAATGCCAGTTTCACTTAAAAATAAAAGGTCTGGTTTAGTCTCCTGTAATTGGGTTTCAACCTCTGGAAGGTTAGAACGTAGACCCCTGATGTTGGAGAAGGAGACATGGTAGTAGGGGTCTACGTTGGAAGTTGGAGAACCGGGTTTAATCGTGTATTTTTTCTTTAAACTTGTCATCTGTCATATGAGTTAATGGAATGTTTTTTTCTAAAACACGCATCTCGTCTACTAAGGATGAGTTTGGTGTGCCGAGTGTGTTTTTGAAAAAAAAATTTCTAAATGGTCCATTGCAGATTTGAGGTATTACATTTTAGCGCTCTTTCTCTGTCTATCACTCTCTCTCTCTCTTTATATATATATATATATATATATATATATATATATATGTATGTATATATATATATATTATTTAGTAGTTGGAAGGACACGAATATGAGTATATGAGTATACATATTGCTCATGAGGATTGAGCCAGTTCAAGCTATGAAGTATTTTAGATAATCCACGAGACACAACTTCGTGTCGCACACACTTCAAATGTCACTATTCGCTGTGGAAAACATGTGCTTGATATACACGTTCAGAAAGTGCATCTTCTAGCTGCCGCTATAACACTGCATTGAGTACCGTCTTGTCGCTTACCCGACAGGTGAGTTTATTCGGGCGTACATCTCTACCAGTAAATTAAACTGGCTTCCTAATAATCTGGAAATTTTTACGATTCTACAATATATATATATATATATATATATATATATATATATATATATATATATATTTATATATATATATATTAGCAAGAGTAGCCGTCGTTGACTGGTTCAAAAAAACCCTACAGAAAATGGACTCTGATTTAGGAAAGTATGATAGGTTATGAAAAGGAAGGGTTGTACAGAGATAGCTTCGAATTTGAGGGTATCAAAACCAAAGCAAAATATAATGAAAGTAAAAATAAAATAAATAAATCCCATAATTTATTATACCATACCTGTTCACACTGAAACACTTATCACAATATTCTGTGGATCTATATTAAAAAACCTTGCTAAACTTTGTGACATATTTCCATTCTATGGAGGTAAGGCGCGAACGAATACCCCTTAATTTTATTATACCATATTTCTTCAAACTGAAACATAATTATCAATAGATATAGAAGATAGATATTAAAAGTCTTTATTAAAGTGTGTGCCTATTTCCATTCTATGGAAGCTAGGCGCGAACGCAGACCCTACAATTTTATTATACCATTCTTATTTATGTTAAAACATACTTATCAAAGTATTCTTAAGTACATCTATATTAAAAACACTTGTAAACGTTTTTTTTTTAATTTTTAATTTTTTTATTTCAACACTTTGTGGACCAGGCGCGTATGCAGACCCCACAATATTTATGAACCACCGTTCTGCCGGATTAAACATATCCATTCCTGTGTCTCGATGCATCTTCTATCATTATATATAATCAGTTTTTTTTTAAATAATCAGCCATATAGGAGCCTATTCGTGACCACAGACACACACACATTCAGCTTTATATTATATATATATATATATATATATAGCTTCACATAATAAACTAACATATCATTTAGACCATTTCTCGTGAATCATTTTATCTTACAAGGTTAAAAAGATCCTCAGATGAGGTATATGAGAGCATGATGTTGAGTTCTGCCACTTCAAACAGCCGAAATGACTCTACTGGTTACGTATACGACGTACACACTAAATATAGCTAATAAAATGATGTCGATTTTCCCTTCCAACTTCCTAGACAAATCTTTATCACTCGTTCTTTCCACCAAATACAACAGCGTATTTTCATGCAAACATACGCCCATTTCTTCACCGTTTATATATGTTACATTTTATTATATTTGCCTCACTTTCTGAAATACAGAATCATACAGGGATAGTAGCTTAGAAACCCACCCTCATCTAATTAGACACTTCAACAAATCCCGAAAACACCAGGGGTTTTCAGCCGTTCCTACCTGCATACCACTTTCTTAAAAACAGCTTTTACTATATTATTCTAATTTAATCATTAAAATGCATTCTGCTTTCCTTTTATTCTTAGTATAAAGTCATAATAGAATCAGATACCATCAGAGCCATAACACGAGGAATTCAATTACATAGAAATTCATATTTTCTAACACAAAAAAAATTCAATGAAGATTATTATATTAACTTATACTATGTATATATTTCTGAGGCTATACATATATATATATATAGAGAGAGAGAGAGAGAGAGAGACAGAGACCGAGACAGAGAGAGACAGACAGAGAGAGAGAGACTTAACCATTTATACATAGTATAGTTTAACAATAATATTTTTTGTTTTATTTAATGTATTTGTTAAACTCATAACTCACGCGACAGCCGCCAATAGCATATCAGTTAGGAGCGTTGACTGTCTTACAACCGGTCGGGTTTAAATCCTGGTTTGACGTAGTTGCCTGTCTAGCAGTACTGTATGTGGATGACTATATATATATATATATATATATATATATATATATATATATATATATATACTGTGTGCGTCAGAATGTGATGAAAAAAATCAAATAAAGTGCTCGATCGTGAATGTGAATAGAAATATTTACTTTAAAACTATACATACATATATGTATGTTTTTTATATGAATATTTTATGCATGGTTTTTAAATATATATATATATATATATATATATATATATATATATATATATTAGTAGTAGTAGTTTTAATGTATAAAGAATAATAATGCAATCCTAACTATATTTCTTTCTACATTTAACCTATTTTGAAGCATATAAACCACAATTTCAAAATAAATCCATTAGTTTACTCAGCGCATACGAATATACACACTAATTTACGCTAATATTGACATATTGCGCGATTATTTTAGCCTTTTATCCATTCCATTTCTCATTAGACTATAGCAGGTTTGAAGACCCTAAACAGAACGAACTACAACTTCAGTGCAGAAAACGCAAAAACGGGGATCTGTAGCTTATAATCATCCATACAAAACAGATCCCATGTCAATTTCGTCAGTGAAAAAATATTACATTTCAATACAATGGTACGACATCTACAAAATTACTTATCTTGTCATAAATTCGCTGTTTGTTTCTCTTTTCTTTTACAAAACTAAACTGTTTTTTTTATTTAAACACACATTCAATGTATTTGTTTCCTGTGTTTCGGTTAAAGTCAAATAATAAAATTCATGAATTATGTGTTTTTCGTATTGCAAACACCGTCTCTTAACATATTAAGATTTGTGAAAATATCAAACGGTTTCAAATAGATTTTCTAATATACGTTCAGCTTATCAAACTGTAATGTTTGAAAAAGCGTTAATTAAGGATTTCGACAAGAAAATAATGTAAAACTGGTAAATGTCATTTTACCTCTTCTACTTCTACTTATTTGCCTTTGTATCATTCGTTTTTGGTCTCTATACAACTCTGTCTTTCGCATTATTATAATTATTTTATGTTCTTCTTTATTTTTTACTACTAGTAATAATACTTTCATGATTAAATAACATTGACACTTTTATGTAATTTATAGGCACTTGTGCAGAATACGGAAAGGAATTTGTATTTTATATCTTCCGTACTTTCACGTAAAAATAAAAAAAATACATCGTAAGCACCTAACGGTTTAATAAAAACATACTGTAAGACTAAAATAATTCAGAAGCGTCAAGTCTAAAGTACAACAACAATATATATTTTAGTTACCATCATTGACCTCGGATTTACTGTTATGAGAAGCAGATATGTACTTAGAGTACTGTCATATTTACGAGTGCGTTGTCAAAGTACTCATTTTTGCTTGAGAGTGTAGTACATTTGTTCATGTTCTTGATTAAGAGGAAAGTTTACATAATTAAAATAGGATACATCAATTCAGTTTCTTATTGAAAATATGTATCCTTTAATGTAAGACGTGTCTTGAACTTTTTTCGATTAAAAAAAACATTATATTTCATATATTTATATATGAACTTATGTTTTACGTCTACCTTTCTAAATTACTATTTAAAACATTTAAAATACGTGTACGTTATATAAGAATTGTATTTTTTTCTTTTTAATAAGTAAATAGATTACTGATAATAATCAAGTTATAAAACTGAATGTTGCGCATGGAAATTATAATATATATATATATATATATATATATATATATATATATACATATATATATATATATATATATATATATATATGTTGTTTTGAAAAAAGAAAAACCGAATTAATTTATGAAACGATCGACGTTTCGTCCTTATTGCAAAGGACATCTTCAGGATATTAAAAGGAAAAATGCAAAAAAAGAAAAGGATCATAGACCATACGAAAATGAAAAGGAAACAGTGTCAGAATCCTACCCATATCGGGAAGGAAACTATGTGTGTGTATGGGAAAGTTGAGTTGATAAACAAAGATAAAATCAAATCAGGTGGAAAGTAAGGTTAAGAGGGGATATATATACCTTTTATTCTTCCACCTTTAAAGGCTGTAGGTATCATCGTCAGCGTATTCATTGGGATGTTGTTAAATATAAATTTATATATATATATATATATATATATATATATATATATGTGTGTGTGTGTGTGTGTGTGTGTGTGTGTGTGTGTGCGTGTGTGTGTATGAATATAAAAATAAAATTCTAAAAAAAACTTTTTTAAATTAATTATGTGAAATATAGAAATCTAATTGAAGATATTAAATGGCTACGGGTTTTTGGTGGTAACTGATTATGACAGATTTTTAAATAATGATACGAAAATTAGGTGATTTATTAATATTTAAATAAGCTATTGACAAAGCTGCGTCCAGGATAAATGTTTTCGAACGCTTAATTTCCTTTAAGGGACATTTCTTTAAATAATATTCTATTTTTAAAGAGTTTTTTTTTTTATTCAAGAAGTCTGACGAAAGGCTGGTTATGGAAAAAATTTCAAACGTCATAATGCTTGAAATTGTCCAATCGGTCTTGAAACAATTGTAACTTACAATGAAATACCCGTTTTGTTGCTAACAATTCCTTTTTTGAAGTCTTGGTTTTGTTAATATAGTATATATATATATGTATATATATATATATATATATATATATATATATATATATATATATATTTAAGTTTATGACATATTTAATAGCATTTCATGATCAATTTCGCTAACGGTATATATACACTGGAATATTTCAGTATATTAGTTTGGATTTAAAATAAATATGCATTATCTTTTTTTTTAAAAGGATATCCATTGTCTTACTTCTCATAGAAAGATATCCATTATATTTACGCGGGGAAATACGGTTATTACTTTATTATTATTATTATTATTATTTTTGTTTTGGTTGTAAAGAAAAAACAGGAAAATCGAAGGGAGTTTCAGCCATACTTTGTTTTATAGTGCATTTTAATATTGTTGAAAATAGGGCGGGCCAGTGTTGGTTGGTTTTGAAATATCGTTATTTTGTTTACTGCGCGTACAGAAAAAAAGAAGAGAAATGGTTTTAAACGAATAGAAAATAAAATATGAGAAAAGGAAATGAAAACTCTTCCCAGGAAGAAATATTATGTGCAGATATGTGAGAATAGCAGCTGTGTGGAATTCAAAATAACAAATCTAAACTTAGAAAATGCATTGTTTAAATGAAGAATAAAAAGAAGTCGATGGACGTACTGTTATATAGATATTATAAAGGGATAAAGTGCAAGAGAAAGGAGATAAGATATAGGAAAAAAGAAATATGATTACAGATTTTATATGAGAGAGAGAGAGAGAGAGAGAGAGTAGGAGAGAGTGTTCTTCCCTTATAAAGCTAAACGCTGAATTGGCACCTTATTCCTCTAGATGTAAAATACTATTCATGATGGCGAAATTATTTTTTAAGCTAATAATATCTACAACAGTGTAAATAAATATATTAAATAAAGATATAAAGGAAAATAAACGTTTATCGCACCTTTCAATAAATGCGAAAATGTAAGCATATTTCTTTTCCATATAAATAAGTATTGAGTTAGATAGTACTGTAATATTAATCTGTATATATAATTGAAAATAAGGACGGGGAAAAGAAACCTGATAGCAATTCTTTTAACTGAGAATCAGTTATTCTGAATCCTATCTTCTGCTTATGCGGAATACTTTGTTATGGCATTCTGAATATATCAAGTAAATGAATGCATCGAATCTGTCTGTATGTCTGTCTGTCTATCTCCCCGTCTCTCTCTTTCTCTCTCTCTCTCTATATATATATATACATATATTTATGTATATATATGTATATATATATGTATATATATATATATATATATATATATATATATATACGTAGGGGATTAGAACAGGAGTCTAAAGAGCAGAGCATATTTGCATATTTTAATGCATTAGTAAATTCATTAATACAATTAAAGTAAAATAAAAGAAACACAGTGCTCGTTGTAATGTAGATATATAATAAGCTCGATAGACATATATCCTAGAGCTATTTTAATATTGAGTAAGATGATTGATAATGCCCATGTAATGAGTATTGCTGTATTATATATATATATATATATATATATATATATATATATATATATATATATATATATATATATATGTGTGTGTATATTCGGCTGGTGCATCTGCTACTAGTCTCTCGCTCCTAGACAAGTTTCAATTTGATAGGCCCTGAACTAGCATCTAAGCTTCAACCTCTGTCCTATCGACGAATTGCATCCCTCTGCCTGTTCTACAAGTATTTTAATGGTGAATGCTCTAACGAACTGCAAGCACTTGTGCCCTCTGGACGTAAACATCCTCCGCAACCCCGACAGGCAGCTAAATTCCACCACCACATAGTAGAGATCTCTAGATGTAAAAGATCTTTCTACCCCAGTAGTTTCCTCCCCAGAACCGCTAAACTTTGGAATTCAATTCCAGGTCCCTGCTTCCTCAATGCTACTGACGTGTAGAAGTTAAAATGTAACGTGAACCGACATCTTGCTGTACTCCAGTTGTTGTTGCCCCTGAGAAGTAGTAGCCCTCTACACCAAAGTGGCAATGTGCCTTGTTTGGGTGAAAATGTAACAATAAAACAAAATTAATGGTAGATTCTCTGACAAGATACAAGCCCTCGTAACCCCTCGTCAAAAATACCCCCGACAAACCCCAAAAGCAGCGAAGTCGCTCCCCTACACAATTGAGATCCCTAGATGTAAGAAATCCTTTTATTGTAATAGTTTCTTCCCCAGAGCTGCAGGACTTTGGAAATCCCTTTCGGTTTCCTGCTTCCCCAACTGTACTGACATGCAAAAGTTTAAGTGTAATGTAAAACAGACATCTTGCTGCTAAACTCCCTACATAGTACCCCTGCAATTTAGGTCCCTGATAGTAGCGCCCTACATCAAAGTATCAACGTGCCTTGTTTGGGGTGTAAGTTTAATAAACAATAGACGAGTAAGAGTATTATTGCCGGATTAAAATGCAAGCATAACATTTGAAACAGAATAATGAAAAAAATAATATGGACACACTAAAAGTATACTGTGGCCTGCTATAATATAACATATGATATAGTACGTTATTCGATAACGACAGAATATAAATCGTAAGGATAACTATAAGGGGTACAATTGAAAACATATAGCGAAACTATGAATAAGGAATAAATGTAGATAAATTGTGGTGATCAGGAAATGAAGATAAATTAAGTAGTAAAACAAAGTAGGAAAATATATGTAAACAAAAACATTTACTACGAAAACAGATATCTTTTTTTTTTTAAATGTACAGTTTCTTTTAAAGATCTATGAGTAGAACCATCAAAATTACGTGTAAGGTAACATTTTATGTACGAAATAGGGTAACAATATTGATTTAAATATATTAGTTTGAAAAATTATACTATGGTAAATAATACAATTTGTGGGCATCATATGATCTATACAGTGCTACTCTACAATTAAGTCCTTTTGAAAAATGGTACAATAATCAGAACACATGATGAGTTAAAATGAAACTAAAGATTAGTGAAAAATATTACTTGTAAAACATTACGTAAGTGCAGAAATATGATGAACTCCATTTAGTTAACTATAAGATAAAATTTAAAAAAAAAAAGCAGCGGAGTTAATATAGCAGATACGAAATTAAAATTTAATAATAATAAAATGCATATAAAATATTATTGACCAAGACAGCATATTTAATGTACCTATTTACTATGCCTCCCCACGGGACAGAGTTAGACACCAGGGTCGTTTTTTAACGTGGAGAAAAGGTACAAAAATAAAAATTGTCTCAGTCGTGAAGGATTTCTCCTCCACCGAAAGAGAACAAGAAATAGAAGTGCAGCATCTGAAGAACAGATGGTATTTATTTGCTCCCCACCGAGCAAATTAGGCACAAGGCCAATTTTTAATGTGAGGAGTGAAGGGAGGGGGAAGGGAAACAGGGGACCAGCTCCCGAGAGGTGGGAAATGGGAGCTGGTTAATGGTCAGGCATGTGGGGTTGCCCCCACATCTGGTCTTTGCTAGTCATAGCTTGCAGCATCTTAAGAACAGATACTACACTGTGATCTTGACCAAAAGGCCAAGAGACATATATTATTTTAACCAAATTAATAAAATATGATTTAATTTAATCAATATCAACAAAGGATGGTTTAAATTTTTAAAGCTTTGGTAAGTTTTCTCGTCACTATGAACAGTTGTAATAAATATATTTCATACCGGAATTCTGTAGCGAATGTATAAAAATTAAATCTAACAAAAAAAAAAAAAAAAAGAGAATACTTTACTTTATATTATAAATTATTCAGAATAAATTACTGGTAATTGAAACGGAAACAAAAAAAAACAAAAGCATTAATTTACTTAATCATTCCAAGTGACAGATCGAATGACCTAAATTGTGCACGCGTAAATGGCAACCAAATTCAATTATGTGCATAGGAATAGAAGGAACATATATTTTGTACTTAAATTTTAATTAACATAAGAATAGTCTCAATTAATGAAATTCAATAATGTAAAATGTTTTTTGACTTCTAATGGGGGTAGAGATTTATTTGTTGCCTACCTCAGCAAAATGTGGCACATGACCGGAAAGTGGGAAACCAGCAGGCTCCCCTAAAGGAGGGGCACTCTTACAATTGTAAAAATTGCCTTAGTAAACCCGTCGGCATTCCCCAGTAGGGGCGCCTCAGGCAGTAAGCTATAAACTTACTCCACCGGAAAGCCCAGTGGAAAAGCCTGGGAGGGTGGACCCAGGCGGCATATCTCAGTCCGACATGGGGGTAAATATTTATTTTATTTGACAAAAATACAAATAAAAATGTGGCACAAGGCCGAAAAAGGGGGTGGGGGTTAATGTTGACCTAACTAACATAACGTTAACTTAACTAGACTCTTTCACCAAAATACCAAAATCACTCTGTGGACATCCTACTTTAAACCCGAAAGTTACAAATATATATACATGATGTGGGGGGGTTGGGGATAAAAATCTTATTTACAAAATCGTATGAAAAAATATACAATGATAAAAAGTGGTTAGTAAAAAGAACCCCCTCACTACTAATTGTGGCGGATAAAAAGTTTTGTCAGTCGAAAAGATGTAGGTCTCACGAAAGCTAACTTTATTCAAACACAACAAAAATGGCCTACATCTCTGGCAAAACAGTTTATCCGTCACCTAAGGGGCCGGGATTGGGGGTTATCGAACCAAAAGTGGGGGAGAAAAAAAAAAAAAAAAAAAAAAAAAAAACGAGGGACGCTGGGACAGGGAAAACCAAAAAAGGAGATTGGGGCGATGACAGCATGCATACTCTAGCTAAGTTAAAAATCGAACAAAAGTGCCTAACTAGCCTACTCTAGGAGGTCCGATGCATGTCTATGTTTGATCAGGTTACCCAAAATCCTTAAAAAAACTAAGCCACTCAAAAAAGAAATTCAAGACTAGCTCCATTCACTTTACACAGTCGCGAAACTTTCACCCACCTGTCGTTGAAATTCACAGGAGCGAGTTTCACCTTCTCCAGCTTAATTCGCATTTTCAATCGATATTTGAAAATGAGGACAAGCTGGGGAGCAGTGAAGGTCTCATCTCCGTAAACCTCCTTCTGTCGCGTCGTCCAAATCACGCCTCTCATAACTGCTAGTAAACACAGAAAAACATAGCGTTCTTCTTTCTTCATGGTCGGTGCCCAGTTGCAGCACGGGGAAACCGACTCCAGCACAAAAAACCGCTCGCTCAGCATGCGAACCGTGAAGCCTTCAACTAACTCACACAACGGTCGAACGATGGCGCAGTGGAAGAAAGCATGATCAAGGTCTTCCTCCCATTCTCCGCATCGGACACAATTGGGTGTCTCCGTAAAACCCGCTGCGTAAAGTCTTTTGCCGACCCAGAGAGCATTTCGTATTACCAGCCAGGTGAGTGATGCCTCGTAATTATCGAAGCAGCTCGACCCAGGCGCCCAAGGCCATATTAAGCGGCGCTCCTCCTTCGTAAAACCGAACTCCTCAATCTTTTCGTCTCGAACGGATCCCCTCACTAACGCCCGATATAGCGCTTTGCGAGACAACAGCTGGGTGTCAGAGAGGCTTTCTTTGACCCGTAGAAGAAATCTCAAGGCCTGCCGACACTCGCGATAGAAAGGGCACTCGTTTCGGGGCAACCTGTGTGCCTCCCCCTCAGCCGAATGCACACTCTCCAAAGCCTGAAAGGCTTTCTTAGTGTCTTCTATCCAGAAGACACCGTTTCCCTCACTTGGTGTACACATTCGATCCAGGTATATCAGCCTAAGAGTGTGTCTACGTATTTCTACACTAGGCATACCCAGACCGCCTTCAGACGGATGCAGGTAACAGACCTCCCGGGTAACCATGGCTTGCTTTCCGCGCCATAAGAACGCGAAAAGAGCACGCACCAGATCAACTAGTGTGGTCTCCGGGAGTGGAAGTACTGATAGACGGTAAAGGATAAGGGGGTAGATATGAGAATTGCATACCTCCGCCCGACCCTTCAAAGACAGATTTCTCAAGGCCCACAAATGAGATGCGACCTTGACCGCTTCCAATACCTCCGACCAATTTTTCTCCAGCTGGAGACCGGGACCAAACCAGACGCCGAGTAGCTTGCATGGCCCATCAGCCCAACCAAAGGGTCCCTGAAGGGGCATACCCCTCCAGGCACCGATACGTAAGCCAATAGACTTAACGTAGTTAATTATGGCCCCTGTGACCTTGGCATACCGACTTGTTTCTATGTCAACGACTCTAATCTCGGCACTGCTCGTTACAAGCACAGTCACGTCGTCAGCATAGGCGGTATACTTTACCGGGGTAGAGCCACCTGGCAAAGTAATCCCGCGAAGGACCGGATTCACCCGAAGCTGGCGCAAATATGGCTCAAGCGCCAGCACATATAACATTGGGGATAACGGACAACCTTGACGGATCGATCTTGTTAACATGAAGGGTTTCGACTTCACCCCATTCACTTCAACCATAGCACCGGGGTTGGCATACAAGAGGCAAATCCAAGAGCGAAACTGGGGACCAAACCCAGCCGAGCGAAGAACAGCCTCTAGGTAATGATGGTCTACTCTGTCGAATGCTTTGGACTGATCTAAATTAATCAGCGCGGCTTCTGTGTCGACTTTTTCTACGATCAAGCGTATCGTGTGCAAATTATCTTGAATCGTCCGGCCCTTAACAGAACAAGTCTGTTCGGGACTTATTAGACGGTGTAAGACAATCTGCAGTCGATTTGCTAAGATCTTGGCCAAAATCTTTAACTCTGTGTTTAACATCGTTAAGGGCCGGAAATTACCTATCCCATCCCCTCCATTTTTATCTTTGCGTAACAATTTAATGATCCCCCTGGTAAAGTACTGAGGTATGCACCCGTTCCTATACCAGGAGTTAAAAAGTACGGTCAGCAAAGGAATAAAAATGGGCAACAGCCTCAAATACACCTCGTAGGGCAGACCATCTATCCCAGGGGTCCTGTCTAGCCCGACCTGTTTCAAGGCCTCAATGACTTCTTCCTCTTTTATGCTACCTTCACACCTAGCTGCTTCGGTCGCCTCCAGGCGAGAAAAGTCGGCTAAATAGGTGTCAAACTGTTCAATAGTCAGACCGGGCTCCTTGGTAAAAAGCTCCTGAAAATGAGTCCGAAAACCCTCCAAGATTCCGTCGTTTGAAGTTACGGTTCGTCCGTCCGGCAATGTGACACTGGCGATGTGTCGATCTGCAGAACGTCGAAACTCCTCCGCACGCAGTGACGCGGCCATGTTTGTTGCCTCGTTTGGCGCTCTTTTTAATCTAGCCCTAACTAATAATCCCTGGTCCTCCCTGTTATCCAAGGAGTCCAGTTCAGCCTTAACTATAGTATAGCTAGCACTATCCCCCTCCTCCACCGCCCTTTCTAATCTATCTTCTAGCGCCGCTTTCGCTGCTCTAGAACTACGGTTGAGCCGGCGACTAAAATCAGCAGCGAAGGACCTAATGACTTTTTTAAGGTTGCCCCACCACTTATTCCCGATGATAGCCCCCGTCAATTCCCTCTGTATTGTTAGTAGAAGCTGTTCCCGGAAGTCCTTCACATCGAACAACGACGTGTTGAACTTCCAGTAACTAGCCATCCTAGGTTTAACACTATCTAAGTTTACTCGAACCCGGACAAGCCTATGGTCCGAATAAACTATACTATGAAAACTTGGACAGTCTAAAAGCCCTAGGTCGACTCTCCTAACTAAGAACCGATCGATGTAACTCGAAAGCTGCACCGGATCGGAGCCGCGTCTACCTGTCCAAGTCCATGCTAAATCCCCGGGTTTTTCGTTCCGAAATTTATCGACAAGATCAAACTTGTCGACAAAGTCTCGAAACGCTTTAGCATCCCGGTTCTGGTTAGTATCCCTTGTGGTATTAACCCCACGATCTAACTCGGGATCCAGGACCGCGTTCCAGTCTCCCGCTAAAACTAACCGTCGAGACGAATTCATGAAAGGCTCGATTCGCCGAAAAAAGGAAACTAGCTCAGTACGGTTATTGGGCGCATAAACCCCAATAAAACGAAATGCCACATCCTTTACGGTAACATCCAGAACGACATGGGGGTATGAGACGAATGGATTCGCCAATCATTTTTATAAGCACCGGCTGTGCTAAACAACCAATGAAAACCTTTCAAAATTATTATAAAAATTGTCGAATTTTGGATTCAATCAGTTCGCCGTTAACTACGCCACGGGCTGCATTTGATTCTTGGCCTCCATCTCCGTTACTGATCTGAACTACGCCGCCATCTTTGTTCAACACAATGTCTCAAAACTTAACAGTTTATGCGTCCAGCCATCGTCTTTTTTTAGACGGATCGGAATCTAAATTCGAATTGTGGCAGGTAAATTTCTGGGATATCTAAGGATTCGAAAATTACACAAAGTCATACAATCTACAACAGAGAATCCAAACGACCCCGAATTTCTCGAAAAGAACGCGACTGTTTTTGCAGAACTGATTCAATGTTTAGACGATAGAAGTCTGTCTCTGATTATAAGAGACGCATTGGATGGAGGATGAAAAGCATTGAACATATTAAGAGAATATTATTTATCAAAATGGAAACCGAAAATTAGATCCCTATATGCAGAACTAACGTCTATGAAGCGTAACGAGGATTAAACGATCACCGACTACGTTATAACGGCAGAAACAACCGTCAATGCCTTAAAACTCTCAGGTGAAATAATAAGCGATAGCTTGTTGATATCAATGACCCTCAAGCGACTTCCAGCTGATTTTAAACCATTTACAACTGTTATAACTCAGAAAGACAAATCCATAAATTTCTGCGAATTTTAAGTGGCATTGCGCAGTTACGAAGAGACTAATCGTATGCTCGTGGACAATAATAACTCCAGCAATATTATGAAGTTCAAAAATGTTTCTCGAAAGCAGACACCACCAAATTACGCACCTTACCGCAACGTATTCTTCAAAATAATTTTCCCAAGAAAAATAATAAAAGTATCTGCTATAATTCTGGACGACCCAACCACAAATGTTTCTAATGTCGATATAAACGCTCTAAAATGGACTCCGTAAAAAACGTTGAGAACTTTGAGGAAGAACATACATTTCTATTCACATGTAACTTTGACAATACCACAAACGGTAAAAATCTCCTTGTAGACTGTGGTGCTACAGCGCACGTTATCACCAAGGGGTCTGATTTTATTAATTTTGATTCAAACTTTAATTCTCAGAGTCAAATAAATGATATTGTCTGGAAAAGAGGCGATGCTAAAATATCCCTAAAAAATAATAAAGGCGAAATCTGTAACAGTATTCTAAAAAATGCTCTGTTCATACCTACATTTAAGCAAGACATATTTTCCGTGCAGGCTGCAATTAAACAAAGCGCGAATATACAATTTGGCCAAAATAAATCAAAATTGATATACCCAAATGGAACTGTATTTGGCATTAACGAAAATGGCGGACTATATTATTTAAAAAGTATGGTTCCCTCAAAAACTGCCTGTCACGACTTGGAACCCTGGCATAAAATTGTAGGACACTGTAATACAGCTGATATTAAAAAATTACCAAATGTAGTTGAAGGCATGAAAATAATACCTTCAGACGATCTCCCAAATTGTGGTGTGTGTTCACAAGGGAAAATGACAAAAGATATACGCTGAACGCCAGACAAAAAAGCTACGAAAATTCTCCCACTTGTGCATTGTGACTTAGCAGGTCCGATCAGCCCGATGGGGAGAAATAATCTAAGGTAGGTTTTGAACTTTATTGATGATTAATAATAAAAAAAAAATAAAATAAAACAATAAAATAATTGTTGGAGTCTGGCATATTTAATCTACTTTCCAACCCAAAATGCCATAAAAAAGGGTTTGATGTGTAAAATTCAATGATACATTAAATTTAAAAAATGGCGATCCAGTGGATGAAAAACGTGAAATATTATCTAGTATCTTAATCGATCACAATGAAAATATTAATAACGATGACAATTACAGTAGAACTTCTGATGAAAATATTAATCAGACACGTCGATACCCATTAAGGGAGTAAAAAACGCCAGATTTCTTACAAATTGAAAAGATACAAGATTACGCCGTGGATTACTGTTATTCGTTGAACAGCGCACCGGAAAGTTATAATGAGGCGATTAATTCAGAAAATCACTAAGAATGGAAAAATCTATGGTATTCGAAATGAAAGCTTTATCTGAAAATAACACATAAGAAATAGTGGCAAAACCAACAGATAAAAATATGTCTTCACGCTAGTTTAAAAAAAAAAAAAAAAAAGCACAGCTTCTGTCAGTGAAACATTTAAAGCAAGATTTGTTGCAAATATTTTTTCACACATTTCTGGAGTAGAATATTTTGCAACATTTTCACCAACGACAAATTTAACGACAATTAGAATTTTATTACAACTTGCCGCGCAATACAATTTAAAAATACATCAAATGGATGTAAAATATGCTTATTTAAATGCTCCGATTGACTGAAATCTACATTTACCCTCCAGAGGGATTTAAAATAAAAAATAAAAATTGGGTGTGGAAATTAAATAAATCGTTACATTGGACTAAAACAAAGTGCATACAATTGGAATTTAACACTCCATAATTATTTAATAGAACAGAAATTCAAGCAATGTCCCGTAGACGCGTGCATGTATACCAAAAATGTAGTTAATAAATTGTTGATTTTGTGTTTTTGGGTTGACGATATATTGCTCGCCTCAAACTGTGACAACACTTTAAAAGATGTTACAAAATAATTTAATAAAAAAAATTAAAATGACCGATCTTGGACGACTGTCATGGTTCCTCAATATGAAATTTACCTGTGAAAATGAAACTGATTCATCTACTTGATGACCGCAACTAGGCCTGACATATGTTACACTGTAACAAAGCTATCCCCAAACTTATCGAAACAGACAATTAAAGACTTTAATTGTGCAAAACAAACCCTTTGTTATCAAAAATGAACCAAGGAAACAATCTTTAATATTCAAAAATTCTACATATCCTCTAAATTTAGAAGGATTTTCAGATTCAGATTGGGGTAACTCTAAGGATAGAAATAATATAGCGGTGTATTATATTAGACTGTCAAAGACTGGACCTATGATCTCTTAGAAAACTAAAAAGCAACCAATTGTTGCCCTTTACTTGTGAAGCAGAATATGTGGCTTTACTCATTCCGCGCAGGAGGCACTTTTCTGAGCACCCTTCTAAAATCCATTTTAAAACCAGATTTAAGTAAAAAAAAAAAAAAAACTATAGTAATTCATTGTGATAATCAGCAAATAATTCTATGATTCTTACTTATGTGACGTCTGAAAATAATATAACCGACATTTTCACTAAACCTATAAAAAGAGTAAAATTAAGATATTTTATAACCGAACTTTTTGGAATCTCATTATGAATAAATCTCTTTTCAGAAACCAAAAACAGGAAGCATGAACAGTCAAAATTACACACACACAAAAAAATTGTAAATTGTCCCGGGCACGACATTAAACTGCGACCATTTCTACCTTACTAACCAAGTTAACCTACTAATACATAACATAATGTTTCCAGCTTTTGTAAAAAGAATAAAAAGGTAACTTGTTAAAACTTTTTTTTTTGTGAATTTCTTATTTGGCAAATAATTCTTTTTTGTATCTTTTTTGGCAAACATTTGTTAAAACAAAATGTATATTTGTGAATTGTTGTGCATATGTTTATATGTATTTGAAAAATATTCTTTTTTTATTTTATATATATATTTGAAAAGTATTTATTTTATGTATAAAAAAACAAAACAAACTCAATGCCATAAAAAATGGCTTCTTTTTGCACACATTATTCCAATATATTAATAATTCTTCTTGACAAATTCCCCCAAAACCAGAAGAAGAAAAGAACAAAAAAAAACAAAAAACAAAAAACAATTATTTTGTTGGTTTATTTTTCTTTGTTCATTTATTTGTTTTTTTATTTTTATTTATTTATTAGTATTTCTTTCCTTTTCTCAAGTCAAACCAAAATTGAATCCGAAATTTTGGATTCAATCAGTTCGCCGTTAACTACGCCACGGACCGCATTTGATTCTTGGCCGCCATCTTGGTTACTTATCTGAACTACGCCGCCATCTTTGTTCAACACAATGTCTCAAAACTTAACAAACATTATCCATGGATTTGATAAATATAATTATTTGATAGACTTACGTTTGAATATAATATTGCAGGTCATTAGTATGAAACCAATATTCTATTATTTATTATATTGTACCCACTATATTATAGTGATTTAAAAAGTCTTTAAACAATATATTGTATGTCCCATAAGAGAGAATCAAAACTAAAACATTTAGTTTTGCAGTCTTATTAGTAAACATCTAACACAATTTCCCACGTATATAAACACTTTAAATTACGCAGTTAAAGATATTAAATAAAATTTTACTTACGCTTGCCGAGTTCACATTGCTTTGAATTTTGACCAGTCATGAAGCTAAATACTTAACTGAATTTGTTCCAGTAGTTCCAATCGTATATATATCAAGTTTCAAGTTTGTAAAACAATAACTAAAAAGGAGCTTCGTAGATCCTAAGACATACAATGTAACACACACACACACACACACATATATATATATATATATATATATATATATACCCAGTATATTTGCGTTTACCTTGGCTGGGGGCTGTAAGTGAGAAATTTGCAAATTGTTATTTTTCTTCAAATGTACGTGTTATGTTCTCTACAAGAACGTTAATGGCATCTTCTCGAAAAGATGATCTATCACCCCCATGATAATAATAATGTAATTTACAATGTTAAATGAATCAGCAGTGCCAACTATGTGGGTCAAACAACATTAAAATTGGATGGAAGAGTTCAACAACATGTACTTACCAAAATCCGAAATGGGACATACCAAACTACAGTCGTAATTGCCAATAAATACGGGTCTTCAATTACTGACCATCTTATAAAAAAAACCGTCTTGTGCAGCGAACTTAAGCTCGAATTCTTTTACAATGTTGAGTGGTGCTCACTTATTATTTCATTTAACGATCGTGGAGACTGTTCACGTTTTTGGAGCGTGATTAGTCTCTAGGATCTTCGAGTAATATTACGTTATTGCGTTTTACTCCCACCCATACATAATGCAACGTTATCTGTACATAATCACGATTCCCAATCGTGTATTTCCCCCTTTTTTCACTCAAATCCCTTGATACAGCTTTGATGATGAGGGCGAATCCGGTCAGCTGACTCCCCCATTTTTCCCCTTTTTTATTCTCTTCACCTCGTAATTTCTTTTTTTTTTTAACTTGGATTTTATTTTAACACTTTAATCATGAATTTTTGTGTCCCCTTCACGATTGCAATATATATATATATATATATATATATATATATATATATATATATATCGATATATATATATAGATATATATATATATACATATATGTATATATATATAAATATATATATATATATATATGTATATATATACTATGGATATATATATATATATATAGAAGGATACATATAATAATATATACATACACATATACACGCATATATATATATGCATATATATATACACACAAACATATATACGTATACTATAGATATACATATATAGAGAGAAAGATACATACACATAATATATACATACATATACACACATATATGCATAGATGTATATATATATATATTCACACACATATATATGTATATATGTATATATATATCAACGCTTTTAATGTTAGCAAACCTATCTATCTACCTATATATATATATATATATATATATATATGTATATATATATGAACTCTATAGATGTTAGCAAACCTATCGTAATCCTTCTATAAGTACCGATGTCGTTATAGAAATCATTCTTACTAGATAGTTATCAGGGTAACCAATGCTAACGATTGCATCTTTGGACTCATAAGATATGCTACTGTAACTCATGATCATTTTCTTAATAAAGTAGTACATTCATATTTATTTCATAATTTTATCCTAACTATAATCTTCTTCTCTAATTCATTGTTCAATGATGTAATAATTGGTGAAAACCTGTCAGTAATTCTGTCAGAAGTATCTGCTGCTTATGGTGTCAATGTCCAATAACTGGGAAAAAATAATAAAAAGAGCAGACATTATATTGCAATAATTCCTTTACTCGCTGCTCGTGTGGATTTACAATAGATAATAAAAGACCGAATCAATAATAGAAATGATTAGTTAAATATCAGTGTGTCTGCTTTGAGCATGCGCAAAGAGACGAAATGATTAAGAGATAATTTTGACATTTGAGTTTGTTTTCTTTAATGTTTGAAAATGCCGCAACATGGATTAGTAAAAAGAAAATATATTACCAACTATGAAACAATAATTTATTTTTAAATATTGATTATAAACCGCACTATTTTACTGTATAGTACAGCGAAATTTCATTTTGGAACGATTCATTACGAAAAGAATAACTTTGTTAAACCTATATATATATATATATATATATATATATATATATATATATATATATATACATATGCGTAGAAAGTATGCATAGAATGTTTGATTTTTTTTATTTTGACCCCTTAACAGCTAGTTTTACCTGTTAAAAAACAAATTGGATTTTCTCCACGTATCCATATTCCTTGAAATATCATGTTTCAAGTGTGTAGATAAAAAAATTGACAGAGTAATTTTGCAAAGTGTTACTCTCACAGACAGACAAACAAAAAGGCAAGATCAATATATGTATATACCTCTGTGTGTGTGTGTGCGTGTGTGTGTGCGTGTGTATGCGCGCGTTTGTGTAAAGCTGGGCACCTCTTGTGAATTTGACATCGCTTGTACACTTGCCTCTTTAGAGGGTGTGAGAAGTCGGCCTAGCAAGAGCAGGACTAATATGAGACGGGGTATTATCGGTTTGTAAAGTTTGCTGAACAGCAACTACAACTCTTGTAAACCCGAATTGTAACATGTAGAAGTCTGCAACAACTGGAGAAAATGCTGGGTAAGGAGATAAAGATAAGTGTTGTTTAAGTTTTTCCCGTGATCAGGAGTCGATAAGCTTGTATAGACAGGTAGATTTCTTTTTAAATATAGGGGTGCTACAATACTTTCTATGTATATTTTTATGTACTATTTGATTTTTCTGTAAATAGATGGGCGTACCTCTAACTGATTGGCCTACTAGCCATTCAGAAGGCGTAAAGACCGAAAAATCTATAGATTACATGCCCACTCCATATTGGTCTCACTCGGACGGTCGGAGGGAACGAAAACAACGTCATTACAAGACGTAGTTTGTTCGTTTTCTTAAATCACCAGCGATATAGCAAAGCAAACTATAAATTTACTTGAAACATGTATAAAGAATCATTCTTAGCTTTTTAAATAATTTTATTCAAATCAAATTAAAGGTTAGTATTTTTAAACTATCATACCACCTGCTGCCATCTCTTTATTCATCTATGATGCCAGATTGACTGTCGTTTAGATCCCACTTTAATTATTATTGAAAACGTATGAAATTTTATGGATCGGAATCTATCGATGTAACATTTATTTGGAGCTTTTATGACCTTGAATGACATATTTTTAGTTCCTTTTATCAAGTGGCTTTATGACTGGAGCAGTATCCATAAAAATGAATTCTGTTACCATTATTGATTCGTCAGTTTTTCAAAGGCACATGAATGTAATGTTGTAGTTAATACCCTAACCCTAACCGCCCGCTCCTGTAACTACTTACCCATGCGACGTATATAAGAACATTTATCTTTACTCAAGAATCATTAGAAATATTTACGTAATATAAAGCCGAACGTAAAGAAATAGGATTAACATTTACAGCTGTATATTTTAAGCATACATTCGTTTTTTTTTCTTTTGATCTCATTTTTACTATGTATATTTTATTTTAATTATTGTTCATTATTTTTCATTAAAATTGCATTTCTTTGCCGTAGGAAGAAGCCTATTGGACGTTGGATGCTTCTTGTTTTTTTTCTTACATATCCTTATTCCTTATCATATGCTTCATAAGATGTCCGCATCCAATGCAAATAGCTTTAGTTCTTTTTATCTATGATAAAAGGAAAGACGGCGAATGCAGTAAACATTCTTTTGCCTCGAGATTAATTTGACGACTAACGTATAATCATCTGAAAGAATTCTTCCATTGTTATAAAGCTAAACGTAAGTAACCGTATTTTAAATATCATCTTCAATTATTTTAATAATAACTGATGATTCGATAAATGTCATCTAACATATAATGCATATAATAATATTATCATAATCGGCATATAATCGTATATTTATTTTAACATTTTTTTTAAGAGAATATGTCTAATACGTCCATCGTAATTTAAAGGTTCGTATTCTGATGATTTCTGTAAAAAATAGTATTTACCGTATGTTTCGGCGTATAAAACGACCGTCAGATAATACGAGGTAAAAAAATTGAAGCAAATTTTTCAAAAAATATCAAATATCGGTTGTATAAAATGATTGCTTAATCAGGAAACCACGTTTGTTTAGCCTGACATAGAGATTGCAACACACAGTACATTATGAAATATTCGTTTTTAAATATGATTTTTTAACGTTAAGGGTCGTCTTACACGCCGAAATATACGGTAGGTTATTCATGTAAAGAGGCATCGAATGTAAATTTTTCGCAAAACTGTAAAAATGGAAGCGTCAAGATTCAAGTTATGAAATCCGCACATTTGCAAGAAAGAGAAAGAACGTGTTGTGAATATAAAGTTTCTTAAATTAAAATGGCTTCGTTTGAATTGGTGTCCACTGTAGTCAAACGTGAGAGTGACGCAGGCAAACCTTAATTTAGTCGGCAAAGCAGAGATCCGTGCCATACCTTCGGAATAATCAGAATAGACTCTCTGAGAAATCTAATATCTGGCTCACAGATTGTAATATAATGGGATATTATGTGTGGGGCGCAATTTAGGAAGACACCTCCAGTAACAACGCGGTCAAATTGACAAGATCAAGCCATTTTACTTGTGTAAAATTAATAGTTTACAAAATATATTGTATTTTGGTTTGAAATAAACCAAATGGTGTCATATGTCGTACAATACACGAACTAAACAAAACCGATACAAAACAGACAAACCAAAGTAAAAGATAAAATATATAATACAAATGTATTCACATTTACAGCATGGAATTGAATGTTTGTTGAAAGTAACTTTCTATTATTATTACTATTACTGAAATCTGACAAACGTTTCGGGAATAGGTTTACACATAGAAATCATTGTGGGCACCATTGTTCCGTAACAACTTCTCATGTCGCATGCAACCGTATAAACTGAGGTCACGCGTAAACTTACTCTTTGGTAATGAGTAACTATTTATCAAGCCAGATAATTACTTCAAAATAGTTAAAGCCATTGACAAATGTGGATAACGGCAAGCACGAGCAGCATTAAAAGTAATGTCTTTAATGTCTTATTCCGCCTGGAATCATATGGATCAGAGGGGACTGCAAATGATATTGTTATGATAACTGAACTTATGCATTCATGACCTGAAAGTTTTATTTCTCTGTTATAGATATTGACGGTGTGAGATTCTAAGAAATCAACCTATGTTATGGATGTGCAGAGATTCGCCATTGCATTCAAAAGCGCATTGAAAATGGTGGTGACTATATGGACAAATACATCCAGGAGCACAAAATTGTTATAATAGTACAACTCACGGTTAGTAGCTTTTCAAAATTTGGAGTGAGGAAAAACTAGCTTTATTTAGAAACGACCTTCGTATGATAAAATGAGCTATATTTTATCCCTCGCAAAGTTGCATTGAGGATTGCTTCCCTTCAGACTGGAAAATCTTATCTGTATGCCCTGTATTTAAGAATTCAGGTGATCGCTCATCCCCCTCTCATTGCAGGCCAATAAGTCACCTGTGCGCCATGAGTAAGTTGCTGGAATTTGTGTTAAATACAGAAGTAATCAACCATCCTAGCAAAAATAACCTTCTTAATGGCACACAATATGATTTCCATTCTGCTAGATCTACAGCAGATATGCTTACCGTTATATCTCATAGGATTAGCGAATCTCCCGACGGAGGTAACCTTTATAGGGCAATTGCTCTTGACTTATCAAAGGTCTTTGATAGGGTATGGCATAAAGGTTTACTTCACAAGATCTCCAACTATGGTATAGCTGGAAATGCCTTCTCAATTATTAAATCATTTATCTCTGATAGGTTCATATGAGTAGTGGTTGATGGGCAGAAATCAGAAGCTCACAGTATAAATGCTGGAGTCCCTTAGGGATCCATCCTGGGCCCACCTCTCTCCTGATCTACATTAATGATCTTCCAAAGCACATCCTTATATCATTCGTAGACATTTATTCTGATGATTACCATCTATGACAGCACATCTAAGACCGTAAACGACCAAGCTCTCTCCGATTCTCTCTTCTCTGATCTTGAGCACGTGGTACAATGGGGAACGAAGTGGCTGGTTACTTTTAATGCATCTACAACCAAGCTTCTATCTTTACGTCATCATCGTTCTGATCTCCATCTGGCATCAATTGAAATAAATGGCTCTCGTCTTGGGGAGGCCTAATCTTTTGATAAGCTTCTGGGCTTGACCTTTACTCTTGACCTTAAATGGAACACGTACATCAAATCTGTTGCCAAGGCCGCTGGAAAAATGTTGGGATCCTTCTATCGATCCAGTAGATATCTCACTGCTGATGCAATTCTCTATCTATATAAGAGCCAGACACGCTCAAGGATGGAGTACTGTTGCCACATATGGGCAGGAGCAGCTAGAAAGGACTTATCCTGCCTTGATAGAGTTTAAAATAGACTTCGTAGCCTCGTAAGAGATTTCCTTTTCTCTTCCCTGCAACCTCTATCTCACCGAAGAGATGTTGCGAGTTTTGCTCTGCTTTATCGTTATTTTCATGGCAAGTACTCTACTGAGCTTTAATCTATGGTCACCCCTCGCCAAACTTTCACAAGAAACACTCGTCTTGCTCAAAACACTATCAATAATTCTCCCCATTCGTTATCTGTGCCTAAACATAAACGTAGATTCCATGAACAAAACTTCCTTCTAAGAACTGTACGCCTGTGGAATTGTCTTCCGTTTTCCTGCTTTCCAGCTGACTATAATATGATTGTCTTCAAGGCCAACATAAACAAATTCTTGATGAGCCGTTCCACTTGTTAACAAATTTACCGAATTTCCATTGCTAACGATTACTATATCGTCTAATTGACTACTATATACTCTTAACCCTTATCCCTGAATTGTCTCTGGGCCTTGATAATCGGTTATGCCTATGTAATAAAAATCCTCGTATTTATCGTTTTCAAGAAAAGAATAAGAAGACGGGCTCATTCTGCGTCAGTTTTTTGTTTTATCTTGTGGTATGTCGAAATTTATTATCTTTTCATAGTGTTTATCAAAAACCATCTCCTATAAAAATAACTTTTGTTTCGGAAACACGCTTATGTGGTTTCCAGGCAGCTTGAAAACTGTTTGTGAATGTTAGCTTCTTTCGTCTGTGTTTCGTTTTAGGTCAGTCGAAGAAATTAAGGGACCACAATTTACACTTAATCTCTATTTGAGATACATAAATACTCGAATAACCTATTAAAGTTCCCTTTTACATCTCAGACACTGACTCATTAAAGAAGTTGTGAACATAATTTCCCCTTCTCATGTAAATAACCTATTCTTGTTGTGTATTAGTCTTAATGGAATCTAGGAAAGAATTCTCTTTGTCTCGTGGACTATCCAGGTTATTACTTAAGATAACATTATTAACAAAATGTGCACCATCTATAATAGAAATCTCACCTGTGTGTTTAAATGTAGGTATGCATGTATGTATGTATGATAAAACTTTCGACAGAAGTGACCAATTTTCACGAGATCTGTATGGTTTTGAAGCATGACCTTTCGGACAACAAATATAAAAAAATTGCTAAAAACATTAATTCTTTCACACTCAACTGACCGCTTTTCTGAAAGGAGGGGTTGCTTTTTCGCAAATATTTTCTACAGTCATCCCTTCTTTTCGATTGACTAGTCTTAATTTAAACCATCGCCACTTCCACTTTCGCGATAGAGGCAACGGCAAATACGTAACTTTTTGTTTTTCACGCTCTTTTCCTCTTTGATGTATGAGTTCTAGCCAGACTCTCTACTACCACTTTTTTTTTTTTTTTTTGCTCAACGCACTACTCCAAACACTCGGACAACGCCGGGCACCCAGGCACCCGGGCACCCGGGCTAGTCTATAATATAGCTCACACTTGTCTGGTTAAATGTATTTATGAAGTATATAAATATATATATATATATATATATATATATATATATATATATATATATATATATATATATATATATATATATATATACAATGTGTGTGTGTGTATGTATGTATGTATGTATGTATGTATGCATGTATGTATGTCTCGAAAAAACTTTCGACAGACCCGACGGATTTTCACGAGATCTGTATCATTTTGAAGCTGGACCCTTCAAACGACATCGAAAAATTGTCCGGAAAACATGAATTCCTTCGCGCCCAACTGTGGATTTTTCTACAGGGATGGGTGGCTTTTTGTAATTTTCGAACGGCATCCCCATCTTTTCGATTGTCTAGCCTTAATTTAAACCAACGTCACTTCGAGTTTGGCGATGGGCGCAACAGCTAAAGCGTCACGTTTTCTTTTTCACATTCTTTTCCTCCTTCGCTGTACAGGCTCGAGCCTGCCTGCCTGCTACCATTTTTTTTTGCGCTCGCAATTTTCTTTCTTTTTTTCTGCTCAACCAACACCCTTATACACGCCTCCACTTTCTTTTCCGCCTTCGCGTCACAAGGTCGAGCCTGTCTGCCTGCCTACTACAATATTTTTATTTTTTGCTCAACACACACACACTTACAAACACCCGGGCAACGCCGGGAACCCAGGCAAGTTCCTTATAACAAAAAACAGTATATGTAAGCCTTGTCGCGGAGATCATATTTGGGCCGTGAATAATATATAGTCTTGAATAATTAGTCAGCGTTTACTTGTAGAAAAAGATATTCTTATACGTGTATCCTGGCAAACCCCTGTACAAAGAGACCTTATATACCCGTGGAGAGTGTCAATTAGGCCTTCAATTTCTGTCCAGTAGGCATTCCAATTTCTCTCCGGTAGGCATTTAAGTTCTCTACAGTAGGCATTCAATTTAAATCTATTACGCATTCAAAGAGAATTCTAAATGGAGTTTTCATCTATATAATTTATTGTCAAATTTATTGTCAAATTAATTTATTGTATGAATTATATTTCAGTAATACATTATAAGAATTTGATAGAATGAAGCATATGTATCTTTGTGAATATTGCGACGTTGGCATACCGGTTCCCGTAACATCACCGAAGTAAAATAAGGTTGAGTTTGGCTAGTACTAAAATGCTTGATCATTTGAGAATTCCAGGAGATGTGTGTGTGCTCTCCGCTTATATTGGCATTGTTCTCAGTCATCCTGTAATTCTCGTTTCCACTAGACTCAATCAGTGCCGATTTAGAAGTGTGGTTTGTAATTACGCAACACTTGCCTCATAATCCTACGAGTAGCTACTTTTACAGAGAGTACCCGTTATTTTTTCGAGACTAAATGGAAGCGATGACGATGATTATAATTGGGACAATTTTCATAATTTTGCCTTAATGCTGCAATATCTTATTTCCTTTAAGAAAAGATTTTCGTGGCTGAAATCTAAATTGAATTGAAAAATACCATTTATAATTTTAGTAACGCCACTGTTTATAGCTTGTACGTTTTTCCGGTAAATTGCTTGCACATATGTCAATAAGTAACTGTTTTATTTGATTAGGAACACTGGTTTTACCCCATGCTTTGCACATGTGTTTTTTATTATTTTTATTGAAAACGCAGACAAATTAAAAATAACTAAATAAACGCAATGGAAAAAGCAAATTCATATAATTCAACTGCGTACATAACCATGTAATATAATACTTTCTTTTATACCCTCTTCTATAAAAAATAGTATAATATAATCTTATCATGTGGATATCTAAAAACGGAGGCGTTTAGATATTAAACTTATTATACACTTGAAGAGTTGCTGCAGATCTAAACAAGCTGTTCGACATGGCTAATTGAAAAGGAAAATAGCTCCAATAGAAGAAATGTACATTGAAATAATCATCGAGCGGATTCAATGCTTGGATGCAATCCGTATTGAAGTAGGGGCATCTGTATGAATTTCTTTCGTATTGAAAATAACGTCGAAATGTCTATTTTTAAGACTGTTATCTTTTTCTACAAAGATGTAAACAAACATGCTTATGGAAATAACATAGAACAGGAATATAGTTTTTTTATGAAACACAAACGTAGAATGATTTTCTACGTTATTATTTCACTAGCTACACTCGCCTGATATTGCCCGGGTGTATTTTTACTTTCCTTCTTAAAAACCTGTTAACATCGTTACGCCGATTGCTCCAATCAAGTATCCGTCCTCGACAATAAATCCTAAAGAATTATACAATTGTGACGGTTGCAGGGTTGTGTACCTTGCTAACGTCATACTGGTAGAATATACAATGTTCTGTCCTTCCCTACCCGTTTGACGAATGAAGTAGTACATAATAAACTGCGTGAAGTGATTTCATCGGGGAATGCTAACAAGGTTGTTAAAATTGAAGTTTTGAACTCGTTGACTCGGTTTACGGCTTAGTGCCATATCTACATGCGTTAAAAGAGACGTAGATATCGGAATTCTTTACACTTATATATTTTTCTGTTTCCCATTCTTTTAAAATCGATTAGATCATTTTTTTTTTTATTCTTGAATTAATATTAAGAAACTGAATGTCAAGTGTTCTAAACCGACCATCAAACCGACAAGCAATATGGAGAAAGCTGATCACGTGAAGAATACAAAAAAAGAATACTCAAGTTTCATAGTGTACGTCCCATAGGGAAGAAAAAGTGAATGTTATGATGATGCTCAAAATATAACCGGAACCAATACGTTGTAATCTCAGTTCACGTCGCAAAGAAGGCCAAGACTATGAAAGAACTGCAACTTCTTTTTATTTGTAACAACGCCATTTATTTCCTGATTGTTACAGCTGTGACGTTACAGACGTGATATAGAACATTATCTTCTTCCGTGCTCCACGTCTCTCTCTCGAGATCTAAGATGCCGTTCACGTCTCGCTCCTAAACGTCCTTTTTCTTCTGTTTTATATTTTTTTTCTTCACCTGTTATGTCATTTCACATGAATTTGCATATAGCTGTACGCACTATATTACAGGAATAATTGGTCCTTTATATGACCTTAAACTATATCCAGTGGTGAGGCTCCCAGCTTGCGGGCTCTGGGGAGTGTAGAGCCACCCTTTAATTGTCATTGCTCCCAGGTCCACTCTGACCCGGAGTGGTAGTACCTGTAGGGTCCCAACTATGGGTTAAATAGAAACCGACTTGAAAACAACAAATATATTCTATTTAAAAAAAAAATTCTTCGAAATCTTTGGATTCGACATTAAATAACCTGAAAAGGGGTGATATGCTGTAAGACAAAAACAACCAACCAACCAACACGGATAGTTTTTAAAACTGATTAGCGGTATTTCTGGAATGGAATATAATATTACCATTTTTCATATTATCAGTGTTCCGGATATTTTTCAAAAGCTTTACAATCTTTATTCTCTGTTGCCTGGATAAGCATGTTAAATATTAAGACATTGCGAGCCTATCCTTGTTTTATCGTTATTTCCATGACAGGTGCTCGTCTGAACTCCAATCTCTCGTCCCCCCTGGCCAATCTTTCACGAAAAACACCCGTCTAGCTGAATCCACTGTGAAAAATTTCCCCCACTCTTTATCTGTGCCTAAATCCAAACGCGGATTCCATGAACAAAGCTTCTTTCTTAGAACTGCACGCCTGTGGAACTCTGTTCCATCTGCCTGCTTCCCTCCTGACTACAACTTGGATGTCTTCAAGTCCAACGTTAACAAATTCCCAGTGAACCGCCCCCTTAAGTAAACACTTCATCAAATCTCCAAACTAACATAACTAAAGGATAGTTTTTATATTGGTGGTCAGTAAATTATGGAGTAGTCTATCTTGGATCAGAGCATAATCATATCTTTCATCGTTTTACTAGTCAATAATATAACGCTACATTCAATTTACGTGATATACTTAAAGATATATATATATATATATATATATATATATATATATATATATATATCTTTTATTGGTTAAATTACCTGAAGCATTGTTTAAGTTACCAGTAGTCGTATGAAAGATGCTGCAATTTCTGGGCATTTTACCAACGTTTGCAGACACTGCCTTGCGATCTTCTCTGGTGAGTCTCCTAATAGCGTAGATAATATTCTCCTTCAGATGGTCTATATCGTGAGGATATAGACCATTTGCATAAACTTTTTGTTTAAAAGTCCCCCAAAGATAAAAATCACAAGATAATAAGTCCCGGGAACGTAGTGGCCATAACCCTTTGCTTATTGTTCCCTCTTCCGTAAACCTGTTATGAACGCGTGTCGATTATCCATGAAACATGTGTCATGTAGCGCCATCTTTCTGGAAAAATAATTGAAGTTTGACTTATCGTATCAGTTGGTCGGTAAGAAAAAGATTAGAGATATCGGGCTACTTTTAAGTGGTACGCTATTCATGTAAAAATTGATGAGAGAATGATTGGGCTACTTTTAAGAGGACCACCAATATATATATATATATATATATATATATATACATATATATATGTATATATATATATGTATATAATGTGATCAGCCTAAAATCAAATCTAAAATACACGTAGTAGTATTGAAGTGTATGCCACTTCAGTCTGCTTTCTTTAGAAAAGTTACAGGGAGATTGGATTTACGAACACGAGTTAATTATGTGTGAAGTCAATTTTATCAGTTTTACCTGCGAAGTTACCTTGAGTGGAAAACTTGTAAAACATTATATTTCCATCGGTCGACCAAATTCAGATAAATAATCACGTTGATTTCCGTAGGATCAACGGACGTAACAAACATTCTCCATGCCTAGTACTATATGTGTGACCAGTTTGCTTGATGTGATGTATATGCCAAACACAATTTTAAATTCCAAATAATCTGTAAGCCAATTTAATGCAAATTTTCCACAGAAATTAACTTAGCGATGTTTAAGATGTCTTAATATATATATATATATATACATATATATACACATATATATACATATATATATACATATATATACATTATACATATATATATACATATATATACATATATACATATATACACACACACACATATATATATATATATATATATATATATATATGTATGTATATATCAACAATATCAACAGATTCTAGTTTATTTCAGATCATCCGCCCGCACTTCATTATATTTCAGAATAATCATACAATTTTCGTACATCTATAGATACTTAGAAAATATTTATCTGAAGTTAAAAATATACTAAGGATGACAGTGATGCTGATTTTGATGAGAATGATGAGCATAAAACTGATTTTGCAGATACGTTATATTTGTTGTGTCCAGGGCGTCAAGCTAGATCGGGCTTAATATGTGAAACAATAAAACACATACGAAATTAATGAAGAATTAATGAAAGGTGATCCTTGTATCTAGCTGCGTTCTTGTCAATCGAGGAAGAAAAAATCGACGTATCATCTCAATTGGTCATATATAACTGATAGCAACAAAAGCTTTTAAATACCATAATTTACTTGCTTTCCCTGTTGTTCAATATAAAAAAAAACAGCTTGTTAGGAAAATAGCATAATTTATTAGTAGAAATTATAGTTACAAACGTCTAGAAGTTTTTTCTTTGCTCAAACAGAAAAGAGCAATATCTAAATAGTAAATAAAAATTAAATATTTGTGGTAAAATAAAATCCAGTTGCCTATCCATATTACAGTTACATTTTAGAATGAGAGTCTTTTACAGCAAATTATTATTTTCTGTGGAAATTTACTGGAATGAGAAATATATTTAATGCACAAATATTTTTGAAAGAAAGCTGGATAAGGAAAACAGTTTTGACAGAAAAAAACAAAACAATAAACAATAATACGTAACAAATACGAGTTTATTAACATATCCATATTTGTGTGTTGTAGAAACAGTTCTTCTCTATGGTGCTGAAGCGTGAAATCTCACAAACTCTCTGAAGAAGAGACTAAATGGCTGTTACACACGGAGGAGTTATGGAGGAGCAACGCAGCAAACCAACAGCTTTATGGTGACCTACCACCAGTATCACTGAAAGTACAACAGAGAAGGATGAGAGTAGCCGGTCACTGCATGAGACACAGCGAAGAGGAACCCAGCAAGGTAGTTCTTCGGATACGAACAGATAGACGCGCAAGCCGTGGTAATAGAATGACCTACATTGACAACCTGCTACAGGACACAGGATTCGAAAGCGTTCGGGCCTGTAAACTGTCATGCGAGTACGAGAGAACTTGAGAAGATGGTTGTAAACCGTTCCGAAAGGCGACAGAGATGAAATGATGATGACATTGTCATGAAAATAGCGTCTATTGAATGTGACACATACAAACTGCACCAAATAAGATAAATTAATAAATACCTATATATTTAAAAAGTAATAACAAATAATAAATTCAAATAGTGAAAACACAATCTTGTATTTAACCTTTCAGTTAATCACTTTTTGGCACACACGATTCTCCCTTGTTGCCCTGTTTCTTTCGAATGTTTCCCTTTTAACGTAACATTTCTCCGGCTTCTTTCTTAAGAAAGAAACCGCTGCACGTCGAAATTACTACGAGTTCCTTTCTTACACGATTACAACAAAGAAAATATATTATTATTATTATTATTATTATTATTATTATTATTATTATTATTATTATTATAACAACAACAACAACAACAATAATAATAATAATAATAATAATAATAATAATAATAATAATAATAATATTCAAAAACAGGACTATAAATAATTGAGATCTCGCTCATCTTACTGTCCAAGGTTTCCAAATTAGCATTTTAAAGTCAAATTCCTCAGATTTGGCTTTTTTGAAGCAGTTAACCGACAACATTGATATTTATTCTTTTCCGAAAGCGTCACATATAGACTAAGAAGATACAAGTGTAGGGAAAATGGCTTACCATACAAAGGCCCTCGTGTCTGTCTGTCCTGTGAGCCGCGCGCGTCGAGAAAGAAAGAGTCCATCATGGCGGCCGTGACGTTTTGTAGTGAACGAAGACTCGCGAGATCACGTGCTCGTGCCTTATAAAAACAGATCACTTGTCGGTGGGAGAGGAGGGATGATTCATTTTACGTTTGGGAAGCGGCAAAATCAACTGGTAGAATTTGTGTTAGCAGTGATTTTTGCCTGTTGATCGACCTCAAGATATTTCGGTCCATTTTTTTTTTTTTTTTCTTTTTTTTGCAAAGGACAAGTTTGATCTGATATTGATACCAGAGTTCGACGGCTTCTCCGCCGGACCCTCGGTAGTTTGGTGGTGGGAATGGCGGCAAGCAGGATCTAATGTATCTGTGTTGGATCTTCGTAAAGCATAGTTTCAAGTGCATATACATGAGTCACTATGGCCCTATCAAACGGTGCTCATGAAGGGAAAAAGTTATTGCTTAACACGAATGGGATTTGGACTTAATGTGGCACCATCAATTATTCAAATGATTTTTTACGCTATATTGCCTAAGGATGAGCGTATTCAGCGGGCAACATCTTCATATATTGACGATGTGTATGTGGATGAAGAAATTGTGCCTGCAACGCGCATAAAATAACATCTTCACAACTTTGGCCTTCTCAGCAGAGAACCAGAAAGACTACAGAACGGTGCAAGAGTGCTTGGTTTGCAGGTCTGGGAAAAAAGATGTGTTCGAAACGAGGCAATGAAATCCCAGGTATGCCCTGTGTTTTCACGCGACGGAACGTATTTTCATTGTGCGGAAAGTTAGTTGGATACCTTCCTGTGGATGGCTGGCTTCGTATTGCAGTGCCATTCATCAAACGGAGATCCTCTGACGTCACCACCAGATGGGATGACAAAATTTATGACGCCCCTCTCCATACAATGGTCAGAGAGGTCCTCACTAGAGTGCACACAGAAGATCCAGCACGGTGCAGATGGTGTGTTGACAGCCAGGACCGTAGTGTGTGGGTTGACGCAAGCTCTCTCGCCATTGGCGTGTCGTTGGTCCATGACGGAGCCGTAGTGAGACGCTTGCTGGTTACACCAGAAAGGGACTCCCAACACATAAACCTAACAGAACTCGATGCAGTGATCAAGGGAATGAACTTGGCAATCCTTTGGAAGGCAACCGCCCTGCGACTATTAATAGATTCTGCTTGCGTCCATGAGTAGATTTCAGACACTCTTACCGGACGGGCTAGAGTAAGAACCAAAGCAACGAACGAGATGTTGATCCGTCGGCGGCTCGACACGATCATGAGCCTGGTGAACGAATGTGCACTATCAATGGAGGTGTCCCTGGTCAGATTCAGCATAAACAAGGCAGATTGTTTAACAAGGGTACCTCAAAGATGAATTGATGCCATAAAAAGAACTGTTGAACCTACGCGCCCCCCAATGCCGCATCTATGATCCCTGGTCAATCTAATAGGATTAAGGAAATCCACCAACAAAGCGGGCATCCTGGAGTCAAGTGGACCCTATATTTCGCTAAATTGGTGGAACGAGGAGTGCAAAGGGCAGGCGTCATGGAAGTGGTAAAAACTGCGTGGAATGCCAGTCCATTGACCCGACACCCGTTCGCTGGGAACATGGGAATTTGTAAGTAAGGAGCTACTGAAGCCGGCTAGCGATAGACATTACTCACCATAATGGCGAGGATTTCCTGACTCTCATTCATTGCGGTCCATCAAGGTTTGCCATATGGCGTATCCTTCGTCGACAAGATACAGCCACTATTGTCCGTAAACAAACAATATTTTCCTTGAACGTGCACCCCCAACAGAGATATTGCTTGACAATGGTGCTGCATTTACCAGTGACCAGTTTAGAAAGTTTACTGACAGTTGTGGCCTACATCTGAGGTTTCGATGCGCCCATGTACCTAGTGGAAATGGGATAATTCAACGGAATCATCGAACCGTCAAAACAATCGCGGCTAGATCAGCCTGCACAGTGTTTGAAGCAGTTTATTTGTACAATGTAACCCCGAAAGATGACATTTCGCCCTCTACGGCACCGGCTGATACATTGCATAGTATCACGTCAGGGTGAAGGACATAGAGACGAACCCGCTGCCTGAACTGGAAGTAGCCGGAGAGAGAGCGGGGAAAGGGGATGTCGTGTGGATCAACAACCCGCGAGGCAAGTGCACGATAAGGTATGGAGTCCGGCGAGTCAGTGAAATAATCAGCCCAAAAGCAGTGCGGTTCGACGGCGTGATCCGTCATGTTAAAGACATACGGTAAGTAACGCAACCATCACTAGACGGCACGAGGGAATCAGAGTTAGACTCTAGCGAGGTATCGCTCTGGATTGCAGCCCCAACATCAGACAGTGTCTCGGAGATTAGTAGCCTCCCAAAAGACATCGAGGTGCACGACCCTCACACCACAGACGAAAGCACAAGTGAAGATGAGGCGTGTGTTGTCCCCCCTCGAAGAAGCACCCCCTTGTCATCTCTGTGATCATGAGATCAGGAAGGAGTGTGGAGCAAATGGCTTACCGTACAAATGTCCTCGTGTTTGTCTGCCCTGTGACTAGCGCGCATCTAGAAAGAAAGAAAGAGTCCATCATGGCGGCCGTGACGTTTTGTAGTGAACGAAGTCTCGCGAGATCACGTGCGCGTGCCTTATAAAAACAGGTCACTTGTCGGTGGGAAAGGAGGGAGAAATCATTTGACGTTTCAGAAGCGGCAAAATCAGTTGGGCGAATTTGTATGAGCAGTGAGTTTTGCTTATTGATCGACCACAACAGGCTGACTGTTATTGTTGTGGTGGCACACATTCATTTGCATATGTGGATAGTAATTAGACATAAATAGGAAGACTCAGTTAGTCTGAGGGTGTGTTCACTAGAAGCCACCGAAGGCCGCCGAGAGCAGATATATTCCTCCAGCAAAGACTCTCTGATTTGACACCATTATGTAAATATCCTGTAAATATACCTTTTCCTAATACACTTCTTATTTGATCTACCTTGTTTGTTGAGTCGTCATTTGTATTGCTTGCTACGTTACTTGTTTCAACCTGCAGACTTAACAGTGATGACGAGGATGAACGTCAAATATCACAGTTTGACGAAGAAATGGAAAGAACTCACTAAAAAAAGTACAACGCAACGGTTGACCTTTCTAAGGAATACAAGTTTTGACGAACAAAATAGTCGTAAAAACGGATTTTACGCTAAAGAGAAGTTCGACTCAAGCGGAAAAAAATGAATAATTCAGCGAACATTGGAAAACTGTAAAATATTTTCCTCGCGAAGTACAACACTAAAAGAAAGAAACGGTTGTTTCCCAAATTCCAAGAACAAAAACTATAAAAAAAGTAACCTCGATTAATAGTATTTTATTTACTAAAATACTAGTCGGAAAAAAAAGAGACAAACCAAAACCTTTAATTGCAGTATCAAAGAAAAAACACTCGAACGTGGAAAAGAAAAGGGACGATTTACTCCGTTTCCCGTGGAATCCATCTTAAAAAAATAACAAACTGTAAAAGTTAATTTTTGTAAAACGACAAACAGATTCGTATTACTAAATTACGAAGAACAGATTCGTATTACTAAATTACAAGGAAGTAACATAGGAAGAAAAAAAAGTTCACCTGTGGATTTCCTAAATTGCTGTAAATACCAATAAAAGACTTTTTGGTAAACCAAATTTTTCTCTTCGGTATTCAAAAAAAAATTTAAATGTAGTCCATACATTTTATTTTTTTCAATTGTGACTCGAGTTGAAAAACTTTTTTTTCTATGGAAAGAGCTGTACTTAAGTTCGGTTGTTATTTATTAGGAAATGTCTAAAACGGAAAAGTAAATCGTATTTTGTAGTTTCAGCAAAAGCCCCAGTTCTTATGTTGTGGTTGGATGAGCTTGACTCGCTAGCGAAGTGAGAAAATATTATTCGAGCAGCGATAATGTTATGTAAAACAGGAACTATGAACAATTTTTTTTTGTAACACAAGCCATTTTATATGGTACGGATATTGTGTTGCATGTGCAATTGTACAATTTTTATTCGTAACTGCATTACTGCTACTGAAGGATACAAAAATGGAAGATTTATCTAGAATGTTAATGCAATATTTGCAGACGCAACAAAAGGCGCAATCAGAGCTAGATGCACGCAGCGAGGAGAAATTATTGAAATGGCAAATGGAACAAGAATAAAGGCAGAAGAAATTACCACTTGAACAAGAAGAAAGGCAAAATGAACGTTTTGCTAAAACACTGGAACTATTAAGGACTAATCGAGAAGATGTCGACAGTACTAATTTCTCGCATACAACTATATTTATTAGCATGGACACATTTAATTATGTGCCGGAGGAAGAAAAGCCTTTTGCAGCATACTATACAAGACACGAGGATGTCTTTCAACTGGACTGCAAAAGTTGGCCAAATAGCCAGAAAGCGAGCCTTTTACTCAGGAAGTTGGGTGTAAGAGAACACAGCAAGTTCGTAGATTATATACTATCTAAAAAAACTACGGAATTAGATTTCATGGAAGCTGTAAAGTAATTTATTTAATCCGAATATATCTCTTTTTCATAAGAGATGGTTGTGTATGAATCCAAGGAAGATGGACAACTAAGATTATTTGACATACGCATCAGTTGTCAATAAAAACTATGATGATTTTAAGCTGGCGGAACTAACAGTAGAAGATTTCAAATGCCTAATCTTTGCACAATGGTTAGTCTCCACGAAAAATGCAGAAATACGCAGACGAGTGTTGTCTAAGCTGGAATCTAAGCAAGCTTTAACACTTCAGAAATTAGCAGAGGATTGTGAAAGGGCCATTAAACTAAAAATGGATTAAAAAAGATAGAAGAATCCGGAGTGGCATATGTAAGAAAGGTAAGAAAACCATACACACCAACCAAGAACCATACAAATAAAAGCAGTCAAAACGGAACGAGATATTCCAAATAAAATAATTATAATTATAGTAAAGGATGTAACAAGTCTCTACCTAGATATAACTGTAAGAGATGCGCAGAAAGACTTTGGGAATCGGATTGCCCTTATAAGTAGAAAAAATGCTACATTTGCAAGACAGTCGGACACAAAAGCGATTGTTGCAGATATAAAATTTCACGAGAAAGAGAGTACAGCAAACAAAATCAAATGTACAATTAGACAAAAATCGGTAAAAAGCGGAAATATTTAAAACGCCAATAAAATTAAAACTGGATTCAGGATCCGATATTTCTATAATAAACTTGAATACATGGAAAAGGTTGGGTAAACCAACCATGATGAGAACAATTAGACAAAAATCGGTGAAAAGCGGAAATATTTAAAACGCCATTAAATTAAAACTGGATTCAGGATCCGATATTTCTATAATAAACTTGAATACATGGAAAAGGTTGGGTAAACCAACCATGATGAAAAAAAGTAAATCAGCTCAGACGGTAACTGGTGGTGAGATAAAATTTGAAGGAGATGTTATCCTTCCGATAAAATTGAAAGGGATTACGAAGAAATTAAAAATGTTCGTATTGAAAAATAGCGAAAACCTGTTTGGAATAGATTTAATTGAGAAATTTGGACTCTGGGATAAGCCAATTAATACATTCTGTAAAAAATGAAATGTACTACTCCAACAACAGAAAATATAAAAGAGAACTTAAAAAATTATTCCCTGATGTATTTATGACTAAATTAGGTCGTTGCAATAAATTTAAGGCCTCGTTTGAACTTAAAGAAAACACCAGCCCAATTTATAGAAAAAAAACGAAACATTCCGTTCGCTGGGTTGGAAAAGATTAATAAAGAATTAGACAGATTGGAACAGACAGGAATACTATCAAAAATAGACCACAGCGACTGGGCAGCCCCCGCCGTATATGTAAAGAAAAAGAATGATGAAATCAGAGTGTGCGCAGACTTTTCGACAGGTCTAAACTCCATACTACAAGATTACCATTAACCTCTACCAAGCCCAGAGGAAATATTCACAAAGTTGAATGGCAGTAATATCTTCTCCAAGATAGACTTGAGCGACGCGTATTTACAAATACCGGTCGAGGAGAATTGCTCAAAAATATTATGCATCAACACGCATAAGGAATTGTACAAATACAACCGGTTGCCCTTTGGCCTCAAAGTAGCGCCTGCCATTTTTCAACAAGCGATGTACACCATGCTAAGTGGTATTGAGTGCGCATGTGCATACCTGGACGACATTGTTATCAGGAGCAAATCCCTAGAAGAACATAAGGAGCATTTAAAACAAGTATTCGCTCGAATATAAGAATTCGGGTTTAAAGTAAAAGAAAATAAATGCGACTTTTGTATGAGCGAAATTAAGTATCGTGGACATATAATAAATAAACATGGGCGACGTCCAGACCCAGAAAGATCTGCGACAATAAAAAACATGCCAACACTTAATAACCTAACAACCTTGCAGAGTTTCTTAGGACTCGCAAATTATTACCAATCTTTTATTGAAGGGATGCATAATTTGCGAGCTCCCTTAAATGAGCTGCTAAAAAAGGACACATCTTGGAAAACCACTTTTGACAAAATAAAGAGCGCACTAACATCTCAATTATTTCTAACTCACTATGACACAAAATTAAATATAGTCGTCGCTAGTGACGCTAGTTCCTTCGGCATAGGAGCATGCATTCAACATATCATGCCTAATGGATCTAGAAAGACGATAGCTTACGCTTCAAGAACGCTGCTTCCAGCAGAGAAGGCGTATTCACAGATTGAAAAAGAAGCGTTGAGTATAATATTTGCAGTGACTAAATTCCACCGATATTTATATGGTAAACAATTCATACTTGAAACCGACCATAAACCATTAGTCACAATCTACGGATCAAAAAAAGGATTGCCTGTATACACCGCAAATAGATTGCTGCGCTGGGGTACGATCCTACTGAATTACGATTTCCAGCTACACCCTCTAGCATCGGAAAAGATTTGCCATGCGGATGGACTTTCAAGACTGATACCACAGAAACATAATTTGGAAGAATCAGTGATTGCAGCAATTCGAACAAACGTCGAAGTGAAAAATATGGTAGCAAACATCATTAAAGAACTACCGGTAACATTGTCGGACATTAAAAGAGAAGCCGATAAAGATGAATATATAAATGATATAAAAGAAAAAAGTATAAATGACAAAAAGGTTCAGGTAATTTTTTCCATATATAACGATGTGTTATTATATAGCGAGAGAGTAGTAATACCTAAAACGTTGCAGAAGAGGATTTTGAGAGACTTCGACACAGGACATCCGGGGATAAATCGGATGAAGTCTCTAATGAGAAGTTACGTATACTGGCGTAACATGGACGTCGACATAGCTACAACAATAAATAGATGTGAAGGATGCCAGTTAGCGGCAAAATCCCCATCTATAGTATACAAACCTTGGCCGAAAACCGACCACCCATGGTCGAGAATCCACATGGACTTCGCTGGTCCAGTAGGAGAAAATTACTACTTAATTGTAGTAGATAGTTATACAAAATGGCCTGAGGTAATGCGTTGCAGGAATCCAACAACAAACAACTCAATAGGATTCCTACACGAGTTATTTGCACGATTTGGTGTACCAGACACACTGGTCACTGACAATGGAACTCAATTCACATCCACGGACTTTAAGGGGTTTTGTGACACGTTCCAAGTAAAGCATATCACTACTCCGCCGTATCATCCAAGATCGAACGGTCTCGCAGAGAGGTTCGTGGACACGTTAAAACGAGCGTTGAAAAAATCCATTCTAATACGAACGGAAAAAGCTTTGCAACAATTTTTGCAAATATATAGGATAACACCGCACCCTAATACCCCGTCAAACATATCCCCAGCTGTTTTAATGTTTGCCAGAAAGGTGAAATCAGCGTTTGATAAACTATTGCCAAGACAGGCAATTGTCCGAAACACTACACACATGGTAAGAAAGAAATATAACTCGGGAGATCGAGTATATTTCAAGTGCTACAGGAATAAAATTTCTCACTGGGAATGTGGAGTAGTGGATAAACACATTGGTGATTTTACATACATAATTAAAGGTCCACAAATTATACATAAAAGGCACCTGAACCAAATAAAAAACGCCACATTCAAGATGGTGATTATACAACAGCAGTCGAAGAGGGGGAAACCATGCACATCATATAGGAATCCTTTAATTTGGAACCGCCTCAACATACACCTGAACCCCGAAGATCAGGTAGAAAAAGAAAGTTTAATGAACCATTAATGTTAAATCCCAAGAGAAAAAGATATTGAAATCTGTGCGACTTCAAATCTTGCATATGTGGATAGTAATTACACATAACACCGAAGGCCGCCGAGAGCAGATATGTTTCTCCAGCAAAGCCTCTCTTATTTGACACCATTATGTAAATATCCTGTAAATATACCTTTTCCTAATACACTTCTTATTTGATCTACCTTGTTTGTTGAGTCGTCATTTGTATTGCTTGCTATGTTACTTGTTTCAACCTGCAAACTTAATAGTTATTTAGATTAACTTAAATTACAAGGGATTCTCTATACGTTATTTGAACATCGTCAACCAGAACGAGCGATCAAATGCCTAGATTACTACTACTACTACTACTAGATGTTGAAACAGATAATCTCAATCGTTTCCAAACGGAAATTACCCTAACTCCCACTTAATTGTATCGATTACCTTACGTACTTTACGCGTCTCTTGCACATGCTACTTTCATTCCAGATATCTCAAATTCGATGTACTAAGCTAACTTTTATTTTTTTTTTTGCTTTTTGCTATTCACAACCGCTTATGAAAGCTTAGCGTTACACAATGATGAAATGTTATAAACCTGAATTAATTTTTACTGGAAGGACGATGTAAATTAACTTTTAACAGTTATGCTTACATCGAAGTTAAAGACGGCCAAATGGTAATAAAAAACAGTTTCCTGGCAATGTGTTCATCAATAAGGAAAACCATTTGCGCGTTAGTCTAGTCTATAAAAATAATATTTTCAATGAGGTAGCAAACGAATTCTTGCTGTAAATTTCTTACAAGGAAAAGACAAGCATTAGAACTGAGTCAGGCACTTTAGTCACAATATTAACATCACTCAAGAAATATACGAACAAAATATATTAACCCTGATAACATTTCAGGGGAAGAAAAATTGCAAGAATAAATTAGGATTAGAAAATGATTATTTCGATTTTACGGACACAACGTTATTTTTACGAGTTCAAAAGGGTGATCTTCAGTACATTGTGACACGAAGCCCGCGGGAAAAATCTGATCGGAATTAGACGCCTGATGTGCGTACAAAGACATCAGACAGAATCAGCTGAACCTAGGGCTATGGAATCGCAACCTTTAGAAAATGGAGATATCAAGTGAAAAAAAAAAGAGGGAACTTTATAAATATGAAAACTAGTTCTTTCAGATTTAGTCAGAATCGATTCGTGAAAGACTAGTAAGATAAGTGTATGATCCCAAAACTAAAACATAACTTCATCATCATCATCATCATCATCATCATCATCATTATTGGCTCACACGGAGCTTTCACACAAGTCAACATTCGACCTGATAGGAGACCTGTGGTGTTCTCTGGAAGTTGATTGACAACAAGTCTCCCCCAGACGTCCAGCTCTTTCCTCCTCCTTCGATAGCATTTGCAAAAAAAATTTGCCATAATCGCAACAGCCACTTACCGTTGATTTCTCGCTGGCAGTGGCCATTGGTTTATACTGTAATTTGAGTGGCACTAAGCCTCCCCAAGATCCCAGTTCTCTTCACACAACTTGTCCAGCAGAGGTCTAGCCAGTGCTCCCCCCTCGGTCTTTCCATCCTCCTTGACCCTTCTCGGCTCTTTGGTATTACTTTTCTATTGGAGAAACGGTGGTGAAACAATGGAGGGGATGTAATGGAGGGGAAACAATGGAGGGGATGCAGCAATAATAGTATTTATATATATATATATATACAGAATGGAGCGATAACATTGTCGCCCTAACAAGGACGACATGATTCCACTTCCGTTTGATGAAAACAGTTTTCGTTTCTTGTTGATTACCATCTACTAGTTAATCAGTTATGTACAATTCCAAAGAGCGAAAGGAGCTTTCTATCAAATATGAGAGTGGCACAATATTCAACGAACGAGTCCGGAGATTCGGTGCTGCACAACTCATTCCCTCTACCAATCTAAGTTATGACAACAAGACCATTGCCGTCACATCAAAATACAAATCCAGACGGTTCAACGTTTGAGGGCACAGATTAACGCATTTAACAATCTTTTGGAATTTCTGGCGCGAAAATCCAAAGCCGAGGACACCGCCAGGAAGACTCGGACCAAGGAGTTTATTGAAAAGATCCAGGCAACTTTTGATGAAACTCCTTAGCGGCCTATTCGGCAGATTACCAGAGATTTAGGCATCTCACACACAACTGTGAATTCATGTGTTTAGTAGGACACGATTAGTCAGACCTTCACGAAGAACACAAAGAACGTAAGGCTAATAAAGTCCGTCAGGTTGCTCAACAAACTGAGGTATCCCAAGAAGCCAAACACGCTATGCTTCTTTTCAGACGAAAAGAACTTTTTCCCGAGCCAGGAGCACAACTGTCAAATCATCGCTGGATTGCAATGAATAACAGGGGCGTACTCATTGAAGTCAACACTAAATGTATCCAGATCTGCTAAAGACTGTGGTGATACCCTGGTGCAATCAGGTGGCCGCTGACATAATATGAGTGTGACAAAAAGTTTCGGCGTCGGCCCACAAGTCCAAGGAATGCTATGACTTTGTACCGTTCTGCTACTGTTTACCATCTTACCACGCCCGGAACCCGCTGGACTAACTCGTTTGGTCATACGCCGAGAACATCACCAACATGACCAAATCAAGCTTGATCTCGGCAATTTGTCGAAATCCCACCTTCGCTTGTTGAAAAAGGGACGCTCCAAGTACTTGACTAGTATATCGAAACATGATTGAGGATGCATGCGGCTACATTGATTAGATATCAGTCTTACTACATCATCAACTTACCTGAATTGATTTTTCAATAAATTTAAAATAAAGCTCTAGTGGTGTTTTCTTTTAGGGGGACATCTTTATCTTTTCACCCTGTATATCCATAAGTTATAAAGATTTTATATACAATAGCTTGATGCTCGAATTGATTTAATGTCGTCCTTTGTAATTTGAAAATTTGAATTCAAATGACGCATTTTAAAATAAGTTTTTGTTATAATATCTTTATTTACATAAAGCAGTTTTAGATTGAGTGAAAAACCTATCTAATCCTATAAATTGCAATCCTTTTAGAACAATTATGTTTTCTTTTCAGAACGTTGAATACATGATGGGAAAACAAATTTGCATATTTTTCTTATTTCAATTCAAGCCAGATCGAAAAGCTACTGAAACAACTCGCGATATCTACAGAACGTTTGGCTCAGGAACAACTACTGAACACAAAGCACATAGGTGATTTAAGAAATTGAGGTGACGAGTGTTGAAGATGATGAATGTAGTGGTCGGCTATCAGGTGTTACAACGATCAATTAAGAGCTGTAGTCGAAGTCTATCCACGCAGAACTGTTTTGAATTAGACGTCAGGTATACGACAACTATTTTCAACCACGTAATAGAGATTGGAAAGAAAAAAACCCTGATTAACATGTATCTAAGAACAACCAAAAGAAATGTCGTTAAGAAGTGTCATCTTTATTTACGCAACAAGCGTTATGGAACAGCCGCCTGTTCTTGTAAGTGAGTAAATATGAGATAGGATAGTCGAGGATTCGAACTTGCGAAGCTAGATTTGGAATTGAGAATTCCGATCACAAGTTAAAATAAATGCAGAATACATAATGTTATTGAAATTAAAATTTTATTGAAAAGTTATCTGTTTATAGAGAAAGGAATGTAATGAAATGAAATTAAAATAAGGAATCTAGATCAGAACAATAGAAAATATTAAACATATTTGTAAAGTAGGTTAGAGAAATCGGAGTTGAAACATGTGAGTAACAATGCATGCTTAAACACGGAGGCATGTCATGCCATGTGTCTGATATGCATGTGTTGGTCATGCAATGACGTCATCGGTTTCAATATAGAGCTTTGGTCAGTCAATCAAAAAAAAACTCAGTCGGTGGGAATCAGTCAGTCAGAGACAGAGCTGACATGGAACCTTGGAAGCGAAGGTTAGAAGAAGAAAGAATCATGTAAAGACTTGAATTCCTTAATGCAAAGCCATTGACCGGTCGTAATGGAATAAGCAACCTCACCATATTTTTGTATCTGCGTCTTCGTGTTGTGTATTAAACAGAAAAGGTATTGCCAGTTTATATTATAAGAATTTTGTGAAAATCATCATCTCAAAAATAGGTAAAGATAATAAGTGTCAATGTTTATAGAAATTCACAAAAGTGTCAAACTGTATAAATGTCAAAGGCACTGTCTTTCGGTATATCTACCAACATATCAAATCTCCTCTCATTGTGTATTACATGTCGTCGGCTCTCTTGTATTAACATGTACCCTATCTCTTTATATATACAGAACTGTCTCTCTTTTGATATATACGTGGTATATCTGCACACAACATGAACCTATAAGATACTCTTACTAAGACGAAAAACGACAACAACAATATATAACATCAGTCCTCTTCGAATAAGAACTATTCAACACAAAAACGACCCATTTCTCGACCGGGTGTTAACTAGCGATAAAAAAGTGGGATTTTGACCGTAATCAGCGACGCTCAACTCAAAGGTTAGACGCCGACGAAGGTCCACGAAATGTCCTGAAGCAATAATTACATCAAAACAAGGTTAAGATGACTTGTTGGTGGTCTGCGACTGGTATAATTCATTACGGTTTTCTTTAATACAAGCGAAAACATTACGGCAAAGAAGTACTATTAACAAATAAATGAAATGTATTAGCAACTTTGACACCAAGCATTAGTCAACAGAACAGGCTAATTCTCCTCCACCACATGCCCGCAGATACGTTGCTAAACCGACCCTGCAGATGTTGAACTCATTGCGCTACGAAAATCTGCCTCATCTGCCATGCTCTCTGTACCTCTAACCTACTGACTAATACGTTTCCAAGCATCTCGACAACTTTCTGCGTGAGAAACGCTTAAGAATCTAAGCGATATCAAAAACACCTTCAGCGGCTTCATCGCCGCCAAAATGCAATATTTTTACGTTACTAGCATAAATACACTTGTTTGTGTTGGAAAAACTATTGATTCTGATGCTTATTTCGATCAATAAATTTTTGTTTGAGCCGAAATACGTTCATCTTAATTTAAAAGTTTAAACCCGCAAGAACTTTCTTTCCAATTGATATTCAGACTCGAATTTTCACATACAGATTTCAATTTTCTTTATCTTGAGTGTAATTTTCTACAATGTTAGGTTCTATCAAATATCCTATTTTTTGGGCCTTGTGAATCTTTTTTTCGAACTTGGGAATCTAAACGAAACCATGCTGCCTACGTGAATTCGATATTCTCTGCCATTTTCTGAGTTCGGAGATAAGTCTTCCGAGTTTTGCAAAATACCACTAAAGAAGATCGGGGATAACCTCGACCGAAACCATGTAAAAGTAATACTCATTAAAAAACAGTAGTACGAATCAGTCAAATAATAATCATTCAAATAATAATAATAATAATAATAATAATAATAATACTAATAATAATAATAATAATAATAATAATAATAATAATAATAATAATAATAATAGTGATAATGATAATAATGAGGAGTATGGAAAGACCGAGGAGAGAGCGCTGTCCAGACCTCCTGTTGACAACCGCGAAGAGAACTGGGACCTTAGGGAGGCTTAGTGCCACTCAAATTCCAGTATAGACCAATGACCGCTGCCAGCGAGAAGTCATGGGTAAGTGGCTGTTGTGATGACGCAAACTAATTTGTAAATGCTGTCGAAGGAGGTGAACAGAACTGGATGTCTGGAAAGACCTGTTGTCACTCAGCTTCCAGAGAACACCACAGGTTTCCAATCAGATCTTTGATGACTTGTGTGAAAGCTCCATGTAAGCCAATAATACGAATAGATTTTCTTTTAGTTAACTGAGAAGTATATGAGTTATTAACTATGTATTTTATTTATTGTTTTATTACTTTGCCAGACTGGTAACAATTTTAATTCCGTTTCTTTGAATTCTTTTCTGAAGCAACACGAAGTAGACTTTGCTTTCAGTGTCTCTTATGAATTCATATTTTGAGACATTTGTTTAGACTATTTTTTGTTGGATCTGCTATATTGGCATAAATAAAAGGAAGTCGTCGTCAAAATGACTGACTTGATAAGAGTTGACGTTGCATTCTATATTCAAAAGACGACGTTCAATATTTTGTTCGTATGCGTACGAAATTGTTTTTGAACACTGGCATACATATACATATATATACATACATACAACTATACATAGTTATATCTAAGGAAAAAAGATACATTAAGTATTAATGTCTTGTGGCTGTCATTTGATACGATGTTGATGGAGGTACTTTTTGTATTCTACACTGGGTCAGATGGTCACTTGTGTAATTTTTCATTGAGAGAGAAAAGTCCGTATGAGGCGAATGTTTTTATTTAGGTTCAGCGGTAAAAATAATAAAAATGCTCGTATCGATAAAAATAATCCAAACAATATACAAGAGTAAAAATATATTTAACAAAACCACTGAAAATCGCCATTGCAGGCTAACCAGTATTTTCTCGGGAGCCAATAATATAACAAATAGACTACGAAGATCGAAAAAACCCGGTACATCAAAAGATCGCGTTTCAATCAACACGTTTTTCTGAATCTTTACATTTTAGGATCACACCACATCGTTTATTATGCTTTTTGACTGACAAAACTTTTTATGACTAATTGCTATCTAACTTATTATCGGATTTATATCGCTTATGACACATCGTAGGTCAGACTATATCATTTTCTATGACAAACAAATCAAACTACGTAATAATTTTTACAATATAAATATATGCGACCTGACCTCCCTTGGTTTCGATGTTACAGGAGGAAGACCGCAGTGTCCACACAGATACAATGTAGTTTTAGCTGGTTCAGTCCGAACATCCACAAAAGTCCCGCTACGCAGTTTCAGTCGCTTCCACAAGGACTACGTTGATATGAAGCTGGATGCAGTAATTTGAGGCTATTTTTTCACTTTATCTCTCGCTGAAAAAAGATAATTCAACTTGGTTGTTTTTTTAAAGTTAATAATAAAAATAATGATACTACTACTACTACTACTACTACTAATATTATTACTACTACTAAATAATATATAGCAAAACCCATGGAAATCCCACGGTAGTTAGAAACATCATCACAGAGGCAAACAATAGAATAAGTGTAATATTAGTTCCGGTAAGACCGTAAATTAAAAAAAATATATATATTTTGCTACACGAGTAAGAATAACTGCTTGAGATATATTATTACAAGAAATATAACTATAGTAGGCAACGCTTTTTCCTAGAGATATAATTTAATCAAAGTGACTTGTAAATCAATAATAAATCTGTCACAATCCTCTTTTGATAATCTGATAATTTAGCATGTAAGTAATAATTTTTTTCGAAACATGTTACATGCCAACTTTTGCAATTTCTTCATAGTGGTAAGAAAATTGAATGGGCCAGTAATTGGTGGGATTTGATTAATGAAAAAATGAAAGTGTAGGACGAGACAGATTATATCGCTATGCTTGTATATATATATCAGGCTTCCTTCAGTCTTGACAGACTATGGATACCCATTGTAAGGGTGCCTGCGCGTGAAATTTGTGTGGCAAGAGTTGCGCAATCTCCAACCACACCTCTCCTGAGTCAACATTGTTGCATACCAGTGGCAAGTTGAGGAACAAGACGACTGGAAACAATGCCGAGATAAGCGGAGAGCACATACAGCGCCTAGAATTCCCAAATGGTCACCCATCTGGTATTAGCCAGGCTCAACGTTGCTTAACTGCGGTGATCTGACGAGAACCGGTGTGTCAACGTGATGTGTGTGTGTGTGTGTATATATATATATATATATATATATTTATATATATATATATATATATATATATATATATATATATATATATATATATATATATATATATATATATATATATATATATATATATATATCATAAGATAAATATTCTTAATTCATTAATTTCGTAGATGAAATCAAATCATTTTTCGATCATAAATTGCTTAAGCCATTTTCGAGACTGACTGACTTCTATTACCCCCGCATTTCTTAAAAATATATATGAAATACAGTGATGTTTAGATAGTAAACTGCATCAGCAATTACTGAAATTACGCAATACACTCCACTATACAAAATATATATGAAACACGTGATTTTACGAACGTAAAGTGCTTCAGTCATCTCCGTGACCGACTCCTTATATCCCTTCTATTCTTTCCACCCGTTTTCATAATAATATGATTAGAAATAAGGTACTTTCACAGTATTCTACCGATTTGAGAAAACAATGAATTCAATGATTCGACGTGATTCTCGGTTTTCAAAACTTTTGTGTACGTCACAGGTAAGATTTTCGTTGTTTTTCATATAAGTGCTATATCATACAAGTACCTAATTTATCGAGTCGATTTCTGTCCAAGTACCTTATTTCTTATAAGAATGAAACTCTTCGATTATTTTATGTAATTTTCTGCTGAGCTAACTTTTCAGTACGTTACGGCTAAGAGTTTACTTGTTTTTAATATGAGTGCTATACTGCAGAAGCACCTTTGTTATCATTGAAAAGTTATACTACTCGATGATTTTACGTGATTTTTAGTTTAAATAATTTTTATTTATGTCAAAGTAAGTTTTTTTCGTTACTGCTAAGAGTTTTTTTTTTCATATATGTACGGATATCACATGTTAACTATTAAAAAAAACAAAGAAAAAAGAAAATAATGCTTTGGAAGCCTGCGATTATGGGAACCAAACGAACACTATTTCCTTCCACCCATGGCCAAACACCAACGGCGGAGATAATGCATGGGAAATTACATTATAACGATAAAACAGACACTCCTCCTCCTACCCCGCTAAAACAGAAGGTTTGGAAATCCTAGACGGTCCCAGACCACTTTTAAAAGCAACATAATCGTGATTCGCTCCCCACCTCTACAACCACCATCGTGACGTCTTTTTTGGAAAAAGACTCTGCAGTTTTTCCAAATGTATACCGAAATGGATTGTTTTATATAAAAAATATTACATAACATCGAAAAGCCAGGAAAAAACGGGCATCGCTCAACAGGAATTGACCATCACAGAACACTAAAAATTAATTAATGTGTTGGTGGTGGCGGTGGTGGTGTGATGGCGGTGGCGCTGGTGGTGATAGTCGTGGTAATGGCGATCGTGGGTGTACGGCGACAGTAGTAGCGGCGATAGCGGCGGTGCCGAATGCAAGTGCGGTGGTGTTATTGGCGGTGGCAGTGGTGGCGATTGAAGTTAGGGATTGCAACGGTGGTGACGGCGGTTGTGTTGGTGGTGGCGGTGGCGGTGATTGCGGAAGTGGCGGTCGTTGGGGTGGAGATTGAGCCGGCAGTGGTGGTGATGGATGGTTGATAGTGATGGCGAGGCGGCAGTGGTAGTGGTTGTTTGATGGTGGCGGTGGTGGTAGTGGCGGTGACGATGATGTAGAATTTGTATCAATTTCAACACAACATATAAGTAGGTAATACTGTTTTCACCTGAAATGCGGGGATTTGAAGGGCATTTTGCAATTATTCAGAAGGGACATTTCCCGGGCATTTTCTGATTAATCACAAGAGACATTTCCAGAGCATTTTATAATTAATAAGAAGGGGTATTTTTAGGGCATTATATAATTAATCAAAAGAGTCATTTCCAGGACATTTTATAATTAATTAGAAGAGATATGTCAAAGACACCTTAAAATCAATCAGAAGAGACATTTTCAGAACATCTTATAATCAATCAGAAGGAACATTTCCAGAGCATCTTATAATTAATTAGAAGGGACATCTCCAGGGCATTTTGTAAATAATCTTAATAATAATAAAATCGACGTAATTCTAGTTTAGTTTTTGTAATACGGTTAATTATTCATAAGAAGACACAAATAATTATATACAGTTCATAAACAAGAAAAACAAATATCGATTATATTTTTCTTCTTCTGGTAGTCTTCAATAGTAATCAAACGGAGATATTTTGTTTGTTTTTTTCGTCTGATTCCTTTTTCCTGATCGGTATTTACGTGGGGTTATGTGGGGCGATTGATCATCTCCACCAAGCTCCAAACTCTTCAAAAACTTGAGCACAAAGTAACCTTTTCTTGGTCTGAACTGCTTTATCCATAGATGAAGTGGGTGACGTCTGAGTAGACCTGGGGTTCTTTTCTGACCAATCCTCATCCACCACGTCATAATTCAGTTCGCTCTGATTGTATACCTATTTACTATGCCCCCCCACGGGGCAGAGTTAGACACCAGGGTCGTTTTTTAACGTGGAGAAAAGGTACAAAAATAAAAATTGTCTCAGTCGTGAAGGATTTCTCCTCCACCGAAAGAGAACAAGAAATGGAAGTGCAGCATCTGAAGAACAGATACTACACTTTGATCTTGTCCCGAACGCCAAGGTTAGCCACCTTTCCCAGACACATCAACTAGGTAATTTCAGTAGAACAAGTTTCTCACAGACTGGTTTATTTTCGACCCTGACCTCAACGGCAACCTTCTAGCCCAAAAATGGCTAGATTTTTTTTTAAATAATCATGTTTATAACAATATTGTTTAATGTTTTTGACTTTGTTTTTACCTTTACAAAGAAAACGTATTTCATATCAACGAACCAGTCATATCTCTATCCAACCAGTAAGCTCACCTTGCAGCCCCGTTATATCTGCCATAAAAATAATGCTCTAATTCATCTACCACTGGCCTCTTTTTGGGCAATTTTAAACCATAGCTCTAATCAAGCTCTGTCTGTCTGTCTGTCTGTCTGTCTGTCTGTCTCTCTCTCTGGTCCCATTCTGCGGTAATCTCCGACAATCGTAGCTAGTTGGGCCACAACAATAAGAATGCTTATCTTTAAAATTAAGTTTTCTACAAGACATATTTTCAACATTAAATAACATGAAAAAAGGTTGATATGCCGTAAAACAAAAAAAGGCTTATTTATTGTTACATTATTCCAAATAAAACGTGGCAGCAGCCGGGATTGAACTCACTACACGAGTTTTTAGTATAATTCAAGGCTTGCCGGTAGCTGAATACTTAATGCTTCGCCAGGGCTATCAATGGTATTATTCATCGTGAATACATCACTAGATGGGCTGACTACCAGAGCTAAAGAGAGTTCTATTTACCCTCGAGGGAAGGATAGACTGCGCATGTTTTCCAACCTGGTATTTTACCTCGCGGTACATACGCGGCCTCGCCTTCAGAAATGGTCACCCCTCTGTTACTGGCCAGCTCAACATTGCTTAACTACAGTGATCTGGCGAGAACCGGTGTGTCAACGTTACATTATTAGTTATGTCTAATATCTGTGTCATAACTCCCTAAAACTACAGTGACTTTGAAGTAAATGTTAATGAGATAAATAAGTGCAAGATAAAAAAATGAATAACATATTTAGGCTCTTATATTAATAAATCGTATGAATTTACGAGGCGGTTTCTGAAAAGAAGGAGTTCGTATTCGATTTGAAGACCACCTGTTTTAATAAGCAGAGAGGATATTTTGCGGTAATGTATTACATATGTGAGAACCAATTATCCCAGTGTCCTAGAGGTGGAAATTCAGCTGGACATATACGGGAAAACAGTAAAGTATTTTTTCATTGTGGTAGAAGACGAGTTCTTCCTCTGAATAGCTTACAATATGAAAAAAGATCGAAGTTTATTTGAGCATATTTCGTAAAATAACGAGGAGGAAGAGAGAGAAGCAACATTCCAACGTCGATTTTGTACTCCAATAATTCATGTTTTGATGTAGTTTGAGTTTTATAAAAAAATTTTAAGAAATAAAACTTTCCGAACAAAATGCATTTTTAAAGAATCGATATTTTCGTTATCGCATTGGATTTATGTTTAATTGATTGTCCTTAACCTGATTGGCTTGTTGGTTGTTTTTGTTTTACGGCATATCAACCCTTTTCAGGTTATATAATGCTGAATCCAGTTATTTTGAAGAATAATTTTTTTAATAGAATATATTTGTTTTCCAAGTCGGTTTCTATTTAACGCATAGTTGGAACTACTACCACTTCGGGTCAGAGTGGACCTGGGAACAATGGCAATTAATGCGCGGCTCCAAACTCCAAATAGACAACACGCTTTTACTCTAAAACAATTTCAGTTTCTTCTTTCCTCCCCACGAGGTCAATAAAAGACAAAAGGTCGGTATTTAATGTGGAGGAATGAATTCTTAAAAAAAAGAGCACACAGGATAATAAATATGTAAAAAAAAAAAAAAAGCTCTCAGTCAAGAAGGATTTCGCCTCCACTCACCTACTGCAAAAACTTAAGTGTAGTATCAGAACAGATACTACACTTTGTTCCTAGCATAAAGGCCAAGTACTTGCATTTAATTGTTGGTTTTTAAGTTTTTTGCCTATTTTAAAATTTGAATTTTCAATATATGCTGTCAAAGAACTTTTAGTTTACTAATTATAAAAGTAATACCATCATGCTATGAAGAAAGGTAATTTATCTGAAAAATGTAAGATACAAATAAAAAAATAAGAATGAACTTTTCATAGAAAACATATATACAGTGCCGGCAAAAAGAAAGTCCGCACTTGTAATTTTTTCGATAACTGCAAAGTATACAATAAAAGATGTGTGACGTATATACAAAAAGGCTTTAGCGAGGTCCGTCCGTCACAGTAAATACTCAGATGGCATGTCTCGTTAGCTAGTTAGACGTCAACCGGGTTTATGCTCTTTGCGCGAGTCGATTTATATGTAAATTAGCTTAACTCTTGCTGGATCATCTCTTCTCTGCTACAGGGCTCCTCACCAGAAACGGTTGTAGGAATATTACCACCGTTCGACACTGATCCGTAAGTGATCGTAGAATGCGGAGTGCGAGTGTGTCTACAATTGTTGATTGTATCGTCTGTGTTGGAGATATTTCTCGAGATTGACGGTATGCTGTGGTTGATGTCAATTACACAAAAGCTTGTAACCGAGTTTGCAGAGTCGAATACAGGCGAGTTTTTGCCTATATCGATGTGCATCGTTCGTGTTGATCGAGTTCCCTATGCATTGGTTGAATCAACGAACGTCCAGTCGAGTTTATCAATGTGCGTGTAGCAACTAACTCGTTTTAAACTCGTGACTTCTTCCATCGTGGTTGTTATTGATATCCGTGAATTTTATGCGCTTGTCAAATATCCTTGGTTGGTTGCTTGGATTTTGGTGGGAATTCCAATATTTTGTCATAGCTGCTAGTTGTTTGTTCAGCTGTTTTTATCGGTGATTGTAAAGGGTTGAAAATGTGTCAGGCGCATCCAACACGGTGATTTCGCACAGAATATGGGCTTTCTTTAATCTGTCCACAGACACCATCTCGGTTCGACCATTTATATTCAGTTTGCAACATTTATTTTTATTAACAAAACTTTGAATGTCCCCAGATAGGGAGGGCTCAAAGGTCCACGGACCGCGTCATTTCGAATGAATACATGAGTCCATTTATCCATATCTCTCGGAACATGTGCTGAAATCATTTGTGGATGAGGACACAGGGGAGGTAGTCTCGAAAAATACACCCGAAGCCGTGAGACGTACGACGAGATGTCTGTGTTGGATGAATTTTTGAAAATAATCTCTAAATTTTTGTTTCTTGAAATTTTATGCCCTTCGTTAAATACGTTTTGTTATTCGAGGAGAAATGTCGTTTATAAAACTGGAAAATTCCTTTGTCTACTTTTATAAAAGCGAGACATTTCGTTTGTTTTCCTCGAGGTGGGTTAGTTATATCCCGAAGTGTTTTAGGTAATGGTGCCGGCATGCCACAGCACAAACTGCATAGCTGATTATATGGGAGGGGGCGTCGTGAATTTCAAAAAAGACGTCCCCTTGTGCAAACCATAAATTCGCATCTTTTGCGAATGGTGGTAGTGATATAAAACTCATTTTTTTCTTATTGCAGTGATAAAACAAAAAACAAAAAAAAAACAACGAACGGACCAAATGAACAAAAGAAACTTTCAAGGACTAGCTGTCCAAGAGAAATTCGCACACACAAAAAAGTTTTTTTTCAAAATATAAAATGTCACAATAAATAATACTAAAAGGAAAACATCGTTCTTTTTAGTGTGTGTGTGTGTGTGTGTGTGCTTGTGTGTGTGTGTATATATATAAAAATAAAAGGAAATTTGCAGACGTTCTTCCAAACTTTCTTTGAATAAAGTAATAGTGTTGCAACAGCCTAACACAAGAGGGCAACAATTCTTTTATTCCTCTGTAGTACTACTTAATATTTTTTTTTTATTGAAGGAAAAAAATGTTATCAAAACTAAAGCCAAATAATCAATGTAATTTAAGTTAAGACTTACAACAACGAATAATCCTTTCGTCCGAAGCAAACACTTTTTTGAGCCAGTTGCTCTTTGTAATTCCAGCAGGGTGTTTAAACCGATGTTAGGTAAAATTGTGTTTTACATGGATGATAGATTCGTCGAAGAAGGGGATACCACTTTAGCGAGGCCCGTTCGTCGCGGAGAATACTCAGATAGCATGTGTTCTTAGCCTTTTAGTCGTCAACCGGTTTTATGTTCTTTGCTTTTTGTGTGAGTCGATTTATATGTAAATTAGCTTAACTCTCCATCGATCTCGCAGGGAAATCTCTTTTCAGCTACAAGTCAATCAGCATTTCCAAATAATTATGAATCTATTTTTTTTCTTTGAAGCGTTGCTTCATGTCCGCAAATTTTAAACTGATTATGTTGGCACAAACCACACAAACAAACCAATCGAAAGACACATTATTGATGGAATACGATCGGTTATATTTATCTATGTCACAATCTAATAGGAACTAAATTAATAAAAAGAAGTATCAGAACCTATGAGACACTTTACCCCTAGATAGAAAACAAAACAATGATACATTTATGTGCTTTCTTACCTGCGATGGTAAAGTTTAACAGAAGCTCGCTATTTAATATATAGAAAACTCAGGTTAAAAAATGTTCATTTTAGATTGTGACAATAATAATAATAATAATAATAATAATAATAATAATAATAATAATAATAATAATAATAACTAGCGGGACCTATGGAAATTCCACAGCGGCATTTTTCATATGTAATATATTGTTGATGGGCATTCTGTGGGCGTTCTGTTCAGCGTGAAGGAAAGCACAACCATATTATTCTAACCCTTTTATTAAAACTGTAATAACTTTGATATATTTCCTGGGTTGATTAATTCATTACAAATACACCGGTCAATTAACTCACATTTCATCATTTTTCATGATTATTGAATATGTTACTATGTTCGACAATAATTTATGATAATTTTAACCCGCATTATCGCCTCTCCTCTTAGTAAAATAAAAAAAGACTGATATATTTTATGGGCTGAATATTTCATAAAAAACACAACTATCAATTAACTCACATTTCATCATTTTTCATAGTTCTTGGATATGGTACTAATTTCGACAATAATTTGTAATCATTTAAACTTACCATATAGCATACCTTACTAAAATAATAACTTTGATATATTGTCTAGGTAGATTATTTCATTACAACACACCAATCAATTAACTCACATTTCATCAGTTTTCATAATTCTTGGATATATTACTAATTTCGACAATCACTTTTTATATGTTTGACTCACATTATTAACGACCCACTACTAAAATAATAACGTTGATATATTATCTGGGCTGATATTTTCATTTCAAACACACCAATAATTAACTCACATTTCGTCATTTTCTTAATTCTTGGATATGTTACTAATGTCGACAATCGATTTTCATCATTTTAACCCACATCTTCGCCCCCTGTATTAAAATAATAACTTAGATATATTGTCTGGGCTAATTATTTCATTGCAAACCCACTAATGCATTAAATAACATATTATCATTTTTCATAATTCTTGGATATGTTACTAATTTCGACAATCATTTTTTCATAATAATCCTAATCGCGCTCTCTTATTAACATATTAACTTTCATATATTGTCTGGGCTGATTATTTTATACTAAACACACCAATTAATTAACTCACATTGCATCATTTTTCATAATTCTTGGAAATGTTACTAATTTCGACAATCATTTTTCATAATTTAAACACACCTTATCGCCCTCTCTTACTAAAATTATAAATTTGATATAATTCCTGGGCTGAATATTTAATTACAAGCACACCAATTAATTAACTCACATTTACTCATTTTTCATAATTCTTGGATATATTACTAATTTCGACAATAATTTTTCATGCGTTTAACACACCTTACAGCCTCCCCTTTACTAACATAATAACTGTGATATATTCCCTGGGATGATTATTTCATTACAAACACACCAATCAATTTCGGGTATTCTCATATTATATATGTTCCACCTATCTTATCCAATCGCGGGTGACGCCGCATATTCTGTTAGTATATATCTTTCACCTATCTAATTCGATCCTGAGCGACACTGGGTATTCTGCTACTATATGTTTTCAACCTATCTCATTCAATACTGGGCAACGCTGTCTGCTAGTATATATTGGCATTTATCTCATTCAAACCCGTGAAATTAAAAATTTACACGAAATAAAGTAATGTTTAAATCGTAAACTGTTTCAGCCATTTCTGGGGCCGATTTTATATCCCCCACCTGACTTCTAAATATATACATGAAATAATGTACTGTCGAAATAGTAAACTGTTTCAGCCCGTTTTGGGACTGACTTCATATCCCCCACCCCACTGTTATACATATACATTAAATGACGTAATGTTTAATGCGAAAACGGCTTCAGCCATTTCTGGGACTGATTTCATATCCCCCCACACTACTATTAAAAATATACCTGAAATAAAGGTATGTTTAATCGTAAAGAGTTTAAGTCATTTCCGGGACTGACTTCATATCCTACAACCCATTGTTTAAAATATACTGGAAATAAAGTAATGTTTAAATCATAAACTGTTTCAGTAGTTTTTCGAAATTAATACATTTAGGGATTAGGCAACCGTTGCTTCAACATGAATTTCTGCGTGTAGTATCAGTCTCAGAATTCCAGTGACTTAAATCCCCCTTTTTTGGTCTTGGTTAATCGAGAGAAAATCCTTCATTACTGACACAATTTATATTTTTGTTACTGACCAGGGTGCCTCTTTTGGGGAGCTGGTTTCCCCCAAAATTTTTAACCGACCCCATGTCCAACTCTGTTCTTGTTGGGAGGCAAGTAAACAAAAAAAAATAATAATCAGAAGGGACATTTTCCAGGACATCTTATAATTAATCAGAAGAGACATTCCCAGTGCATTTTATAATTAATCAGAAGGGGCATTTCCAGGGCATTTTGTAATCAAATCAGAAATTACTTTCCTCGGTTATTTTTGTAATATGAAAACTTTGTTACATTAAATAACCTATTTACAATGTCTCTGACGGGACAGATTATGACACCAGGGTCGTTTTTTAACGTGGAGAAAAGGAACAAAAAATGGTCTTAGTCGTAAAGGATGTTTCCTCCACTGAGAGAGAAGAAGAACTTGAAATGTAGCATCTGAAGAATAGATACTACACTTTAATCTTGGTCAAAAAGCCAAGAAGAACAAATCATCTTTATTAGCTTTGCCTCAACAGCGACACAATTTTTTGTTTGTTTTTTTAATGGATTTCATAACAATTAAACTACCCGGATGTAAGCGTGACACACTAAAGGACACACACGCTATCGTATTAATATATAGACAATACGCTCAGTTTAAAAGGATCACCCTTTACTGACCGAGAAGGGAAACTATAAACAAGCGATTTCGCCAAAACATATGACGCACACTTCCTCATTTACTTCACTTTATTTTTCTATTAATTTAACCATTAAAATGTATTAAGAAACACTAATGTAGAAAATATAGCATTTGATAAATAAAAAGAAAAATAAATAATTGTTTACATTTTCGGCATGTGATGTTATGGGTGCGTGTTTACTAAGGTGGGGACAATGTTAGTTGCAATAAATTAGAATATAAATACAATTATTTATGATTCGTGTAGGTTGCATATGCGTTTTCCATAGGAAAGTCTTAATTTTGTTTACAAAACAAACAAGGCACGTTCTTTAGAAATAGGTGCCGAAACTGGCATTGATTATTCGAATTTCCTTTTGCCTTCATAAAAAAATTAGAATGTTTACTTGTACATCATATCATTATTACTCTTATTATAATAATAATAATAATAATAATAATAATAATAATAATAATAATAATAATAATAACAATAACAATAATAATAATAATAACAATAACAATAACAATAATAATAATAATAATAATAATAACAATAACAATAATAATAATAATAACAATAATAATAATAATAATAATAATAATAATAATAATAATAATAATAATAATAATAATAATAATAATTCTGATTTCGTTTATCAACTTCTCTCTGGAAAGGGATGGGATTCATTTCCAGAGGATTTCCCTCAATCCCGGCTTCAACCCAGGAGCTAAAAAGATCAAGGGTTTTCCTAAGGATGTTGGTGGTACCTACAATTGCAGACGCCTGAAGTCCGCTTAAAACATCGGGGAGTTGTACTTTTTTTCAATTGTCCTTCCAGACGAGTTTATCTACTCCTAGTGCTTTATTATCTATGTTTTAACCCCGCGTATACGCCTTATCTCCAAGGTGAATGGAGCATAATTGCTCCACTTCTCATTCTCCTTCCCTCTCACATTTCTGTCCCAGAGTACTGAAAAGTCTACAATCTGCCAGTTTTTTGAGACTTTGTCAATGACGACCAAATCTGGATGATTATGTTCCAATTGCTTACACATCTCCCAATATATCCGGAATCCCATGTGATCGTGTCCTTTGCGATACTTTCTCTGGGCCAGTCCACTACACCCTGCTGCAATGTGCGCAATTGACTCTGAGGTCTTACCACAAATCCGGCATTCTGCAGCAACTTCCTCTCCGAGAACCACTTTTTTGAACAATCGTGTTCCTAATGCCTGTTCTTGTGCTGCACAAACAAAAGCTTCAGTACACTTAGCAAGATACCCAGCTCTAAGCTATTGCATTGATCTTTCATCAGCCACTTCTACTATATCCTGGAAGAACCTTCCATACATTTTCTTCCTAGCCGGTACCTTTACTACTACTACTACTACTACTACTACTACTACTACTAATAATAATAATAATAATAATAACAATAACAATAATAATAATAATAATAATAATAGCAGACCAGAAGATTCACTAAATGTGAAATATATGTGAAATATATTAATGAATGTGGAATATATTTAATTAATAAATATGTTTTGATAAAGCTACCATTTGTGTTGATAGCACGAAAATGAGAAAGTTAGACAGTAAAACAATCACTAGTACGCATCAAATATGAGTTTATTAAAGTTTATTTGTGTACATTTTATTGTAATTATATAACTGATCCAAATAACATATGTTAATATACTAATAAAGACTGAAACATTATAATTGTACAGCATAGTATAAAACATAATAAAATCACATTTTAAGAGGCAATCTTTGGTTTACTCTTTCAGTCAATCACCTCTTACTGGACTATGTTCTTTTTCTCCCGGTTCTTTCGAATGTTCACTTTTTTTACGTACTCTTCGCGAACTTCTTTCATCGGTCACAATCCGCTGCACGTCGAAATTACAACTAGTTCCTTTCTCATACTATTGCAACGATGATCATATATTACTATTATGATATTCGAAACATAGCTACATTAAAGAGGGGTCACTGATATTCTTGTACAAGGTTACCAGATTGACCTTTTTAAATCCAAACTTTGTGAATGTTGAAGTAGTTTCGTCTACAACAAATAGTATTTCGCCTTTTTCAAAGCGTAACGTACAGACAAACTAAAGAAGTAGCAAGCAAAATATCATATAGTGTTTCCGAATATTTTGCGATGAGGATTGATTTTTTATTCTTCGGTCACTTTTTCTCATCTGGAGTGTTCTTTACAAAACGTTTCAGTTAATGTAACCTCCGATCTCTTTCAGGTGTCTCTTTTCGAACTGAAGCATTTTCAAGTCAACTCGAGAATCCGCAAAAAATTCGAACCACATCTTTTATTTAATACACGGGCATAGCATGCTCTCATTTTGTCAACCATAACATAGTAAAAGTTTGCATTTGTACTTTCAGTGTCGTCCGCACTGAGCACTGAAGCTTTAACCATCCTTTAACTTAAATTACACCTGAATAAGCAACTACTTTATCCACCAGGCTGTTGAGCCTAACAATAACAAGAGTAGTAGTACTAAAATGCAGTATTTAAATAAGCATAGATATAGAGGAAGGAACATATAGGTGAATTGTTAAGTTAATCATAAATTACAGTTACAATCCGGAAATAAAAAAAACTATCTATATAAATTATCTATATAAAAGCCAAGTACGTCCAAGGATGGAATACTGTTGCCATATCTGGGCAGGAAGTGCTAAAAACAGCCTATCCTGCCTTGACAGAGTACAAAATAGACTTCGTGGCTTAGTGGAGGATGCCCTTTTCTCTACCCTGCTACCTCTCTCCCACAGAAGAGACGTTGCTAGCCTATCCTTGTTTTATCATTATTTCCATGGCAGGTGCTCGTCTGAACTCCAATCTCTGGTACCCCCTCGCCAATCTTTCACGAAAAACACCCGTCTAGCTGAATCCACTGTGAAAAAATTTCCCCACTCTATATCTGTGCCTAAATCAAAACTTGGATTCCATGAACAAAGCTTCTTTCTTAGAACTGCACGCCTGTGGAACTCTGTTCCGTCTGCCTGCTCCCCACCGGACTACAACTTGGATGTGTTCAAGTCCAACGTTAACAAATTCCTAATAAACCGCCCCCTTAATTAAACACTTCATCAAATCTCCACACTAACGTAATGTACTTGCAATAACCCTTATCCCTGAGTGGCTTCCGGGCCTTGATAAGTGGGGATCACTGTGTAAAAAAAACAAACAAACACAGATATTAAATATGGAGATAAATATAAAATATACATAAAAGAGTTATGTATATATATATATATCTATATATCTATATATCTATATACCTACCTCTTTATATATATATATGTATATATAAACATAACTCTTTATATATATATATATATATATATATATATATATATATATATATATATATATATATGTTTCTGATAGACAGGATTCAAGCAATCAAGCTCGCAAGGATACACGGGCAATACAAAGAGTTTTATAATTGTATAAACTTATATTATTTCTAAAATTTAGTAGCAGAACCTCTATGCGCTTTAATGCGAAAACATCGAATTAATTGACTCGTTTACAAAAAATAAAACATGTTAAGGCGGCTGAAAAATGAACGACGCATGTGATTTATGAAACAATGTTCTTTCAGAAGAAGAAAAATAAAGGGAGATAATTTATGATCGTTTTGCTTTCAGACGGCCATTGAAAGAAAATTTACTGAAAACTTCGGAAATAAAATATAAAAATAAAGCAGCTATTGTTTTTGATTTTGATTAAATTTATCGAATAGATACGAAATAAAAACAAATTAAAAATAAACCGAAATAAATATCTTATTTTATAAATACGAATTTGGCAACAACTTTGAGATTTGTAAAGAAGCTGATTGTTCTAGTAAAGCAATCATGTATTTTTATGGCTAAGATTTATGGTTATCAAAACAATATAATTAGACATAATTATACAGACAATACCACTTCTCCTATTCCTCTTTCTACACCTACTACTACAACGCCTTCTCTTACAACTACTATGACTACTAAACAGCCCTGTTCGAATAAGTCTTTTTGTTAATTTTAAATGAAAAAAAATAGGATTCAAAATATAGTAATACCCTCACATATACAACCACACACATGTAAGGGCACGCATACAAACAGGTACACGAAGACATTTCTTCTCACAAATAGCAGTGCAGGACAGTTGAATAGCCGAGAAGGCTTGCTGCTGTAAACACAGGCTCTCTGTTTGGACCAGAAGTTATCTAAGTAGTTTGATAGAGACGCAGGGGTCATATTTTTAAACTTTGACCATTATTATGACCCGTTAAAATGTATTGTTTTGAGCTCAAATCAAGTTAGTAAGTTAGACCCATGTCCAAGGAACTTATATCTAAATTTTCAAGTGTTTAGACCCAAAATTGGCGGAGGAGTTTGGTAGAGATCTCAAAGGTCCAATCGTTGAACGTTGACCCCTTAACAGACAAATTTATGGCTTAAAATCGTTCACAAAGATTTTCCCAAATCTCAGTACCCTTTATATCCAATTTCGAGTATGTAGACTGATAATTGATTGAGCTATTGCATATTGAAATGTAAACAGGCACACAGGCACAGACACACAGACACACATACACGTTCACTTTTATATATATATACATACATATATATATATACATATATATATATATAAAGATATAATATATACAACTTTAATATATACAGATATAATATATAAATATATAATATATAAAGTTATAATATATACAGGTATAATATATACAGATATAATATATGGAGATATAATATATACCGATAAAATATATACAACTATAATACATACAGATATAATATATAAAGTTATAATATATACAGCTATAATATATACAGCTATAATATATAAAGTTATAATATATACAGTTATAATATATACCGATATAATATATACATATATAATATATACATCTATAATATATACAGATATAATATATAAAGTTATAATATATACAGGTATAATATATACCGATATAATATATAAAGTTATGATATATACAGCTTTAATATATACAAATATAATATATAAATATATAATATATAAAGTTATAATATATACAGGTATAATATATACAGATATAATATATACAGATATAATATATACATATATAATATATACATCTATAATATATACAGATATAATATATAAAGTTATAATATATACAGATATAATATATACTACTATAATATGTACATATATAATATACAAAGTTATAATATATACAGATATAACATATAAAGTTATTATATATACAGATATAATATATACATATATAATATATACATACATAATATATAAATTTATAATGTATACAGATATAATATATAAAGATATATACAGCTATAATATATACAGCTATAATATATACAGCTATAATATATACCGATATAATATATACCGATATAATATATACCGATATATTATATGCCGATTTAATATATACAGATATAAAGGTAATTGTCAATAAAAAAAATTTGCAATGTGAATATTATTACTGGTGAGAAGGAAACATAAAGATTTCTGTATAGATTACTTCGCGTTGATATATTTTTATTTTGTTTTTAACTTTGCTCAGATAATGTGTATATTATGTAGTAAGAAATAATATATGTCCAAGTGGTCAGTCTGTTTTTTATTAGCTTCCCGGAAAATACGTGTAATTCTTGTTTATAGTTGATTATGATGATTATTGTTTAAAGTTTATCGCTGCGAAAATGTATGTTTTAGAAGCATACACATATTTACATTAGTTTCCAGGAATATTACTTGATGGATTAAATGTCATTCTAAGAATGTTATAAGGCAGTTTAGGAATTTAGCAGACAAAGAAAATAATAACAGATATATTTTGGGAAAAAGGCGATGATTTCGATTTTTTGTTTATGTGAAAGATGACATAATGAATTTATGAGTTACATATAGGAAATTTGTCAAGTCTGTTTTTAAGGAGGAGTTGGCGATCGGAGGTCGAGAAAGTTGCTCAACGATTCGTGATGACTCCAAGCAAAGAGTGGTCTATAATTAAGACATACAACTGAAAACTAGCGTGCGTTTATACAAACAGATGGCGTCAAAATATAAAAGCTGTTAATACAAGCAAGATTTCTGTTGTAAGAATGATCATATTGCAGTTTCTTTCCATGGAGCCGTTAACGTAAGATCAACCAGATTGAAGGTATGTTTCACTATTCTCCGATGTACACTCCATAGGATTGTATCCGTCCTTTTACTATTGTTAAATGTGAACACACACACACACACACACACACACACACACACACACACACACACGCACATGCACAAAAATAGACGTTTATAAATATACACATGACTGGAGATGACTATACGAAATACAAGAAAACAAATAGACAAAATGTCAACAGTAAATAGTAGTTCGTTTATACACGCGTTGTATACATGTCATATATAGATACAGTACATTATACATTCCGACCAGCTATCTAACAAGTACTCTAGAATTAAATATTGTAAATATATATATATATATATATATATATATATCAATCTATCTATCGATCTATCCATCTATCATTCTCTCTCTCTCTCTCTCTCTCTCTCTATATATATATATATATATATATATATGTATGTATATAGTGCAGGCAAAAAGAATGTCCGCATTTGTAATTTTTTTCAAAAACTGCAAATTTTAGCTAAATTTAATGCAACTGTTTAAACAACCTACACCTCATTTGATTCGCCTTTTATTCCTTTATAATTTTACCTGTTCATATCTGACGTTTAACTAAAATGTTCTCGTGTTAACGTCAATTTAAAAAAAAAGCTTCAAATGGAGGAGGCAAAAAGAAAGTCCGCAGCAACAAATTCGCTTAAAACCAGCTTAAATTATCACCCAGACAAATTCGCTTAAAACCAGCTTAAATTATCAGTTTGAAATATCCACCAGCAGGCCACAAACGATCTCTAATCGTAATTGCTGTTGTTCCAGGTTATACAGCGTAACATTTGGTTCATATGACACGACTTTCTCTTTGTGATTGTCAGAAGCTTATTAATCTCCACCTTTCTGGTTTATCTAATCGAGAAATCAGGTGCAGATTAAAATGTGATGAGAAAACGGTACGAAAGGCTATGCAAAAACACCAAAACACCGCAGTGTTCGTAATGCCACTGAATCTGGTCGTATTAGACTTATTCTAACAGAGAAGATAATGCTATCAAGATCGGCAGCCTAAGAAAGAGATTTGAATCGGCTCCCCAAATTCAACAACAGTGCAATCTTCTTAAAAAGTGCTCTTTTTCTACTGTCAAGAACTGATTAAAGGAATTTAATTTGCGAGGATATGTTGCAAGACGCAAGCCAATGATTTTTATAAAGCGCCGTCTGGACTTCGTCAGATGGAATGAAGATCATGATTTTTCATATTGGTCAAAAGTGCTTTTTAGTGACGAAAGCAAGTGTAATAGGCTAGGCAGTGATGGTAGGCAGTACGTCCGTCGGAGAAAAGACGAATAATTTAATCCTAGGTGCTGAGTTTCAACGCTACAAGTTTTGGAGGTTCAGTTTTAGAGTTGTCCATCATTAGTAACAATGGTCCAGGGCCTATAGATCGCTTGCAAGGTTGAATTAATTCGACCAAGTGCATTAATATGATAACTGAAAAATCACTACCCTACTTTGATCGGAATTTGTATGATAATCCAATCTTCATGCAGGATAATTCTCCCATTCAAACAGCTGGAAATGTCAAAAGCTTCCTGGAAGAGCATGATATTCCGTGTTTGGATTGGCCTGCACAATCTCCAGACCTCAATCCGATCGAAAACATCAAGCAACAGCTACGCAATGATAAAACTCCAAATTTGGGAGAATTTTGACAAAAAATTAAAGAAAAGTGAGGTGCCCTTTTTCTGGAGTATTGCTGCAGTCTAATTCAAGGAATTCCCAAAAGATGTCAGGCTGTCAAATTGCAGAAGGGCAATTTTGCTAAATATTTACTAGTTGATTGTGTTCATGTTTATTTGTGCTGCATTAATGTCGTAAAGTTACATTTCAATAACAATTTTCCATTGTACGGACATTCCTTTTGCCTCCTCAATTTGAAGTTATTTTTTTTTAATTGACGTGACCACTAAAATATTTCAATTAAAAGTCAAATATGAACAGGTAAAATTATAGGGGAATAAAAGGCCAATCAAATGAGATATAGGTTGTTTAAACAGTTACATTTAACTTAGCTTAAATTTGCAGTTTTTGAAAAAAATACAAGTGCGGACTTTCTTTTTGCCACCTGTATATATATATATATATATATATATATATATATATACAGAGAGAGAGAGAGAGAGAGAGATAGAGAGAGAGAGAGAGAGATAGAATATACCATAATATTCTGTATAATATGCTTATATACATTGTAGTAAATTATCTGTATAAATACATATATTTATTTTACAAATATCATTTTCATAACATAGTATAATACAAGTGCACCAAATATTGTTTACTTGAAAGTCATGTTTCCGATGTGTAGTTCATTTGTGTAAGTTGTCGTCATGAAAAAGAGCTTTTAATGTATAGCTGATCCGTATAAATCTTGAAATTTTAAATTTCGCAGACGAAGAGCAAAGATCTTTCTCGTATGAAAGCGAACAAAAAATTATGTTCAGGAATTCTCAACGATCCATTATTTTTCCAGTTTCTGATTCGTTGCTAGAATAAAGTGGAAGTATTTGATTGGTCAGTTCATATGGCCAGTAGAACCTTCAACTATGTCTTTAATAATACCTTCCATTCATATAAAACATATTCCAACAATTTGTATATTTTAGTATACAGTCGATACAATAATTCTGAATCTGAAGAACTATGGAGACCCGACGTTGCACAAAATTGAATGAGAATCAACGAATTTTCCACACTTCATGCGTTTTTATTGTCAGCGAAATCAGTAGAATCACCCATTCTGCAATAAAATCGATTGATTGCCTACTCTAGACGGGGACTTATTGCGGTGCACAAGGAGGCAGCGTTACATGCCTCGCCATATTAACTTAGTTCACAATAAATTGTATTCTACAATGAATTGTATGGAGACTGCTATCTATTTTATAAACTTGTTTTAAATATATAATGGCTTCAATTAAAGTTTAAAATAAAAATGTCGACGCGCTTCTGTTTTATCAAAGTGCATACTGTTGATTTTTCACGCCGGGCCATTCTGCTTGTACACTGATAAAACTTTTCAATTCCATTGTGATATTAGACTGTATAAGATTCTTAACTTCGATCAAAATCAGACTGTACCTCTTTTCGATTATCGATTTTCGATATTAATAGATGACATTTCGGTACAAAACCTATCCAATAAAAAAATAAATCCATTTATCTCAAATTTCAAATATATCTGCCTAGGTGTATCGGAGTTTATAGGAAACGAACTCACACACACACACAGGCATAGACATGAGCTTTTTATATATACGGAGCAATATGTGGAGCATGTGTAACAATGTACAACCATGGTAGTTACAGAACTTTATTGCTTACCGGCAAACAGCGGCCCCAGTGACTAAATTTAATAGTTCGACGATTCTATCAAATAAGCTCATCAACGGAATGTAAATCTAATTTTCAATCGTTTTCACTCCAACTCCAAACTGAGGTCTCTACAACACTTGCAAAAGATGTAGGTACCAACATCGCTCTCGGCTAATTAAAAGAGCGGTATCTTCTGTGCACGCTTTGCTCAGTGACACACCTTGCTAGAGGAAATCGTGACAATGGTAACAATATCCATGTTTAAAGCGACTTTAAATAAACATTCAAACCGTATGTTTTAGGCAAAATCTTTATCCTGTCTGTTTACATTGCGTGTTGCACTTTGATATCCGTTGCCAAATATATTAAGAGTATGCATTGTCCGCAAGGCAACTAGTTCTTGAAAATGTACACAGAGAATATTCGGATTTTACTATATTTTTCTTTCTTCAGACTGTGTGTACATAGGGCTTATCAACACACTTTTCTTGTGAATGTCGTCATGCGAAAATAACTTACTATTCTTTTATATTTTTCGGATTTTCGTTAAAGGATTGGAGATTTGAAAACTAAATATAAGATTCACCTTATTCATATATTTTTAAATATTACCCTACTTCCAGTGTTTGTTTGTAAGAAGTGTTTGTTTCTTATCGGCCAGTTACGTTCATTTGACAGTAATTAAATAAGATTAGTTATACTCATAATGTTCATTCTAAACCAATTTTCCACACTCTCAACCTTGTTTAAATGAAATGTATGATAAAAGTTTATATGCATACGTCAAAGATTTTGTTTGCGTCCTGTTTATTTATTATTACTTATTTATTCTTCTACTTATTAAACGTTCCTGCTGCTATTCTCTTTTACTTTTACTTTTGAGATTCTTTTTGCTTTAGTGTACTTTTAAAATCTGTGTGTTCTATTCTTACACAGTTTCTTGCCTTGAAGTGTCTCGACATGTATGCGCAAATATATAATGTGTACATATCTGCTTGTCTTGTCCAGCGGATGATATTTTCTTGTCTCTGACACCATCTCATAGGGTGTGGTACTTACTGCTGCAGATGGATCGATAACACGAGATGGATTGAAGCTTTAATTTGTTTTATTAAAAAGGCAGGCCTATGTCTCGAACACATGGTTGTCGGAGGAGAGACCCAAATGTCATGTCTGCTTCATCTGCAGTTCAAAACCAACTCCAGATAACGTAGTCGCCAACCGGAAACCACGACCACAATTCCTGTTACCCTTAATTTCCGTGACACGTCAACCCTAATTTCCGGTGCATTCTATCTAGGTTGACAAAAGGTGACTTCAGTTTGATGAGTGTCAAATCTAACCTACTGTGAGCCCACTAAACTCGCTGATGGGAATCGAAAATATATCTACATAACTTGCTATTGCTACAACTACCTAGATAGCATGTAAGCTAAAATTCCTAATACTGCATATATGACTATAGCTATTTGAATTATTGAACACCAATAATGTCTTTATTGCTATGAAAAATTGCAATACAATTACTACTACTATTATTTGATAATCCTAATTTAAATCTGATACCATAAAACATATTTATAAAGTAAATATGTTCTTAAAGTAGTACCTTCCTTCTAATGTATGTGCATCGAATTTATGAATAAACATTCTTGCTTTGACGTATGCTCATAAGTGCTTCTGTATTATTACGAACATTCCAATATTAACTGTTCATATATTTCATCATTAAAGGTCAAAATGATAACTAGTTCATTTTAAAAATTAACTTAAATTATTATATAGGGTTCAGAGGTGGGAGCAGCGTTAATTTGTGTAATACTTAAATCCTAATGTAAGACCAAACCATAACGAAATGGTTGTATCTATTCTAAGGCATTTGCTTAAATACGAACAACAGCATATATCTACAACACATAGGTTATCGCTACCATGCTGTGATAGAAAATGTCAAGGTTCAACTGGACAAGGTCCAATTTCCGAGAGCAACGGACGTTCAAACGAGAATATTACGGTTCGATGCTTTCCTCATTGGCTATTCATGAGTATCTCCTTGGCGACCAAAAGAAAGCCCAGAAGGATTGGCAATTATAATGAAGAAATACGTCAGCAACTTTGCCCAATTCAGGTCAGACTTTGCGGTGCTACGTTTGCTGTTCACGCGATTATATCTATCTACCCACGTCAGAGTCTTCGTGCTTAGTTAATATTATTCATATAACGCCCATTTATATACAGGCACGCACACACATACTCACACATACTCACGTATATATACACATATATATATATATATATGTGTGTGTGTGTGTGCGTGCGTGCGAGTGAGTCTGTTCTTATTAAACAGTTTTCATAGGTTTATGCATCCCTATACTTTGTCGCAAATGAGGGAAAATATTATGCTTCTCCGGTTTTCGAACAGACATTCATAAATATATTTAATATATTTAACTTATCTTTGAAGTGGTTAAGTTTTATTTCGAGCCTTTATTATTATGTCTGATGATCCAAAGAAAAAATATCAAGCGTTTATTTACGTATAACGGTGGAATCATTTCCACATTATTTCCATATTTTTTCTTCGCTTCTTCTCAATACTTTACATGGTTTCGTACAAAGAGTTAGAAAAGTCATAAATTTACGCGCATATGTTTTTTATGGCGGGATTGATTGATATTTAGTCATGCGCAAGTAAATACTCATTGCTCAATATTATAATGTGTAAGGTGCGAGTATACCTGTACGTGATACTTTTTAGTTATAAATTCCCCGATTATTTACTTGTTTTACTCTCACTCTCCCCAATGCTCGAAAATTATTATACTTAACCAGTTGTGGTAGGGAAACGAGTTTTGCGAATGCCTACTAAAAAGGAGAAGATGAGTATTGCTTAGTCGAGTACGTTCCATGGAAATACTAACGGTGTAGAGATGTGATACCACGTGCTACCCTACTCGACAAAGATCACCGACTTAAACGTTGTATGCCGTAGTTTTCTCCTTTGTCTTTTTTTTGCCGTCTCCTCGTCTTTCCCAGTGGCGAGGAGTACATGTATTTACAATTATAACAAAATAATATAAAACGAAATGAAAAATACAAACTCCGACACATTTTTCAAATATCAATTGAACTCTAGGTGTGTGTGTGGGGGGTGTTTGTGACACCATCTAGCTCTGTATCCTAAGGCCAACATCTAAATCGTCTATCGATGCTTCTTTCTCATCCTAAGTACCAGCTCATCTTGATCTACTTACTCCGTGCTACGATCTACGTTCGAATAAATCTAACTCACATATGTCGTTAATTGTCTCAAACTCAAGACTCTCCGTAAAATTCCCTCATGTCATAGACTGTTGCAAAACTCATTCCAACTCCTAAAAGTGTTCGTAATATAACTCTACATAAATTCAAATTCATCTCCGGTATTTCCCCGTCAGACCTTGATTAACAATTATCTTCAATTCCATTTGTGTATTTGGTGAATAAATTCGTCTCAACTTTTTTGTTTTATTGTAAACTTATTTTCTTGTGTTTGTCATATTGTAGTCTTCAGTTTTCAAATCATAACACTTGGAGGTAGCGTCGTTAGCATCACGGAGAATGTCTAATTTGCTAGAAAAGAGCTGTAAAAACAAACAAAAAAAAAGATTATCTCACACGCGATTGCGTAGTCAATTTTGGACTTACTAAAGACAGGAAAGAGTGGCGCCTCCAAGAGTGTAGCAGCATGTTGTCATCTTAAAACTTACACGAATCAATCTCACCATTCCAATCACCTCACCATACTACAACTTTTAATATGCCTATGATAGTATGCACTGTAACGTCTTTATTGAATATTACACAGCTCCGTGTTTGCGTCAATTCACTCAATAAAATTCATTTTTCTAAGAGAATCTGACCTCCTAATGTCTGCATCGATTCAATTAACATCGACAACAGCTGGAGAAGTGATAATAAAAGAAAAAACAAACATGATTGAATAATTCAAGTTTAATCGATGCGTGCACAGAATTCGCGGCTATTTGACTTGGAACTGTTTTTCTTTTATCAATAATCGGTGATTTATTCTTTTGCGTGGACAAATTTCAAATTTATATTTTCATCCCTCTCGAGCGGAAAAAAAATAATTTTGAACTTTATGACTTCACAACATTTTAATTAGAAAATAAAAAAAAAACGGAAAAGATTCTTGCAATTACTTCGGCCGTTTCTTTAGTTTGAGAAAATATGGTATTCTGTTCAGTTTTTAAATAAATTATGGATGGACAAATGTGTTGTACGCATTGATTATTTTAAAATAACATAAATTTTTTTTATTACATTTTCACCCTAAACAAGGCACATTGCCACCTTGATGTAGGGGGCTACTATCAGAGACATAAGCTGCAGGGGTACTATGTGGGGAGTTGGGCAGCAAGATGTCGGTTCACGTTACACTTGAACTTTTGCATGTCAGTACAGTTGGAGAAGCAGGAACCCGGAAGGGAATTTCAAAGTCTAGCGGTTCTGGGGAAGAAACTACTGGAGTAGAAGGCTCTCTTGCATCTAGGGATCTCAACTGTGAAGGGGTGGGATTTTGCTGCTTGTTGGGTTTGTCGGGGGTATTTACGTCGAGGGGGTAAAAGTGCTTGCTGTTCGTCGGAGCATTCACCGTTAAAGTACTTGTAGAACAGCAGAGGAATCCTGCATTTCGACGATGGGACAGAGGCTGAAACTTAGATGACAGTTCAGGACCTATCAGGTTGGCGACTCTCTTTTGAACATTGTCTATGAGTGAGAGACTAGTAGCAGATGCACCAGCCCAAATATGACAACAACACTTCATACATGATCGAATGGTGGCCTTACAGAGGTACAGGATAATTTCGGGCGTTAGTAGCTTTCTAAAAGGTCGAGAGAACCTACTTTTGCGCAGCAGTTGTGGCAATGCTCTCAATGTAATTTTTCCAAAAATTAAACTGAACATTAATACTCTAGAAGACATAAAGTACATTCGATTTTTCTTAGACAATGTTTTAAGAATAAGACATTCATAACATTCTTATTATTTAGATTGTTCGAACTACTGTTGTTACATTGCGTGTTATTTTAATAGCGGATCGGTCGATGTAACCTCAGAATTTTTTAAGATGTAGCTCCTTGAACGCAGAAATATTTCTGCAGAACGTAGAAATCTATGCTCATCTTTAAAATTCAAAAAACATATCATTTATAAAATATCTTCATATGAAACTACATAACAAAAGTTTGACAATATTTCAATTTATTTACATTTCGGTATATGGCTATCTCTATTTCTATAAGTTAATTTATATACTAGAATGACCGCCCGGCGTTGCCTAGTCATAAAATAAGCATAGATATAATTTTTTAATTCATACAGAAACTGAGAAAGGTGCTTGTGAGTATCATGTTTTTTTTAAACAATTCACTTCTTGTAAGTAGAAAAAAATACTCGAAAATACCAAAACCTAAAGACATTGAGTTAAATACGCTAACCATTACATCAGGTCGACATAATATTTATAAAGTGTTTTCAAAACATCTTATTCTTAATATAAAGAAGTTGTAATGTTTCTCGACCATGCATGCAGAGTCGTGAAAGAGTTGTCAAATAGATAAAAATCCGATGTATTAGTTTGGTAATTTGGACACCTTAGCAGCCCTTTTCTCAGATAAAAACCGAGTAAAATATTTTCACCTATCTGATTCCTTTATATACCAATTTGCAAGTATGTAGTTAAAAAATTGTCGATTACATATGTTGAGAAGTTTGTTCTACACACACGTTCTACCTGTTATAGATATACTAGCAGGCATCACGGAATAGCCCGGTCGTAAAATACGCTTCAGTTTTCATTAATGCAGATTTCGTATTCATCTTATATTATATTGGAACCAATATAATATATCGTATTCATCTTATATTATATTGGAACCAATATATAGTAATGATTTAAAAAGTTTTAGAAAATGACTCGTGCACCACTAGCAGTATCAGAATTTTTGTAGGAATTTTTGACACCCCTAACACGAAACTGCGAATACAATATAAAAATCTCGTAATTTCTCTGTTAAAAGTGGGTTATTTATTTTCTTTATGGATTATACTTCCAAAATAAACTATTACAGTTGTTTTAAAAGTAATAGAAATATTTTTGTTTTAAAAACAGTAATGAATTTTCCGAACTCAATATTTTTCAATTTTTAAACTTTAAAAATCTATCAAAATTTTTCTATTGATTCTATTTTTACGATATTTTCAGGGTCAATGTGAAATTTTATGTTCTTTCCAATAAACCGAATATAATATTTTAGACAAACGTTTTTTTTTAATTCACGCCCCCCCAAGTGTCACCCATTTTGAAATGTCTATTAAAAAGTTTATAATTAATTTATGTCGCACAAATTGAAGAGAAAGGGTCAATAAATAATATATTCAAATTTAAAACAAAAAAAATCGCTTTTTTAGAAATTTACCTGTAAAGTCCGAAGTTTAAAACCTTATTTTATAAGAACACATTGTTTATTTGTCTTTTTTTTGTCTTTTTTTTAATGAAACCTTGGTCCTTGCTCCTTTAATTGAAAAAATAATTAGGGCTTGAATTACATTTTTCGAGGAGTTATAAGCTTGAAAAGACAGGGGGTCGAATAATTCACGCCTCTCATTTTGAAATGTCTATTAAAAAGTAAATAATTAATTTATCTTGAATAGTTTTATATATCACAAATTGAAGAGAAAAGGTCAATAAATAATATATTCAAATTTAAAACAAAAAAAAATCGCTTTTTTAGAAATTTACCTGTAAAGTCCGAAGTTTAAAACCTTTTTTTTTAAAAAAAAAACACATTGTTTTTTTTGGTTTTTTTTTAATAAAACCTTGGTCCTTGCTCCTTTAATTGAAAAAAAAATTAGGGCTTGAATTACAATTTCCGAGGAATTATAAGCTTGGAAAGATGGGGTGGAATTATTCACTATTTTCACGAAATTTCTGACACTGCTAGTGCACCACTACCTAGAATCGAAACCAAAACTTTTAACTTACAATTTACTTTGACGTTAAACCCTGAGCTATGAAGGCATGTTCGCTGTAGGGCTAAAAAATAAAATATGAACCAATATCTATTCCGTAACGGATGCATTTCGTAATGCAATCGTTTGACTTTCACATGGCAAATTGCATTTCTTTAAATTTAACTCTTTGGACCTATTTTCCCCGGCCAAAACCCAAATATAAAATTTTGTATGGGGTTGAATACCTTATATATTAAGTTGCATGTCTGTTGACCCAAAACTGACAGAGGATTTTGGTGGGCAATTCTTTCAAACGAATATATATATACGCATACATAAATATATACAGAAAGAAGTTTTTTGTTTACTATAATCTTTTTACGTAAATATTACGCAAGTATAAATCATGTAGAACATTTGCATGTATATAATTACACGTAATAGTTTACTGAAGATGATCATCCTATGAGAAAACGTAAAAAGAAATATTGTTAGGAATTAATTAAAATGAATGTTTAAAAGAATATGCAAAAGCGCTAGATCTTGAATGCAATGATACAACCCATGTATAACAAGATTATATATTCTTTTTAAGTAAATAGAAAAAAGGGTGTGTAATATGTATATCAATATACTTAAAAAACTGAAATTTATAGGCGTATAGATAGATTAAATAGCATGTAACGTGACGTTGCCCGGTTGAAAAATACGTTAAAAGTGATATTTTAATTCATGCTGATATCGTAGTTATTATCTCTGTTGATTATAATAAATGATATCATTCTCAATCATCGATTTGTGTGAATGTATGTATGAAAGTTTCGTGGTTAAATTTTAAATTCTGAAAAAAAAAACATATAGAGACATATATTCGATTTAAGAATTTATTGTTTGACAAAAGGAATATATAGAAGGGGTTATTTTAATTTCCTTAATCCCTGGATTTTCAACAATGGCTCATATCATCATAGAAAATGAAATGCAGGTAGCAAAATGTTCAGCTGCGAATGGACGCTATTTTGCTTTTCAGCTCAATTATTGAAAATAGTTTTTTGAGTGGTTGTGGATGGACATTATACGAAAAGAGAGGTTGATACAATCGTATAATCAACTTCTGTTTTCGTATAATGTCCTCCATATAATATTAATCTATATGATGTTGTCCTACATATATATATATATATATATATATATATATATATATATATATATATATATATATACTGCCGTTTTATAGATTTTGCTGTTGTTATTAATTCTCTCTTGCTATTAATTCTCAGGCAACGTCGCGACAAGGCAAGGCAAGTATTCAATACATGAACAATTTTAAACGAACATAATGATAGTTTGCTCCAAGTAAAAAATAAAACGGCAGTATGCATGTATATATATATATATATATATATGTGTGTGTGTGTGTGTGTGTGTGTGTGTGTCTATATATATGTATATATATATATATATATATATATATATATATATATATATATATATATATATATATATACTGCCGTTTATTTTTTACTTGGAGCAAACTATCCTTATGTTCGTCTAAAATTGTTCGTGTATATAATACTTGCATTGCCTTGTCGTGACGTTGCCTGAGAATCCATAGCAACAACATCTATAATACTATTCTTACAACTTATGTTATTAATATTATAGTGATAATAATGTAATAGTAATTTTTATGATATTAAAATAAAAAATTGTAAAATAAATGACATACACACATGCACACACAAATGCACACACAGACACACAGACAGACAGACGCACACACCACACACACACACACACATATATATATATGTAGTGTGTGTGTGTGTGTGTGTGTGTGTGTGTGTGGAGTTTGTGAGAAAGAACCCTAATAAAGTGTTCAATTATACGGAAAAAGCAATATAAAAGCATAATGTTTATATAAAAATGAAATAAGCTGGATCAGATATGAACAGCATATTTATTTTTAAATGTAAAAAAGACTCATATCAACAGAGGCGAATTCGATAAACAATATAATGTTTATTTTAAAATGTAAGAGGAGAACAGATAAAAATGGAGGCTCGTGAGAAGTCGATATTTTTCGACCATAACCTAGTCCCCGTATATGGGATTTAAAACCAACGTGTTTCCGCTCAACCATGACGAAAACAGTTAAAAATATAAATGCGGTAATCCACCAATAATAATAATAATAATAATAATAATAATAATAATAATAATAATAATAATAATCTACATATTAATACGCTACGACCTTTAACGTTCCTACGTACGTGTGTCACGGTTTCCAGATTAAAAATTATTCCATCAGAAAATCCTATTGATTAAAAAGAAGGATGGAAGCTGAAAAGATACTACTAAAATTAAATCAGTACATAGATAGGTTATCATTTTCTATGCTCCCTTTTAATAAATAAGATATTTCGATCACCGATGACGCAATGCAAAAATAAATTAAAATGAAAAAAAAAAAAAATTCGGTTTTGAGCGGTACATGAAACTTCATATATACTTTTTTGGTCTACTGGCGAGGATCCAATGTTAGTATCTGTTCTATCTTAAAATGGTATAATAATATCGTAGAGTTTCACCTTCGCGCCGAGCGTCCATACAATGGAAATATGTCACAGACTCCTATAAGGATATTGGGGATAAACCGTAATAACCAGGTTACTAAGATAAAGACTTTTTACAGTTTTTAAAAAAGAACCACAATTATATCGCCGGGTCCCCATTCACGCTGAACACTCATAGAATTCTCGGCAACAATATCTTACATATGAAAGATGCTGCGGTGGAATTTCCACAGGCCCGGCTAATAATAATAATAATAATAATAATAATAATAATAATAAGAAGAAGAAGAAGAAGAAGAAGAAGAAGAAGAAGAATGTAAAAATTAAAAAAAAAAACGAGGAAGAGGTTGATTTTTATAGAAGACTGTAAATAACACAGAGAAATACATAATGCAGAATATCGAAGGAATAATTACTACAGCAGAAGAAACGCGAAGAAAAAAATAGAAAAAGAGACGAGGAATAAGACGAGGAAAAATTGGGAAGAGAAACATGATGGATGATTCATAAGGTTGACAAAAGAAGAGACTAAGGAAAATACTTAGAAATGGCTACCAAAATTAAACCTAAATCGGGAAACTGAATTACTAATTACAGCTTTACAATATAATGCAATTAGTACCAACCACATCAAAGACACTACAGACAAACAGTTGAAACAATAACCCACATAGCAAGTAAATGCAGTAAACTAGCTCAAAAAGAACCTTAAAATAGACACGATTAAATGGGGAAGGCAGTAAATTTGCAATTATGCACACATTTGCATTTTGAACACACAGACAAATAGGACAAACACAAACCAGCAGTAGGAATGGAAAATGAAAGTCACAAAATCATATGAGACATGGATATACAAACGGAAAACCCCATCTAAGTAAGAAACTGAATGTAATGATAATTAACAAGAAGGAAAATTCCTGCTAGATTGTAGATTTTGCTGTTCAAGCAGCCCACAGACTGAAGATCAAGGAGACTCAGAAGCAAAGCAAGTACACAGAACTAGCCAGAGAGTTTAAAGGGATCTGGAAAATGACGAAAGTCAAGATAACCCCACTAATAGTACGAGCGCTAGGAACAATACCGAAACACTTAAAAAAAAAGAATAGGAGAGATTGGAATCAGAGGGATGGCTGAGAAGATAAAACGAATTTCAATAATGAAAATTGCAGAAATATTAGGGAAAATCATTGAATGCGGAGATTAACACACGTGAACTACAGTCACAAACTGGACACAGAAACGGCTACAGATGTAAAACATAAAGGAACACTACATAGAATCATGAAAACTGAAACTGTATAATTGTAAGATCCCCCCCCCCGTTTTTTGTGTGTCTGTGTGTGAATGTCACCATAAACGGACACCAAATCAAATACAGAGAAAGGTAAAGGAGGATGGAAAGACCGAGCACTCGTCAGACCTCTGCTGGCTGGGTGCAAAGAAGTCTGGGGACTTGGGGAGTCTTTTTGCCACCCAAATCCCAGTGAGAAATCAATGGCTGTTACGATAACGCATATTCTTTTGCAAAAGTTCTCGAAAGAGATGGACAGTACAGGAAATCTAGGGAGATTTTTATTACTCAGACTCCAAGGAACACAAAAAGTTGTTCAATCTTTGATGAGGGCTTGTGTGACTACTCCTAATGAGTACACTACTACTACTACTACTACTACTACTACTACTACTGCTAATAATAATAATAATAATAATAATAATAATAATAATGGTAATTATAATAATATATGATGATGATGATGTACGAATTTACACACACGCATATCGCAGACGAGCACATTTTGTGAACGAATCATTTCTCGTTTTTTTTTTTTCAATTAGTTTAGAAGCAACGAATTTACTTCATGGAGTTCAGATCTAAATCTAGTTATTAATCGGAAATAAAAGGTCATTGTGCTGACATATGTCAGGATCAGAATTAGCTCAAGATTTCAGAATGGGTCATTGATCTGACCTTATACAGATATCCGAATTTAAGCACCGAACAATATAACGAGTGATAAGAGAAAAGCGAAAAGTGGTAACATGCATAAAAAGTGAACTTTCTAAAACAAGCACATGCTCACGTATCGACATATGCGCACATTTCGTCAGCTTAGTGTGCTAGATTAATGTTGTTTTTTTGTTACAAACAAATTCACTACTTTTCAAGATTAAGAAGCCACTCAATATGAAGTTGGTAGGTAGTTGGTAAGCCAACTCACCATTAAACAGTAATGGTGACGCAACCTAAGGCTTAGTTATTTGAAAAGACTGGTCAACAAAAACTATTTACAAAGAACTAAAAAAAACGGACAAGTTATAGTAAGCTGGAAAGCAGGTTCACGCAATCGAGTTCTAGAGACGGACGATTCTAGGAATGTATTAATGCCCATGGATTAGTTTAGGAACAGAAAGAAACTGAGAAGATTTTTAGACAGATGTTGTTGTTAGAACAAACGTTTTAAACGGGTCGAACTATGGATTAGAGCTCACTTAAGCATGTGCCATGTAAGCAACGCGACAACAGAGAACGGACGTGACAAAAAAGTAATAGGGAAATGAAAGGTCGCCGCCCACTAGATTCCGAACACGGTTTTGAACCATGTCAACGCAGCAAAGGGTATTCTTAGGAGTTCCACTCTAAACATAGACCGTACATAAATATTGTGTTATTGGTTTCCCTATTTATCCGAGATTCATATGGATCAAAATATAATCATCAATGTTAAAAATGAATAGCTAATGCGCAATATAAACAGATCTAGTATATATATATATATATATATATATATATATATATATATATAGTTTATATATCATATATAGTTATCTATATACACATATATATTTGTCTTATATATATATATATGTATATAAAGGAGATTAGAACAATAGTCTGAAGAGCACAGTGTATTTTAATGTAATAGTGAAATTACTAGTTTAATTAAGATAAAGGAAAGAAAAAGTGTTCGTTGTAATTTAGATATATAATAAGCTCGATAGGTAAATATCCTAGAGCTAATTTAATATTTAGTGCTGTGATTGATAATTTAAAAATCAAATTATAATTAAATAAAAATCCGTTTCATGAGAAGGAACAACAACAAAATCAATTATTTGGTAGATCGTTTCGGAAAACAGTGTTTTTATTGTGGTAGACATCAACTTACGGACAATAATTATTACATATAGTTTTTTAATAAACAAGGTTTCCTGGTCAGCAAATATTGTGAAGGGTTTTTATTAAATGTAAAAGACACCATAAATAAACCAAGCATTAAAAGTAAGGCAGATGGAAAAATTAAAATAAAGGTATGGATTTAAACTTGATAAGAAAATTAATATGGGTTAGAGATAGAAATAAGATAGAGTAAAATATAAATTTGTTTTAAGTACGATATTATACATACATACATACACAAATATATACATGCATATATATGAAAAAATAGACACATATATACATATACATAGATATACAGATATATACATAAAAGTATAGGTACAAATATTTACCTTTTAATTTTTCGCCTTTTTAAATCAGGAACTATGGTTAAAGTACTCATATAGTATAATAATCAGTAGAGAATATATATATATATATATATATATATATATATATTCTCTACTGATTATTATACTCATGTATATATGTATATTATTGTATTTTTCTGCAAACTTCTTATGCATGCCTTACTCTACCATATATGCTCCGGTTTTCGCCTATGTCTTTTTTTTTACATGGTAGTCACCACTTTTAAAGGTTCGGAAGCCACTCGGGGATACGGGTTATTGCGTGTACGGTAAACAATGGGATAGTATCGTAGTAATCGTTAGTATTGGAGATTTGGTAAAGTGTCTTACTTAAGGGGGCGGTTTGTCAGGAGTTTGTTTATGCTGGCCTTGAAGACATCCAAGTTGTAGTCAGGTGGAAAACAGGAAAACGCAAGAGAGTTTCACAGGCGTGCACTTCTGAGAAAGACGCTTTGTTCATGGAATCTACGTTTTTATTTTGGCACAGATAAAGAGTGGGGAAAATTATTGACATTGGTTTCAGCTAGACGGGTGTTTATCGTGAAAGATTGGCGAGGGGGGGACCAGCGATTTAAGCACTTGCCATGTCATTTAAACTAGTGCTTGAACTTTTTACTGCGCTGTATTCATGAGTCGTTAAGCCAACTTCTTTTCAGTAAGTAATTATGTTTCTTTGGCCGCTTTGGATGACAAACATTTAGCTTCGAATACCATAACCTAAAAAGGTTCCTTATTCTCTGCCTTCTTTATTGAACTGATAGTTTGAGTATCTTTTCTATATTCTATAGCTTTTCTCTTTCATTGCTCGAAAATATATTATTGGTTCAAATTAAATATCCAAAGATTTAAATAAAAACAACATTTTGTGGTATTTATGTTTTAGTTTTGCATCTATTCAATTTCATTGTTTTCTCATTACGTTCTGTTTATCGGGATGTGTTGTTCCAATTTCTCATCAATTAGTCAATTCAATTGGCTCGATCAGTTTTGTCACGACTTTCATTATCAAAGTTGAACCTTCCACTCAGTCACATGAAAACATCAATTTGTTCGCTTCATCCTTTTCTTGTTTTATATAGCGTCTGAATTAGATTTCAACTCCTTTTCATTTAATCAATAACGGAATATTCATTTAAAAAAAAATCAAAGCCACCAAAATTCTATAAAAATGTATTGGCTCACGCACGTAAACATTTTTCATACATGCACATACTAACGATCGTATTCACGTACACAAACGCCTCTATTACGTCGTAATGCCGGTCTCTTTCTATTTCGTTCCTTCTGTCAAAGTTTTTATATATTTATACATGGACATATATATATATATATATATATATATATATATATATATATGTGCGTGTGTGTGTGCGCGCGTGTGTGTGTATGTATTTACGTGTGCGCGCGTTTTGCGTGTATGCCTAGTTTTCTAATTTTTTCCACCTTAAAAATATGGTACAAAATAATACAAGCTCCTTCACTGCAATTTCATTATATTGTAAGTCCATTAATATCTTGCAATCAGTTCATAACGGTACCGCCAATAATTTACATTAGTAATTATATTATTGATTATCATTTTTTCTATGAACAACTCGTTCAGAGATTTTAAAACAATATATAAATATATATATATATATATATTATAAGGTAAAATTAAAAGCCAAGAACAATGCGAGATTTTTTTTTTATATAGAGTAAAATTAAATGCAAACAAATAAATAAAGTTCTTTTTTTGTTGTTTGTTTTTTCTTTTTCACACAAATTTTAACTCTAAACAACAGTAATTTTTTTTCTGTTGTATTCAATGGTGATATAAATCTCAATATATTTCAGACTTATTAGTCCATTTTCAAGAGAAGACAGTGGAAGAGTGTTCAAAATTGGAAAAGTAGCCGCAGAGTTTGCCACGTGATACCGCGAAATATAGAACAAAAAATGACGTTAGGAGAACGTTAAAATAAATCAGTTGATGTTTGAAATACTTGTTGCGTTTGTGAATCAAGGGAGATGACTATTCAAGCAAGGGTTTTTTTTTTTTTTAAATTATTGTTTTTCTTATGTTTTAAACTTATATTATAAAAGCGGAGCTCAATTCCAGTCTATTGTTTAGTGTGGGAGTATTTTTTGAAATAATTAAAGATTCGAGGATACGAAGTTGACCTACGTTTCTTGAAGAAGCAAGAATGTTGATGTGAAAATCTGGTTCTGAATTAATGCAAGTGCGAATATGTTTATAGAACGACGAAGCAGTAGTGTTTAAGTGCTCTTTAATGCGGTGATGAAGCAATCTGGTAGTGCTTCCGATGTAAGATGCACTGCATTTAGCGCATTGTAGGTCGTAAACAACGTGGTTCTTAAAGCATAAACCTGTGTGTGATATTGGGCAATTAGAGAGTGAACAAGGGGAAGGTGTATGCAATGGATGTTTTCGGTTGAGCTGTTGTCTTAAAGTAGATCCAGTGTGGATGAGTTGAATGTTGAGCCCCTCGCTGCGGATGGCTTTTCGGATTGAAGATGAGATTTTGTCACTGAGGAAGGGTAGTTTTAGAAAACAATTGTTAGAGAAGGGTCGGGTGTTGCGTTTTTTCTTTTTAAGTGAGGATAGGGTCGTATTAGGGTAGCCGTTTAGTGAGAGGGTCTGTAGGAAATTGTTAGTGTGTGTATGTTTGTCGGAGATGTTAGTGCATTTGTCTTGTATGCGTGAGATTTCGGCATGTGCGTAGTTTAGTTTGTCCTTGAGAGGTAGCGCAGATTTGAAATGTACGAAGAGGCGTTTGCTGGCGGGTTTTCTGTAGAATTCAGTGCATATGGCACCATTTTTTTTATTTGTATTTTAAAATCAAGTAGAGAAAGAGATTCCGAAGAGTCTGGGTGTTCTATAGTAAATTTTAAGTTTGGGTCGGCGTTATTGAATTTGTGGAAAATGTTAATAGCTTCTTCGCGGGAGTATGTGATAATTAAAATGTCATCGATATATCTAGTAAAAAGGAGATAAGAATAGCAGGTACTAAGGGTGTGTCTTTCGAGTTTGTCCATATAAGCAATGGCAAGAATACCGGATAGACTGGAGCCCATGGGTAGTCCAGATACTTGTTTGAACGTGTTTTGTAGGAAAGTAAAGTAAGTGTTGTCTACTATAATACGGAGGAGTTGTAAGAGATCTCCTGGAGTAATTCCGAAGCATTGTGGGTTTTTAGATGCTATAATGTCTGCCATGAGATTAATGGCTGGATGTGCAGGAATGGAGGTGCATAAAGAAACGACGTCTAGGCTAAATGGGTATCTGTATAGTTTGAGTAGATGGTGTGGTAGATCGTTGAGTCTGTTAATTACTTGGTTGGAACTATTAACATGGGCTGGGAAGGTAGAGAGTAGAGGTTTAAGTAGGCGGGATATTAACCAAGAGATTTTATAAAGGGGACCGTTAACGCTTGAAACAATAGGTCTGATCTGTGTGTGTGCTATTTTTGTGGGTTTTAATAAGGTGATAAAAGGTAGGTAATTTGCTGTATTTAGTAATAAAATTTAGTCTGTGTTGTTTTGAGAGATTTCTTTTAAAACAAATTTGAGACCATGTCTTGTTAATGTTGTTCTCAATACGAGCAGCAGTGATATTATGTGCTGGGGTGTAAAGGTCGGTATTGGAAAGATGCTCTATAGCAAGGTTGTTATAAGATTCTTGTGATATAACGCAAAATTCTCTGCCCTTATCAGAGGGTAAGTAAACTAAATCTTTGTCTTTAAGGGATTTAATGGTGAGGTATTGGTTCCTGGTAAGGTTTATGCTTTAAGAACCACGTTGTTTACGACCTACAATGCGCTAAATGCAGTGCATCTTACATCGGAAGCACTACCAGATTGCTTCATCACCGCATTAAAGAGCACTTAAACACTACTGCTTCGTCGTTCTATAAACATATTCGCACTTGCATTAATTCAGAACCAGATTTTCACATCAACATTCTTGCTTCTTCAAGAAACGTAGGTCAACTTCGTATCCTCGAATCTTTAATTATTTCAAAAAATACTCCCACACTAAACAATAGACTGGAATTGAGCTCCGCTTTTATAATATAAGTTTAAAACATAAGAAAAACAATAATTTAAAAAAAAAAACCCTTGCTTGAATAGTCATCTCCCTTGATTCACAAACGCAACAAGTATTTCAAACATCAACTGATTTATTTTAACGTTCTCCTAACGTCATTTTTTGTTCTATATTTCGCGGTATCACGTGGCAAACTCTGCGGCTACTTTTCCAATTTTGAACACTCTTCCGCTGTCTTCTCTTGAAAATGGACTAATAAGTCTGAAATATATTGAGATTTATATCACCATTGAATACAACAGAAAAAAAAAATTACTGTTGTTTAGAGTTAAAATTTGTGTGAAAAAGAAAAAACAAACAACAAAAAAAAGAACTTTATTTCTTTTGTTTGCATTTAATTTTACTCTATATAAAAAAAAAAATCTCGCATTGTTCTTGGCTTTTAATTTTACCTTATAATTTTCTTCAACAATGTTTCAAGCAAACTACAACCTACTTATATATATATATATATATATATATATATATATATATATATATATATATATATATATATATATATATATATATGTTTACTGCTTTTGGGGAAAGAATTCCGACAAAGTGCTCGATTACAAAGAAAAATCTTTTTTGATATAAGAGCTTAATATTTATTTATTTAAATGTGCAGAAGGTCAGAAAAACATTGGTACCGTCGGTTTCAAGACCAACATAAGGGGGCCCAGTTATGAGTAAATCGTAAATAATGTTAGGCTCTCGTCAGAAACAACATGCTGACGAGAGCCTACCATTATTTACGATTTACCATTAACTGGTCCCCCTTATGTTGGGTTTGAAACCGATGGTACCAATGTTTTTCTGACATTCTGTATATATATATATATATATATATATATATATATATATATATATATATATATATATATATACTCCTGTTCAAATATTTATGATCAATAGAAAATCCTTTAATAGAAAACGTTTTTAAGGATAAATTTTATACCCTCCCAGCTAAAGGTTACTAATGCTAAAACCTAAAAGGGTATGGAAAAAAGCTACGTTCTAAACATTTAATTCAGAAATGTACACTTTTATAAAATTGCGCATTTTACGGTTTGTCAATATTATAAGACGAGAGGTATAAATTCTATGAAATTAGGCATAAAGTGTATGAATTATTCAACAACCAAATTATGTAATAAGTCCTACCTCCACTGGTTTTGGTTACTTCGACAACTTTTTGGGGCATGCTATAAATATGCGTTTCCATTAAAGTGCTAGGGATGTTGCTCCAGCTTCTGGACATGTTAAATACCAGAGGCAACTAGAGGTTCATGACGACTAGAACTAATGTCGATATAAATGGCGAGCACATACAGCATCTAGAATACCCAAATGGTCACCCATCTTTAACTAGACAGGCTCAACCTTGCTTAACTTCAGTGATTATACGAGAACCGGTGTGTCAACGTGATTATGCCGCACAAAAATAAACACCTATAATATACGAATTCAACAATGTTGAAAATTCCAAACCAACCAGAACCAACTCTCAAGGACTGTCTTTGAAAAAAAACCTCAGAAATATGAATTATCAAACTAAATTTTAAGTCAAAATGCATATTAAATAAAACCAAACTGGAAAACCTAAAACTATTTTAAACAAATATGTTTATAATGATTAGTCAATGCTTTCTTCTATGTATACAGAAGTGGTAACATATGTAATGGTATTATTAAATAAATGTTTATATATCCTACGTTATTAATAACATTGGAATAATCGTAATCTGAAGTCGCTTTAGAGAGCTGTGCTAACAGAACTTATGTAGGCATGATAATTAAATTGATATGGATAACCCTAATCTATTAAAAATTATTTGGATCCTTAAGACTACCGTTCGCATCTTGAATGTTATTTCGCAAGATGTCGGTTGATATAACCACACGACCGCCGCCATATGTATCTGGAAGAGCACGTAGCGTCGCGGATAAAGTGATTACTTAAATGTAATTATCAGTTACATTCTTCTAGAAGCGAGAGTTTCAATCATCAGTGCGGAAAACAGTCAAGGTATAGTTTCGAATTATTAGGGGATTTAAGCAAGGAACGCTGATGGAACGAAAGCTTTAATTAGGATATTTTCATACGATATACAAGGTTAAAAATATGGATAGGTACACATATACAAATATATAGATAGGTACACATATACAAATATAAGGCATATAAATACGCACACATATACAAAGATAAATATTTATATACATATACATCTATAATATAAATCTTATCTGTCTGCTTAAACGTATGTATGCATATGTATGTATGCACGTGTGTATGTATGTATGTATGTATATATGTATGTCAGGTCATGTCATATGCTACTGGTACCATGTAACCCAGTACTACCTGCCTCATGGTCGGGTCACCGGCGACTAAACTGGTTCCCCCACCAGACTTGTTTGGTGAGGAGGGCGGCTAGTCTCCCTGGAGGATTAAAAACAAGACCTTCCAAAGGGCGAATGAACTCTTTTTCTGGGTCAACGGCCAACTAGCACCGTGTATATTTGTGGGTATATGTGTATTGGGGTGGAGAGGGCTCCCATAAGCCGTGGTGAAGGCAACCTTTCTAGGAAAAGCAAATCTCTGATTTAAAAAACAATAAAGCGGGAGACCAGTACCCGCATTAAGCTGGTCTGCAGTTTAATTTGTTGCTGGCTATCTTGCTCTTGCTTGTTGCTGGATCTCAACATTTTGAACCGAGAGAGAGACTTAGCTGTCGTACAAAGCTAAGACTCTGTAACATCATCTTTGTATAGATAATCCCTCAGGCATTTGGGCTCATGGATTTTAAATGTCTGAGGGAGTGGCACTCGTCTGACAAGACGTTGCAATCATCATATATGTATGCATGCATGTTTGTATGTCTGCCTAAAACTTTCGACGGAAGAACGGATTTTCACAAGATTAGTATCGTTTTCAAGCTCGCTCCTACGGACAACAAATATTGAAAAATTGGCTGAAAACATTAATTCTTTCACACTATACTGGGCACTTTTCTAGAAGCAAAGGGTTGCTTTTATCGCCGATATTTTCGAAAACCATCCCCTCTTTTCGATTTACTAGCTTGAATTTAAATTTTCGCCCCTTCCGATTTTGCGATGAATGCAACGGCAAAGACATCACGATTTCTTTTTAATTCACGTTCTTTACCTCCTTTGCAGTACGGGTTCGGGCCTGCCTTCTTGCCTGCTACTACGTTTTTGTTTGTTTGTTTTTTTGCTCAACACCTACCTCACAACACCCGAGTAACGCCGGGTGCCCAGGCTAGTATGTATATATATATATATATATATATATTTATATATATATATATATATATATATACTCTCATCTATTCCTATGTATGAGCTTCACACAACAAATAAGTTGCCTTCTAGCAACTCAGATTGTATAATATTTCTTAAGAGTTTCATGTGGAAAAGAAACATTTCTGAGTTCAATAGGATACATCTAAAGACATGTGAAAATAACACTCAATATGAAAAATGTTTCTGAATAATATAAATAATTTATCCTCATATGAAAAAATGTAGAAAAATGACATTTCTTCGTGGGTCTTGTTTCTTTTCTTAATATACTGGTCATGATTTGTTAGATGAGTTTGTTATGATTGGTTTGTATCGGCACTTTTAGATGTAGTTGTTTTGGCTTTAAAGCCGGTAGGAAATAAGAAAAACATAGAGTTACCAAGAGTATACATTAACGCAAAGTAAAGATGTACTGTTTTTTCAGAGACAACTCCTGGATTGACTAAATCTGCTATCTCTCTGATATTATTGCTATTTATAGTGTATGCGAGAATCCTTGTAATAAGGCAATATTACAGCTATCTTATGTAAAAAATCGGTAGTACTATTAGTTCGCTTGACCATGTCAGAATAGTGAAAGTTAAAAGTTTCAGTTTCAGTTGTTGTTTTGCCGGTGGTTAAATTGCGAATAATAATAATAATAATAATAATAATAATAATAATAATAATAATAATAATAATAATAATAATAATGATAATAACAACAACAACAATAACAATAACAAAACCAATAACAATAACAATAACAATAACAAAAATAATAATAATAACAACAACAACAATAACAATAATAATAACAATAATAAAAACAATAATAATAATAATAATAACAATAATAACAATAACAATAACCAAAACCAATAACAATAACAATAACACCAATACTACTACTACTACTACTACTACTACTACTAATAATAATAATAATAATAATAATAACAACAACACCAATAATAATAACAATGATAAAAACAATAATAATAATAATAATAATAATAATAATAATAATAATAATAATAATAATAATAATAATAATAATAATAATAAAGAGACGAAAAAATAAACGATATAGTAAGGGAATTCAGCAAACTTGCCCAAAGGAATACAAGAACAAATACAACCAAGTGGGAAGGGTAGTACTCTGGGAATTATGCATTTTGAACATACAGGTATATGGTACAATCATGTGCCCTCAACAGTACTCGAAAATGAGAACCACATAATCCTATAAGACCTGGACATTCAGACTGATAAACCCATCAAAACAAGAAAACCGAATATTCAAATAATTAACAAGAAAGAAAGTCCTGTCAAATCGTAGAGTTTACTGTTCTAGCTGATCAAAGGATGACTATCAAAGAAAAAGAGAAACAGAGCAAATACACGGAACTAGTCAGAGAGCTGAAAGGAATAGTGAAGATGAAGAAAATAAAAATCATACCTATAATGGCAGGAGCACTAGGAACAATCCGAAAAACTTTGAAAAACGAATAAGAAAAATTGGAATCAGAGGAATGACTGGAAAAATAAAACTAACAAAAATAATGGAAACAGCTAAATACTAAATACTAATAAAACCATTTCAATGTGGAGACTAACACACAGGAGCAACAAGACTCGGGAACTGACCAGACCTCCGCTTGATAAGTGCTAAGAGAACTGGGACCTTGGGGAGGCTTATTGCCACTCAATTTCCAGTGAAGACCAATAGTTGCTGCCAACGAGAACTTTCCATTTGAAAGCAGCTGTTGCGGTTATGATGGAGAACCAGGTGCCCAACGCTGGTATACAGCACCATATCTCAAAACGTGGCAGAAGGTGTGTGGTACCACCCCTAACCAGTGCCAGGGACAACTGGATCCGACGGCTAAGGGAATCGAGTTTAAATTCCCGGGGCCATACGCTCTTCAATTGCCTACCACGTAACATCAGAGAGATCACGAACTGCAAAACAGAATCGTTTAAGTCGGCGCTGGATACCTGGCTGAAGTCTGTACCAGACGAACCTCAGATCCCCGCTTATACCGCTATGAGACGCAGTGAATCCAATAGCTTACGCCACATGCTTGTCTGTGTAAAGAGGGACAGCGAAACGGTGCAGCGGTCTATTGATTCGACGCCGCCTATACCGTCCCAACTGGAGGCCGCTTGCCGCAGTGACCTTGGAGGGCTCTGGCCGCCGAAAGACATCACACAAGTCACACAAGTCAAAGGTTATCGAAAAAGGTGAAGATTACTGGAAATCTAGGAAAACTTGTTGTCACTCAGCTTCTATGGAACGCCACAGACTATTTTAAAGGAGGGATCTTGGATGACCTGTGTGAAAGCTACTTGTGAGCAAATAATAATAATAATAATAATAATAATGATAATAATGATAATAATAATAATTCAAGGGCTTTCCATAATGTTTCTGCAATTTTCATTATTGGAATTCGTAGTATTTTCTCGGTCATCACTCTTTTTTATTAGAATCAGAGGGATTGCCGAGAAAATACAACGAATTTCGGTAATGAAAGCTGCAGAAATATTAAGGAAAACCCTTGAATGTGGAGGCTTACACCACATATAAACTACACATAAACTACACACAAACAGGACAAAGAAACGGCTAAAGATGCAAAACACACGGGAACACCATATGAAAGAATGAAAACTGAAACTGTATAAATGAAATAACCTCCCTACTATTTTTTCTGCTGTGAGTTCTACCATAAACAGGCACCACACCAAATAATGATGGTCAAGGAAGGGAAAACCGAGTAGAGAAAGCACTAGTCAAACCTCCGCTGGAGATGTGCACGACCTTGAGGAGGCTTATTGCCACCCAAATTCCAGTGATGACCAATAGTCGAAACCAACGCGAAATCAATGGTAAGCGGCTATTGTTATAACGCAAATTGTTTTTGTTATTGAAACAGGTGGAGAGAACTGGAAATCTGGGGAGACTTGTTGTCACCCAGACACCAGGAAACACCACAATTTGTTCTCAAAAAACAATATTTAATGATTGCTTCTGTGAATTCACATAGTGAGTAAATAATAATGCGACTACGCTACTACTACTACTAATAATAATACTAATTCTTCTTCTTCTTCTTCTAATAATAACAATAATAATAATAATAATAATAATAATAATAATAATAATAATAATAATAATAAGGAGAAGAAGAAAAAGAAGAACACACAAAAAAAAGAAGAAACTGAAGAACTCAGTGATGAGGAAAATAATAATTGAAATACGTTACGTAGGTTTTAGGTATAAGCGCCTTGACGATAACCCATTCGGTAGCTACTTTCAAATTAGAGAAACATTTAAAAGTTAGATAGAAAATATGTCTTTAAATTAAACCACCGTTTCCTTCTGGGGAAAAGAAGCTATACTCGATTGAGTATCTTCACGAGAATCGTCATTTCCGTGTAGAAAACTAAACTTAGGGGTCCCGGGGTATTATACAAAGGACGCCAATGTACTCCTGCAATTTTTCTTTGAATTTCTAAAATTTTGTATTGATGAATTTTAACAGTGAGGAACTTTACTCCTAAAAGACCTTCACATTTTTGTGTTAAATATGGAAGTAGTCAACAACTCCAGAAAAAATAAACTCCTCAGTCACATACAATATAGTCTCCGTTCTGCAAGATCTGCAGTATATGTGCTAACATTTATTGAATCGCTCGGCACAGGCTTCCTTTCTTGGGACAATTGTTCTTGACAAACTAAAGGTATTTGATAGGATGTTGCATAATGGTCTACTTCATAAGATATCCAGCTATAGTGTAGCTGGACATTTTTTCTCAATTATTTAATCATTCCTCTGAATCATTTCTTTCTTATGGGTTCATGACAGTAGTGGTTGATGGACAAAAATCAGAATCTTAATGCTAGAGGTCTTCAGCGTTCCATCCTGGGCCAAACTCTTTTTCCTGATCTACATCAATGATCTACCAAAGCTCATCCTAAGCTTATTTGTAGACATTTATTGTGAGGACACGACCATCTATAGCACTACTTTAAAGGCCGTAAATGACAAAGTTCTCTCTGATTCTCTTTCCTCTTTTAAAGTGTCTAAAACCAAGCTTCTATGTTTACATCATCCACGGTCTGATCCCCGTTTGGCTTCAATTAAAATGAATGGCTCTCGTTTTGAGAAGGGTCCAGGTTCTGAGTCTGACCTTTATTCTTGATCTGAAATGGAACACGTATTTCAAATACGTTGCCAAGGCTGCTGGAAAAATGGTGAGATCATTCAACCGCTCCAGTAGATATCTCATCGCCGATGCAAGTGTCTAGCTTTATAAGAGCCCAGTACTTTTAAGGATGTAGTACTCTTGCCACATCTTGGCAGGTGCTGCTAGAAGCAGCTGGCCTGCTTTGACAGAGTTCAAAATAGACTTAGTTTGCAAGTGAGGGATGCTGTTTTTCGCTTTCCCACAAAAGAGACGTTGCGAGGCTCTCTCTGCTTTATCGTGTTTTTCATGGCAAGTGCTCGTCTGAGTGCCAATCTATGGTTCCCCGTCGTCAAACTTTTGCGAAAATAAGTCGTCTATCTGAAACAGCTATCAATAATTCCCCACACTCTTTATCTCTGCAAAAACCTAAACGTAAATTCTATGAACAAATCTCCTTTCTTAGAACTACACACCTGTGAAACTCTCTTCCGTTTTTCTGCTTTTCGGCTGACTAAAATATCATCGTCTTCAAGTCCAAAGTGAACAAGTTCTTGATGAGTCGTCCATTTAAATAATCCACCTTTCAAAATTTCCACTACTAACGATTACTATGATATTTTCCCACTGACTACTCTAGACTACATAACCCTTATTCTTGAGTGGCCTCAGACCTTGATAAATCATGAATCCTTTGTAGAAAAACACACGTGTATCAACTTATGTATAACACATATTAAATACAAAAACGTGCTCATATTTTCGTGCGCACACACTCAGGAATCATCAAATATCTTTCACACACGGGCGCTGTCTGTAGCATCTTCCACGCATCACACACGCATTTCTGACACGTTAGGAGGAAGTCGTTTGCGAATTGTCATAATAGCAATGTCACGAGAGTTAAGGTAGCTATGCCAATATTGTCAAACAATACACACACGCTCACATATATTTTCACACTCACACTTATATATATATATATATATGCATATATATATATATGCACATATATATAATTATATATATGCACATACATATGTATATATATGCATATATATATGTATATATATATATGTATATATATATATATATACATTGTTATGCATGCGGAAAGGTGCGAATAATAACGAATACAACCATGAATAAAAGCAAACTTTAATGGAAGAATTTTACAAGTTAAAGTAAAAGAATGCAAATGGCTTTTAAATGTCAGCATAGAGGTGACGACAAAATGAAAGCCATTATTTTCCGATTCTGTTTTTCTTAAAAACCTTTTTGTTTCATTAATGCGTTGGGTAACACTTACGACAGCCGCTAACAGGTTTGATAAAGAGATTCGATTGTTGAGTTGAAATCTCGCTTGACATGTCACTTTAGGGTTGAAACATTCGGTGAAGACCTGGGGGGCAATCCTTTCACAGCCGCAAGCAATTAGAATCTGACAATAAGGATTAATTCATCTCGATGGAAACAAAGAGTCAGTGACTAAGGATTTGTTTGATGCGTAGGTCGCTTTTACTACACGGATAAATACACGTGTAAGTTAGTATATTTGGATGATCCCGAACACTGTTCCTATGTTCATATAATGTTTCGGCCGATAAACCCCACTATCTTCTTCAAATATATCTTGTCGAACTAGGGAATCTATATTTCTGTTAAACTCGGGAACCTTCACGAACTTTAAATGGAATATTTTATTCAATCAACGGGGATATCTTGCTCTCATTTCCTCAACCATGCCCATATAAATGTTTAAATTAATTCGCAGTTATATGTTTAGTAATGCCCGCACTAAAGATTGAACCTTCAACCTCCAGTAGAATTTAACTTAGCACTGAATGTTACCCAGTTCTTTATCTGTTACACCAAGTTTCTTAAAAAATCAGAAACATAATCACATGCAGCGTTTCTCTGGTTGTCACGTTGTCATTGATAATACAATAAAGTCAAAGAGTTCGAACGATTAATCAGAATCGAGAAGCAGAAAAATAGAAAGTTATTGTGTTATCGGAATCGGCATCGAAATAAATAACTTTTATTAGAATAAATAATAATAATGCCCATAGTTTGATTCAAATCGTTTCAAACATTGTGATAAGAAAATCAACATTAAAGAATGAATACGGATTTAAAGATTATTATTGTAAACATAGATGCATATTGGCCTTAGTCTTGATAAAACCAAAGCAATAAGTAAGAGGAAAACAGCAAAACAACAGAGTTCTTGGACAGTTAACAAGCTGGAACAAAAGACGCAGACAATAGATCAGATACTCCTTTAAAAGAACATCCTATAAAAGTATTTATAGAAAAAACAACAACTGAGACTAGCAACATGACAACACTGGGATTAAGGATGAAGACAAGAATAAAGTGCAGTGGCCAATCTTAACTGGATAAATAAAATATTAGATGTAAGTGAATACCTGTGTGAAAATATTTAACTGATAAACTCTTAAAAATAAAAAATACTTAACTGATAAACTCTTAAAAATAAGTAATAAAACATTTAAATTAACAGAAAATAGTAACCATACACCAAAGATGGTTTATCATAAAGTTTTATGATTTCTGCTATGGTTTATATATGTACGATTTTACTGGTGTTCAAGTTAAAGTTGATTGCATAATTCCCAGTGTATTACCTTTCCCTCCTGATCATGTCTATTTTTATATTCTTTCTTCTTCCTCCTCCTCTTCTTCTTCTTCTTCTTTTTATTATTATTATTATTATTATTAGTAGTAGTAGTAGTAGTAGTAGTAGTAGTAGTAGTAGTATAATAAAATCACAGGGAGCTTTCACAGAGATCATCTAAGATCTCATTGAATACAGCCTGTGGTGTTCCCTGGAAGCTGAGTGACAGAAAGTCCCCAGATTTTTCAGTACTCTCAAACCATTTCGATAATATTTGCAAATATATTTGCATCATCGCAACAGTGATTTCTCGTTGGCAGTGGCGATTAGTCTTTACTGGAATAAACTTTTCCAAGGTCCCAGTTCGCTTCGGACTTATACAGTGGAGGTCTGGTCATTGCTCACTCCTCGGTCTTTCCTTCCTCATAGAATACTTGGCTATTCGGTCTCACTCTTTTATAGGGCGGGGCGATGTGGTAATGGGGGATGAGGTGGGGTTAGAGAACTTATAGATATGCAGTTTCAATGCTCTTGTAACGCTTCATGTGTTGTCTCTGCAGCAGTTTGTCTGGTTTGCGGTTCTGGTACATGTGTGTTAGTCCCCGCATTCAAGGGGGTTCCTTAATATTTCAGCTGTTTTCATTATTGCTGTTAATTGTGTTTGTCATTATTATTATTACTAGTAGTAATAGTAGTAACATTACTACTACTAATACTACTACTAATAATAATGATAATAACAATAATAATAAAAATAATAATGAGAAGAAGAACAATAATGAACAAACCCGGAAAATTGCTAACGTAATAGAAGAGATTGTAATTAGAGGGATTGCTGAGGAGATATAACAAATAACAATAATGAAAACGACTTAAAACCTTCAAATGTGATGCGTAATGCGCATTGACTTTAGGCGCAAGCCGGAGATATAGAAACTGCTAGGAATGAAAAACACAAATATGCACCACATGAAATCAAGAAAACTAATGTTTTTTTTTATTACATTCTCACGCCAAACAAGGCGAGGCGCAAATTCGATGTAGGGGTGCTACTACAAGAGAAATTTGCAGAAGTACTATACAGCCAGTTGAGAAGCAAGATGTCTATTCACATTACACTTGAACTTCTGCATGTCTGTACAGTTGAGGAAGCAGGAACCCGGAAGAGGATTCCAAAGTCCAGCAGTTCTGGGATAGAGACTAGTAGAGTAGAAGGCTTTCTTACATCTAGGGATCTCTACTGAGTAGGTGTGGGACATTGCTGCGTCTCGGGTTTGTCGGGGGTATTTACGTCGAGAGCGTACAAAGGCTTGTTGTTCGCCGGAGTATCCACCATTAAAATACTTATAAAACAAGCAGAGGGATGCAACATCTTTTTTCAGTAGGACACAAGCTGGAGCTTAGAGTACAGTTCAGGACCTATCAGGTTGGCGACTATCTTTTCAACGCTGTCTATGTACGAGAGACTAGTAGCATATTTACCAGCCTTAATCTGACAACAACCCTCCATACATGGGCAAATGGTGGCCTTATAGAGGCATAGGATACTTAAAAGCGTAAGTAACTTTCTAGCACGGTTTAGAGAGATGTATTTCTTAGCAGCAGCCTTAGTAATGCTCTCGACGTATATGTTCCAACACATATTCCCTGTGAACGTTAATCCGAGGAGCTTGAACGAAGTACTTTCAGGTAATGTATCTTTTTCCATAGCTAACAGTGGTTCAGAAAATTTCTTGTAATTATTACAGGGAAGGGAGCTTAGTCTTTACAGCAGTGGACGTTATCATTCAATTTTGACCCCATTCAACTACGGATTAAAGGGCTTCTTCTAGTATTTCCGCCATTTCCTTGTATATGTGTTCATTCGTTTTCCCTTCGTTCCTGTTATAGAGCGTGGTTTCGTCAGCAAATTTACACATTTCAGAGATTGTTTTATTCGGGAAGTCGTTTATTGCAGAAGAGCAGGCTTGCCTAAATCCATATTGATGGTCGGACAGAAGTTTAGCATCTTTAAAGTGGTGGATAAGAGCTTGATCAATTATGGACTAAACTATTTTGGCGGAAAGAGAGAGGAGACTAATGGGGCGATAATTTAATGGGTCAGTTATTTCCCCAGAGTTATCGTAAACTGTTAGCACTGAAACAGTTTTCCAGCAGTCAGGAAAGCATGATTGGTTAAGGCATTTGTTGAAGAGTTTGGAGAGAACTGGAGCAACCTCAGCGGAGCATTTTTTAATAGTACATCCGGTATGAAATCAGGTCTACATGCTTTGGAGGTTTCTAGGTCGTTTTTTATTATATCATGTACTTGAGAAGGAGTGAATGTCAGATCATTTAGTGTGGTTGTTGTCCGCAGAAGAAAATTAGGGAGGAAGTGGTTTGCTGAGTCCAAAGTAGAGTTGAGACACACTGACGGACAACATGTCAGCTTTCTCGGTTTCCGTGCAAACAACCCCATGATTGTTGGATAGTGGGGTAATTGTTGATTGCCCATTATTTACTACACTGTTGTGGATTATACAGAAAACCCCGAGTTACTAGTTTTTGCGCTTCAATGCGTTTTCTGGTGGTTTCGGTATATCTCTATTAGCTGTCGCTATTTCTTTCTTACAATTTCTTCTAACTTCTATGAACATTTGTCTGTTTTTAGTAGACCAATGCCGGATAAATCTGCGGTATGCATGCTGCGTCTGATCAATGGCAGCTGCACAAGTAAAAGTAAACCAATCGGGAAAGTGAAGTTTACTATAGAACTTTCATGCAGGGGCATGCGCTCCAATTGCCGCTTTGAACCAGTCAGTGGTATCATGTCCGCACTGTTCTGCATGAGGAGAAAATATATTTCCCCATGGGGAATCTCTGATGTGATTCCTAATGGTACCGATCAGCTTTATTGTAGTAAGTTGTCGTTTTGAGCAATGGCTCTTCAACTTGGGGACGAGCATTTAGAGTAATGTTTATCATTATCACAGTATGATCAGCATTCCCGAGTGGAGAATGGACATTTGTTACGCAATTCTCAGACACTGTTCTCAGAAAACGATCCAGAAGTGAAACTTGCTAATCCTGACAATCCGAAGACAGATAAGAAATGTTACTGTCTGTGTCAAGGAATGGGATATGAAAAATTACGGACGATGCTACCAGCTGTGTCTGTGTAGTTATAGAAGCCAAGCCAATTATTGTGGTGGGCGTTAAAGTAACAAAATACATGTATTTGGGCGCTAGTGTCAAGAGAGAGTGTTACATCTACGCTGTCAAAGACATGGTTCATTAGAGTACAGTCCTAGGTCAAGGGAGAGTGACACAGAAAATATATGTAGCTAACGATATGTTGTAGAGCTAGTTTAAAGCACATGGTGTAATGTATAATTATAAGTAATGCCCCTTCTAGAAAAAATGTCGACATTATTTAGCAACACACAGAATAGTCGCCGAGTGTCAAAGAGCATAGACAGACAAAAACGAGACCTCCACTAGGTAAGTGCAACGAGAACTGATATCTAAAAAAAGGCTTATTGTTACCCAAATCTCAGTAGAGACCTATGGTCGTTGCCAATTACAAATCACCGGAAAACTGCTGTTGCGATAATGTTATCTAAAGAGGCGAAGAGTATTGGACATGTAGCGGCACTTTTTCTCACTCAGATTTAATAGAAAACCAGAACACCACTCTGAAAGAAGAAATATTTGATGATAGCCATTATGAAAAACCATAGTGAGTGAATAATAATAATAATAATAATAATAATAATAATAATAATAATAATAATAATAATAATAATGTCTATCATCGTATAACATTTTATCAATTAGATATTTGTTTTTTTTTTCTCGAAATGCCAAAGATACGAACAATTATAACTGAGAGATGTTTATTTGATATTTAATAAATGGAAAACCTAACGAAATTCCAATAGTTTCAAGAAATTTTTATACACGAAAATGTCACCGTGTGGAGATAGGAATGTATAAGAAAACAAGTGAAAAATATTTTACTTTAAGAATCATTTAAAAATGTTTTTTTAATACTGTGCAGTATGCTGCGTATGACCTTAGACTACACGTGATGGTGAAACCTTCATTTGCGAGCGTGTGAATCGTCAGACGTAATCCACATTAAATAGATTTTCACTCGATCCGAAGTGATAATTCTGCCAGGATTTTAGATTTTATTTGAATACAATCTACTCTAAATACGGGATTTAACTGCCTTTAATAGTGAAGAGGTAATCAGGAAGAGGCTCTCTATTTATTTGTTCCGTTTGTAATGGCAGGATTAGTTGCCATCAGGAATTTAGATTCTAAATATATAATAAAGAATACTGTTTATGAGAACGTCATTTCGATTGCGCTTGGATTTTAGAATTTTGAATTTTAAGAGAAAAACAATTTTGTTGTGTGGTAGAATTTTGTTATGAAGCAAGATAAACAAATATGGGGTCCTGGATATGACCTTAAATTATATCCGATGGTGAGGGCCCCAGCTTGCAGGCCTTAGGGAGTGTGGAGCCACCCTTTAATTGCCAGTGCTCCCAGGTCCACTCTGACCCGGAGTGGTAGAACCTGTTAGGGTCCCAACTATGGGTTAAATAGAATACGACTAAAAAAAAAATATACTATATTAAAAAAATCGTTCTTCAAAATCACCAGATTCGGCATTAAATAACCTGAAAAGAGTTGATAAGCCGTAAAACAAAACAACCAACCAAACAAATATGGATAGTTAGAAATAAACTTAGAAAGTTTAGTTTTCATAGTAATGATGCAAATACGTTACAAATACCAGGTGACAAATAATGACGTAGATGTATAGAGAACAGTTGGTCAGAGTTAGTCACATGGCCAAAGAGTTAAATAAATAAATAAATAAATAAATATATATATATGCATATATATATACATATATATATATATATATATATATATATATATATATATATATATATATATATATATAGTAATTTATAAAAAATATATGGCGATTAAGCTGCACTGAATATTCCACGTTTCATCCACTCTTGGACTCTTCGGGCTTATGCGCGAATTCTGTGGTTGTTTATCTTTTTTGACCTGTGTAAAAGCCCCATGCGAGCCAATAATAATATTAATAATAATAATAATAATAATAATAATAATAATAATAATAATAATAATACTAATAATAATAATAATAACAATGTCTATCATCGTATAACATTTTATCAATTAGATCTTCTTTTTTCTCGAAATGCCAAAATATTCCGCGTTTCATCCACTCTAGGAATCTTCGGGCTTATGCGCGAATTCTGTGGTTTTTTATCTTTTTTTGACCTGTGTGAAAGCCCCATAAGCGCCAATAATAAGAGGAGCATATAAAAACGATAAACAACCACAGAATTCGCGCATAAGCCTTAAGAGTCCTAGAGTGGATGAAACGCGGAATATTCAGTGTAGCTTAATCGCCATATATATGTTATAAATTACTAACTAGCTCTACCTACGTATTGAGCACTTTTGAAGTAAATACTTAAAGTTTACGCATAAATCTATACTTTCGTATATTAATTTTATGTAAGTAAATTAAGTATATATATATATATATATATATATATATATATGTATGTATATATAATTTAAAGGAGATTAGAACAATAGTCTAAAGAGCTGAGTGTATTTCAATGTAACAGTGAAATTACTAGTTTAATTAAAATACAGGAAATAGGAAGTGCTCGTTGTAATTTAGATATATAATAAGCTCGATAGGTAAATGTCCTAGAGCTAATTCAATATTAAGTAATGTGATTGATAATTTAAAATTTAAAAATCAAATTATAATTAAATTAAAAATCCGTTTCATAAGAAGGAACAATTGGAAAACAATGCTTTTTATTGTGGTAGACATCAAGTTACGTACAATAATTACATATAGTTTTTTAATAAGCAAGGTCTCCTCCTCAGCAAATTTTGAAGGGTTTTTATTAAATTTAAAAGACACCATAAATAAACCTAGCATTAAAAGTAAGGCAGATGCATCTGAAAAAAATTGAAATTGCTAGGTTTATTCATGATGTCTTTTAAATTTAATAAAAACCCTTCAAAATTTGCTGATGAGGAGACCTTGCTTATTAAAAAACTATATGTAATTATTGTACGTAACTTGATGTCTACCACAATAAAAAAGCATTGTTTTCCGAAACGATTGTACAGATAATTGATTTTGTTGTTGTTCATTCTTATGAAACGGGTTTTTAATTTAATTATAATTTGATTTTTAAATTTTAAATTATCAATCACATTACTTAATATATATATATATATATATATATATATATATATATATATATATATATATATATATATATATATATATGATTAGCTTTTTGGCAAGAGAAATCCACAAGAGTGCTCAATTAAATCCGAAATATAAGAGCGTATTTAAATTTTGTATTTTGTGTACAGAAAGTTGTTAGATGAGACAAGTCATTGGTACCGTCGGTTTCAAGCCCGATACTTAGGACCGTTTAAGATATCCATATCAAGCTCTCTTCAGCCCATATCCATCTCTTGCATTAAAATTTTTAATAGAAACACTGTGAAAGCTAGTTACTCAACAGCTCCATCAATCAAGTCGATCATATCTAAGGAACCCAAAAAGATAGATAACGCAGGTTGCTCTTGTAGAACCAAAAATAGTTGTCCATTGGAGGGTAATTGTAAAGCTGAACCCCTTGTATATGAGGCCACAATAACAGACCAATCTCCAACCATACCGGAAAAATATATAAGCATGACACAAGGCCAATTTAAGCAAGGATACTATGCACATATGAGCTTCTTTTGAGCAAAAACAAGGATGAATACAGCATTAGCAACCCGGGTGTCGCAGCTTAAAAACAGTAATACACCTTTTTCAATAAAATGGAGAAAAATAGAGCAAAAACCAGCATACGCCCCGGAATTAAGTCAATGCTCGCCCTGTAATGCAGAAAAATACCACAATCTCCGGGCAATTCATGACCTAAAACTAAGATGTTTAAATATGAGGAGTGAATCTTTGAAAAATTGTATACAGGAGAAGGAAGGTACTCCTAATAAACTGGGTTAATGAAAAAGATAAAACTAAGATTTTGATCATATGTATAAATAAACAAAAAAAACTTTAGCCCACTTGTAAATGCTAACATTGTTTTTAGTCGTTAAAATGGGGGTTTAAGCGTAATTGTATTATAGATTTTAAATTAATTTATTATATATATATTTTTTAAAAATCATACCTAATTATGTAATTAATAATATGTTTACATTTTAAATCTTTGGAAAAATATAATAGTGTAAATATACTAGGAAACTCACTTTGGCTAGATAAATACTCACTTCCCCAAACATTGAAAGAGTTGGAATTTTTAAAATAAATTTTTAAACGTATTTCGAAATTTTTTAACGTAATTCGAATAACCAGAAAAAATGATATTTTACGAGATAGGATAAGTAGGAAAGCGAAAGTATATTTCTTGGGAGACTGAAGCAATCAGACGTTTAAATATGAGTTAAGTAACTGGGAATTAAGAGGGGAAAATCACTTTAAACCAAATATATCTCCTTGCCGCTGTTAAAAATAGAGAAAACACTGACAAAATAGCTCTTTCTTAATTACAGTTCTTATCGTCTTTCTTGTTCAGATGCAGGAATCTGAATGCCCGCAACCAAAAAGGCAGCTATTTAAAGGTAACGAAAGCGCCGAGGGACGGTTTTCAAAGGAGTTTACTCAGTTACGATTTAATTATATTGCTCATGATTTATTGATGCTTTTAGGCAAAATAACATTAATTTATTTGATAATGACATCAAGTTTATGCATTGAATGTTAATTAGTACGTTGTTTAAGTCTTGTAAAAGTTTAAATTATAGTTACCTTAACTCCTACGTTCACAAATTCTTGATATAATATGCCCTCTCAGAGACGCATCAATGTGTTACATTGTATTTAGCCATGATGTCAATGTGCACACACATATGGCAGAAAAGAATATATATTTATTCTATAAGTTATATATGCTTATTTATATTTACAGAAAAATAGTGCTGAAATAACTTCGAGTATCTCATTAAAATTGCATCTAACAACATTGGAGCATGATGAGAACCAAAGGCGCATCAGACCAATCAGAATTTCTGCGAGGACCAATCGTGGACCAACCTGAAGTTGTTTTACTCAGGCCAAAATAGCAGAAAATCCTTTAATATTTTCTACTGGTTATAGTGTGCTCATACAATTTAGAAGAGATGAGCAAAAGTGCACAGAATCTGATCGAGGTCGCCCGGGGTCCACTGAAAGATGCTTGTGTCTTGTGAAAAGAAATATTGAAGAGGATCCCTGGTGCAAAACTTCTGACATTGCAAGAAAAGCTGGTATCAGGTCCTGGACAGCTGTCAGGTATCTTCACAAAGTAGACTACCATGGTAGAGTAGCGAAAAGGAAACCTTTTCCATCCTACCAATTCAAGCACAGAAAAGATTGAGCTCGTCGGATGGGGGACAGACCTATTTTTTTAGACTAATGTCATTTTTCTCTGAGGAGTTATGATTCGCATTATTTTCCGAGAGTAGAAGGTTATATATATGGAAGCTCCATTAGCAAGAGTTATACTTTAAAAGACCGAAGCCAACGCTGAAACATGGGAATTTCTCGGTTATGTCATGGAAGGTCGTTCAGACCTGGTGGAGAGAGAAGGAAACAAATTATACTGAATATGTTTCAATTTCACACGAAAGACTCCTACCAATATTCTCAGGCGGTAAAATGAACCAAGTAAACTCCCTATTTATGGAAGACGGAGCTCCTTTTAATCCTGCTACGGCGACACAAAACTGATGAAGCAATAATGGGATTAATAAACTTCTATGAACCGAATTGAAAACTTTGGGGCATATTAGACCGAAACCTTCGCAAATAGAAAAGAAAGCCATATTCTAAGCCTGCACTTTTAGTATTATTGCGTCAGACATAGCAAGAAATTCCTGACGATGATATTGGTCAACTGATCAATGTCATGCCTAGAAGTGTCTTAGTATTAAAAACAGGTAGTATATGTTTTAAATTTGTGACCATTTATTTTTTTATTTTGTTTTATAAATTATATGTTTATTGGAATAAACTGTTTCTATGGGTGTCTATTTTTCCGTCATGTCAGTTCCAATGTTCATATTTTTAAAGGTATGGGGATTGTGTAGCTATCATTACTTACTTTTTGAAAAGTTTCACGTTTAAAACATAAGTATATTTCATTATTGGGAATTCTTAATGAACATGATTATAATGAACAAATCTGACACGTTCTCTTCATTATTCATATAGTCTGTGTAAGAAAATAAAAATGAGAGAGAAAGAGAAAACGAGGAAGAAATCAAAACAGCAATACTACCTTCATGCAGCAATATGTATTAAAAGTATGTATTGCTTCAAACGGGATCAAGATTTGTCTTTATCATACATTTCATCACGTGATGTACTTGCTTATTATTATGTTGTGTGTCGTTCGAATGGTCGAGCTTCAAAAGGATACCGATCTCGTGAGAATCCGTCGCCTCTGTCGAAGGTTTTAGGCATACATACATACATACACACATACATACATACATATATTTAAATAGACAGGTAAGATGTATATAATAGATATGTGTGTATAATTATTTCAACAATAATGTAAACATGAATATTTCAATAATCAAACAACGTTGAAGCTCACGAAAGCAACGAAAGCCGCAAACCAAAGTCAAGGGCTCGGGTTTTGCCCTAATTTAAGCTCATCTTTAGTACATATCACTTATACACGAAGTGAGTAGCTTGCCACCTATGCCACATTTGTTCAACTAATGAGCACAAATGAGGGCAGGACTTAAGTCTTGGACTTGCGATCTGCGTTTGTTTTTTGTTTCTGTGAACTGCAGCGTTGTTTTATTATGGAAATCATAATATATTATGATCGCACTCTGAAAATCAAAGACACACACCCACACCCACACCCACACACCCATATATATATATATATATATATATATATATATATATATATATATATATGTATATATATGACTACTTAATTTTATCACATAAATTAATATATAAAAATATAATTTTATTCAACAGTGCTCAATACGTAGGTAGAGCCTAGTAGTTAGTTATAAAAAATATATATATATATAAGTATATAGAATGAAACGAGGAATATTCTGTGTAGCTTAATTGGCATATATATTTTTATAACTTACTATATATCTATATATATATATATATATATATATATATATATATATATATATAGCGTATATCTAAAATTCTAGTAACTGAACTATATATCAGTTAATTTTCTCCAGGCCTTGAATGAACGCAATACATTAATAGCAATATTACTATTACTACTATCACAACTACTACTCCTTCTGCCACTACTATTATTAATATAAAAAGATAAGACACCATAATAATTACAAGCATGATATTCATCCAGACATTTGCAAAAGGTGAAAACCACTGGATGTGAAAAGAACTCGAGGGAGCAAACGGCTCATAGTAACTAAATGGATTAATTAGTTGAACATGATATTTATAAATATTAGGAAACTGCAGTCAGCAAATAAAAAAGGAAAGAATAGGAAATCCGATAAAGTAAAAACAAAAAAAGATAATAAATATCTTAGTTGTATCGTAGGATAATATGGACACTTCATAGGCTTATTAAACAAAGAAACAAGGCACCTGGACCAAAGGAACAAGATTTAATGACCATGAAAAAAATGTATTGCAAAGGGAAAGATCTATGTAAAATAGAAAGGATACGAAAGTGGATTGTAATGAAAAAAATCCACGTAAGTGATAAGTTAAATATCAAGAAAATACATCGTGGAACGATAAAAGTGTCGCTCTAAAGAAAACCCTACAGCTTTATTTTATTTTTTATAGAAAATAGGAATTCAGTAAACTGATTATGTAGTAGAGATCACATCTATTCAATGTAACAGCTTTCAACCCTAATCATCGCCTCAATATGAGTCCGGAACTAGGAGCATGTCTTTTCCACAAGCGCCGGCGGGAGCTCTGCATAAGTCCGGCGGATGATGGTGATCAAGCTGGTTTTGCTGTTGTGGGTGATCCTGTTTGTGATGTTCTGAACGTATGATCTAACGTAGTAATCCAACGGTTTTAGGTCGGGGAAGGATAAAGCCCATTGAGAGAATAGTACAAAGTCGTAGCACTCTTTTTGAAACCAAACTAGGGGCTGTTTGTACTTGTGGGACGGCGTCGAGTGCGGCTGCCACACTCATGGTCAGCCAGCGGCTACCTGATTGCGCCAGGGAATTACCACACTCTTCAGTATATCCAGGTACACTTTGGTCTTGACTTTCAAGCCGGATTCGAAACTGTGAGGTAGCATAATGTGGCATTAACTTGAATCTACATCAAAAACTATAAGCGATGCCAGAAACTTTGTTTACATCATCCTGAGCACGTCTCTGTAATTTGTTGTAATCTGGAGATGTATTTTAAGGATGCTGGCAATTGTCCTGTTGTCATAACTTAGATCGGTATAGAGCATGAGTTGTACAGCGACGCGTTTCCGATCTCGGTAGTAGAACAATGTCACATTCAGATATGTTATAAGTCTCCTACCGCTCTTGAGATTTTTACACAGCTAGCCAATTAGTAGACGATCTGCAACAAATGAAAGGAAACCGATTTAAATCAAAAAGAAGTGGAATTATTTCGTCTTTTCCAGGGAACCAATGTTATCGTTACAATCTGAACTTTACATAAAATGCAGTAACGATATCATAGTTACAAAACGTTATGTAAAAATAAGGAATAGCAAAAATGAAAGATTGCGGGATGAAAAACTACATGGACTAACAATGAAGAAAAAACGACACACGAAAACACATAGATAGGTTTACGAGTAAAGATTGTAACGTTACAGTCACCGTTATATATTAGCGTCTAGTTTTCGTCGCAAGAAGAAAAGAAATGAATATACTTTCTTATTCAGCTTCAGACAAACGGTATTTATTCGTGATATTTTCAACAACACATTGCCTCTTGTTTTAAAAGTTCATATCTCGCGTCGACATGTATTTTTAAGACGCTCTCGTCATCCTCTTCTTACTAGCTGACATTGTTCAGTCATGTCTCGAACACGTGCTTTTGATCTGTTTCTCTGGTCGCCTGTGACACTTCATTGCTGCTGTGATGTCACCCGCATGTCTTGAACACGTGCTTTCTCCCCAAATATTTTGACCCTGTCTGTCTTTTTATTTTTGCCGTTTCTTCTCTTCGCTGTGACGTCACATCGTACACTGGCTTAGTCATTTGCATATGTATTATGGGACTACTACTGCTACCAGAGTCAGCTGTTCTGTTAAATGGCACTCGAACAGAGAAAACGAGTCCTTACTTTAGATCCGTACAAAACTGCGAATAGAGAAAACTATTTCTGACAAGATAAAGGAAATTCGAAAAAGAATTAATGTGGATTTGTAAACACACAGACGAATCTGTTTATCACATTATAAACGGATGCCACAAACTACATTAAAATTCATACAACATACAATGCTCCTTAGATAAGGTTATTTACTTGTAGCAATAAAAATGTTCTCACTTTCAATATGCAAACAAATGACATATACACTGACAGGAAACACATTTAGTAAATAAAAATCATACAACTATCTAAAACATGACTATCTAAAAAGACAAATGAATTAAAACATAATAATGATCTTCGATTATAAAAACAAATAGCTAAATATTAGAGAAAATCAAATCTGGATTTAGATTACCTTTGCAACAGAGCGCGGACGCGCGGATGGTAGTTGTATTCAAATGTAGAGCATGGGCGAAATGATGTACTGGCGAGAGGAAAAAAGAAAACAGATATAAAAAAAACGATGACGTTCGAGAGTATAGAGGTCAGAGAAAAGGGTACGATCAAGTTTATTCGAGAAAGTAAGCGGAAATACTGCCATTGTTACAACGGAAAAAGTAAGCTGAGATATTACTGGTCTTCTATTATTTTCGACGTACTCTGCTACAGCGTGTAAGGGCCGAGTGTCTTAGTGTACGCGCGTGTACAACGTTACAACTTATCTATGGAGATAATAAAAACATTAATAAAATAAATGTTATACTTCATGAATTATGAGGACAATCCAGAAGGAAATTGGAGTATAAAACATAGGTCAACAAATCCACTAATCATGGAAACAGTCGAAATATAAAGAATGCTAAAGTCCATACAATCAACACACGTAACGAACGAACTTCAACAAATCACTTGTGAGTTTAATCAGAAAAATGGTAGAAACTGGTCATGAAATATACAGGAAGATGAAATAACTGTGTTGAAAAATATAAGAAAATACTGTATTTGCAGAAAAGCTAATTGCCAATATTCTAGAGAAGACTAATGACCATCGCTAAAGATATGAAAACTGCTAATGCGAGTACTTAAAGTAATCTGTTATCGGGAAAGGTGGAGAATCTTTGAAATCTGAGTGGCCACTCAGACTCCCGACAATAACACTTGTTACTGCCAATAAGCGAATCCTTGAAAACTTATAATGAATATAAATAGTAACGATACTACTACTAATGATAAAATATGAAAAGAGCTGAATTCCTTTTAAGGAAAATGATCGAATGCGGAAACAAGTCCACATAAACGGTGAACACTATCGTGTCACATGCAATTGCAATAAAAGTTAAACAAAAACAGTCTAAAAAATGAATATATGGAACTAACGAACGTAAACCATGAGAAAATTAAAGTAGTTGCATTCCTTTATTTAAAATTATGGCGATGACGCGTGTGGATGGTGTGCTTATTAAATTGAGGTCCAATCTATCACGTTGTTTAATAATTTGAATGGTAAGTGATTGAGAAGCAAAAGATCACAAGTAAAAACAAAACATATCGATGTACGATAGTGAAAGAATGCAGATTTATTTACATAAATATACATGTGGGGAAACAATAAGAGTCGTTAAGAGTAAGTGTATGTTGAGAAAGGAGTAACGTTACTTGCGGTTAGTCAGTAGAGTTGGTTGGGTTGCCATGCCGACTGGAGCACACATCTTGACTTGTCGAGAGTTCAGCGGAAAAGAGAGAGATATATTCCGAACAGGAAGTGACGTGGCTGTGTCACTCTCTGGTTACCAGAGTTAAAGGGCGATAATCAAGTTAGCCTGGGAATTTCAATTCCCACACGATCTGGACTTGTGCCACGCCAAATAATCGTGAACGTCGAGGAGAGATGAAAGCATACAAATTAGAAGAATGAGAACAAGACCCCATTTAAAACAATGACATCTTGAAGAGATGATGTTCCAGCAAAATCCCTGTGAATATTAATAGTCGGTACCAGCGAGAAATCAATGGTAAACATATGCTGGTGTAACGCACAGTAATTTGCAATGCTTATCGTTAAAAGTCTGTGAGATTGTTTTTGCCATTCATGCTCCGGGTAAAACATAGGTTATTTTCTATGAGCGATTGCCGGTGATGACTTGTCTGAGAAATAGATTCTTAAGTAATAATAAACATGGATTCTTCAAAATAACTGAAAATATTGGCACAAAATTTAGCAATTTTTCTTGTGATGCTAATAAAAGCTATTATGCTACTACTACTACAACTACTACTACTACTACTACTACTACTACTACTAATAATAATAATAATAATATTGATAATAATACTTCACTTTCTTTTGCATTTAGTAAAGGATATTCTTGTAAATTCACTTCCAAGGATTGATCTGAATTCCACCAAAATTTGATTTAATAGTCATAAAACTGCCGAGTGAAATTCAACTCAAAGGTACTATTTTAAAAATACTAAGGAAACATTACTTGTCATGCAAGGGAACGTCTGTGCTACCAAACGAGCATTAGAAACGACCAAAAAATTGCCAGAATATTTATTAAAAAATGTTCATTAAAGAGTACGGATTAAAAAGTATATGTTTACATTAGACTTGGAAAATTTTGTAGACGGTTACGTTGCAACTTCATGGTGTTTTGTATAACAAACGAGACGCCTTAAAAAAAGCTTGTTCATGAAATGACCATATCTTCTTTGGTACGGAGATATAAAGTAAAGAAAATCCTCCGCTGTGGTTTTTGCTAGGCGGTTTCTTGCTAGGAATGTTTTACGGATGAACGACGAGCGATAATTGCTAAGTCGAACTCCTATCACGTACATATCGATACAGAAAAGATAGGAAGTTATGAACTTCAAATAAATCTCCAACTGCCCCAAAACGAACTAGACTAAAATTATCTGGTTCGCATGATCTGAGAATAGTAGATATAATCATAGTCTGAATTCTGGAAGCAAAAATCTAGATAACAATGTATCCATACACCCGAGGGGTTTCCAAAATAAATGCCTCCTATTTTTCATTAAAACTGAATTGATCCGAGATTAATGCAAATGTAATTGTTATGAGTTAATCTTATGAATTCAGGACCTTAAATTTCTATAACGCTGTCATGCAGGTATAAGACCCTTGTTATTGACGTGCGTCAGAAGCCTAGATGCGTCATTGAATTCCTCTGCATTTGGCATGGTGATGACCATTTGTGAATATGAATTCTGGAGCACAGATGGTCGTTCTTAATAATGGCTTCATTCCCGTCTGTGTAGCTCTTAAACTTTTTGAGTTAAAAATAGTAGGCTTTTATTTCGGAAAACCTCTCGTGCTCTCCGAACATCCATCCTCAAACATCGTTTATCGCTAGCAAAATAAATTCCTGTGAACGAACGGTCACTCGTTTTATAAGTACTACTCCCGTCTTCGCGGCTGTTTAAACTTTGGATTAAAAACAAATAGGACGTTTTACTATTGGAACGGCTCTTGTATTGTAACGCTTGACTCGTCTGTAAGGGCGGACAAACAATGTCTTTTTGCATTAGTGAAATGTCGCGTTTCATTATTTTACCAAACATTTTTTCTTCTTGTGCTTTCCTTTGAAATTACCAAAGTTCAACTTATAAGTTGCCTCACTCTACATAACTTATATTACAATTGGAGACAGACTATTATATTCACGTAATAAGTGTGTGTGCTTGTGTAACACTTGTCTGTATGTGTGTCATTTGTGTCTATGTGTGTTTGCGTATGCCTTGTCTATGTTCTGTCTGTGTGTACGAGATACAGCGAGAGATAAACAGAAAAAGAAGATCTATAAAAGAATGGTAAGTGAGGGAGAGGCAATCGTTGGTTATGTCGGGGAATGTCGATTCTATTTTCGCTCTGATTCCGAAATATTCTGTGACGTCTTTTTTTGTGTGTCAAGACAAGAAAGCAAAAAAAAAATGACAAGTGTGTCGAAATAGCAGACAAAATGTCTTAGCTGATTAAAAAGAAAAAAAAAAGAATATCAAAAAGAGAAAGACGCAAGAAAGTTGGCGAGCAATTAGTAGACCAGTCATACACATCCTGCAAAACAGACTGCGTAATAGCGGGAAGCCTTTGTTCTGCCCAAAGGGGAAAGACGCGTTACATAAGTCGGCCATTGTGGACATAAAAGCCCGCTTGCTTTTATTTCAAATTTTACCATCTTCTTCATTGAATCAGTATCACTTTATGAAGTGGTCATATTCTTGCTTGATATGAAAAAACATATCTAATAAACACAGACGCTATGTTATCATCCAAAAGTTGTCATGCTTTTTATTCTCTTTTTAATATTATCATCATATGGTATGAATCCAAAGTTAGAATTGTTTTTTTCCCGTTATTTTACTATCAGAATCCTTTTAAGAATGCCATGGGACACTTACAGGAGAGATAACGTGAACGTTGCTCACATCTTAAGAGAAAGTGATTTTTGTGGAACCAACTCGTTTCGCACATAGAACACCGAGGTTGTTAGCCGTATTATTAACAATTATACTACCATCAACTCGCTCTTTTTAATATGCATATGTATATATATAAATATATATATACACGTATACATATGTATATATATACGTATACATATGTATATATATGTATATATATGTATAAATATATATATATATATATATATAACTACTTCATTTACTCACATAAATTTAATATACGAAAGTATAGATTTATGCGTAAACTTTAAGTATTTACTTCAAAAGTGCTCAATACGTAGGTAGAACTAGTTAGTAATTTATAAAATATATATGGCGACTAAGCTACACTGAATATTCTGCGTTTCATCCACTGTAGGATTCGTCAGGCTTATTATATATATATAAGGGCGAATAAACCCTTTTTCTGGGTCAACGGCCAACCAGAACCGTGTGTGTTTGTGCGTATGCATGTGCGTGTTTTTTTTTGTTTTTTTACACAGTGATCACCACTTATCAAGGCCCGGAAGCTACTCAGGGATAAGGGTTATTGCAAGTACATTACGTTAGTGTGGAGATTTGATGAAGTGTTTACTTAAGGGGGCGGTTCATTAGGAATTTGTTAACGTTGGACTTGAAGACATCCAAGTTGTAGTCCGGTGGGAAGCAGGCAGACGGAACAGAGTTCCACAGGCGTGCAGTTCTAAGAAAGAAGCTTTGTTCATGGAATCCACGTTTCGATTTAGGCACGGATAAATAGTGGGGGGAATTTTGTTGGGGTGGAGAGGGTTCTCGTAAGCCGTGGTGAAGGCAACCTTTCTAGGAGAAGCAAATCTCTGATTAAAAAAACGTAAAGCGGGAGACCAGCACCTACATTAAGCTGGTCTGTAGTTTAACTTGTTGGCTATCTTCCTCTTGCTTGTTGCTGGATCTCAATATTTTGAACCGAGAGAGAGTTAGCTGTCGTACGAAGCTAAGACTCTGTAACATAATCTGTGTATAGATACTCCCTCAGGCATTTGTCTTTAAAAATGGTCCTGTAGCGATAGAGAAGTTGTGACGCATGGAAGCATGTAATCATTGATCTTAATGACCGTCTTCAGTGTCATGCCGGCTTGAGCGTGTGAATTCACCGGGAGGACTAAACGAAAGAGTCATTTTTGGGCTCATGGTATCTGAGGGAGTGAAATTCGTCTGACAAGACGTTGCAATCATATATATATATATATATATATATATATATATATATATATATATATATACAAAAGAACAATTATTTGAAAACACTTATTTTTTATATTTTTGTAATGAAATATGAATAAAACTGACTATTGTTTGAGTAAATTGAGAAAACTAATTAAATTTAATGGATAAATATTTACCTAATGGATAAAATAGTTCGAATGCCCTCTTCTCTCACATCCAATTCATCTGAGTTTATCATCGATGTTATATTTTCTGGAAGTAATGCAAAAACACTATATTTGGAACTGTTTAAAACAGTAATTTGGATTTCAGTTTTGTTCTCTGAATTATTAAAATATGCTGTTGGTTAAAAAAATTACTGTCGGTTTGGATATCAAACCAACTAACTGCATACACTTTGATGATAAATTTAACCAGAATGTTTAATTTATCATAGTGCTTATGATAGACACCTCTGGTTCATTAACACATTAACCTTGTGGCTTATTTTAGCCATTTTGCTTGATTCAAGGGTCCAATTTTCTAAGCTGCATATCTTAGTTTAACTTCTCGAGAAATGGCAACGGCATACTCTCAAAAAGTAGACTCTGGTCTTCACATTTAAACTATTGGGTTCTTATGCTGTCAGATAATGATGATAGGAAGGGACACTACTTTTTTTAGAATTTTACTTCAGAAAAATTTTGGTGATTATTGATACAGAGTTTCCCCAAAGGACCAGTAAATGTTGTTAGTTTTTTTTTGTTCCATCAATTTAAAAATTGCTTAAAATGGTAGTTCTTCTAGTGGAACCTGAAAATTACAAAATTTGCATGTTTAATAATAGAGCCAGATTAGATAATAAATAACAATATATTATTTTATTTTCCATAAAAAGGAACATAATTGCAGGCGAATCTATAGAATTAATTTTACCTCCTTGTGCAGACAATATGCCTTATTGACAATTTCCTGTCTTGCACTTCATTGCAAAGCCATCACGTCTCAAGTCAGAAAGTTTACAGCTACAAGAAAATATATCAAACAATCTGTCTTGCAGTTCCTTCATTTTTTTTTCACTTTGGTTGCTGCAAGAGAATCTGTTTGGTCCTCTTATAGCAAAATATATTGACCTTCTGTCCTATATAACGTTCCCCTAACAAGGGCAATTGTGGATTAACTACTTGCCAAATACTAATTAATTCCTTAGCAATTAACATAGAAATCCCACTATTTTTAAGTGGGGATAACAGTTTTCGAGGAAATAACTAAACTGGATGACTTGGCGTAAAGTTGGAGATGCTGTTTCATACAAACGACAAGGTGGACAAACAAATTTTGTGAACCATCGGTTAAAACTGAACGTTGTGCTTTTACTGACATTATAATCTGAAAAGTAAATTAAATAAATGGATTATAACTGAAGGAAACTGTTTTAGGATATCTTCCAGTTTCATATGTAAAAAGATAAGCGCTAGTTATAAGAAACAATGAAAAACTTTGTAGAGTTGAATTAGATGTATTGAAAAGAGAGGACCAAACCAAATCAGAGGCATAGTAGTGTTTAGTTTAGACATTTTAGCAGACTTTAGCTCCTCCTTCAATAACATGAATTTACTCATAAAGAGATTCATTGTTGATGTAGCTGTGCCATTTTAAACGAGTGTTTAGTGTCTAGAGTTTGAAAAACCAGTGCTTGTGCATCTATGTTCCATGCTATTTTTAATAGTATTTTCAAGTTAAATTTAATTTCCATGAAATTTTTGTTTATTAAATTTTTATGTGAAAGTACAGAATAGTTACAACACAACCTCCTATCTTCCCCTATGTTAAGAATGGTTTTCTTAATAACAAAGTTATTTTAACACAATAACATAGATGCACAAATAAGGAAAACCTTAAAAGCAGTTTCCTTATTTATTCGTATTAATCATTCTGTGTTATCTGATTTTAAAACGATAATTTTAGAAGAAAAATACTGCATAAAAACAATTACGCCCTGAAAATAAAAGAAATAAAAATTTGACACTAATTTTCTGCAAAGTATTTTTTATCACGTAGAAAAACTTGAAAATTTACGTGGTTACGTTTCGTAAAGAATGTGTAGGATAAAATTGTCTGGACTATTTTTTTAACATAAAACTGGAGTATTACCATATTTTAATAAACATTTCAAATAGAATTTGACGTGAAATGTTAAGTCGGTGCAAAAATAATCTTTTTTGACGCTCATTTGAATGTCAAAAAATGCCATTATATTTACACCAACCTAATAGAAAAACAAATTAAAAAAGATAAAACAAATGTTTAAATTCACCGCCAATACTTGAAATATAATAATATATATTTTAAACAAGCCTTTTTCGTTTTTCCTTTCGAAATAATTAAGCCTAAATCGTAATGTTTTCAAATTAAATATTAAACAGACGTTAATTTTCAATATCAATAACGAGCGTGTTTTGCAACGGTGAAATCTAAAATGTTTCCACCCAAAAAAAGTTCCTGAAATGAAAAAGCGAACTTTGATCGTTATTATTTAAAAACATAATTTTGCTTTTACAGTTAATATTTATTTTATTAATTCATTATTTTCACTCATTTTATTTAAAAATCTAGTTTAAAATTTTCTAAATGATGATTTCATTTTCTTAACAATACGGATTGTTTTGATGATGGGACGTTCTTGACAATACGCCGAAATACTTTTAATATCTCCAATTTTTAAACTTTTAAAGTCATTTTCTCAAGAAAAGATAACGATTTAAAAATATATATTTCATATAGGTATTTTCTATGTCAAACCCCAACTATCATCACCATTGCCTCACCGGGGTTCCAAAATAGACCTGCCCTAATACACAGTAGATCTTTATAAAAATAACAATAACAATAACAGTAATAAGAAAAAAACACTCATGATGATGATAATAATAATAATAATAATAATAATAATAATAATAATAATAACAACAACAATAATAATAATGTAAACTAATGGAGACATTGTATTTGCGTACTGTCAGCTAGCATTTACTGATTATACTTTACATGAAAACCGTTAGTGAGTAAACAACAATAAGAAAGATAAGACTAAACATAATAAAAAAAACATATACACAAATCGTATATTTACCTTTCCCAGCAGATATTAAATAAATGCAACTGGATTGAAAAGCAGGAAAAATATACAAAATATAGAATAATTGAAAGAAATATTTAAGATGACTATGGACATATTATTCAATAACTCGATAATCATGAGTGCTGTTACAGATAAAGACCTATGCCGACACGAGTGTTTTCGAGTGGGATTTAATGAACCGGTTTGCAACGACCTAATTATTTCTCGATTTTAAAGCTGCTAAAATTATGTAAAACAACTGATTGCACTAAGCGTGTCACCCAGAGACCAACATTAATTTAACTGGTTGAGTTAGTTGGTTTGATAAATGCAAAGTAAAGTGCAGTGTTAAATAAATGCAAGTAGTAAAGTTAAGAAATCCTACAAAATTCTAAATGAAAATAAATATATGGAAAAAGGGGAAGCGTATTTTAAGTAAATATCTATATTAGTTAACGTTTAGGTCATTTCTTGTCTTTTCCGTAAATTGAAATTAAAAGGAATTGATTATCTTTGTTTAAATGTTAACTATTCAGTAGAGTCACAATATAATGAAATGTCACTTTTTTTAACAAACTGTTTGAAATTGTTTTCTGTGAGAGTTTTTCTTAAAATCAAAATGTCTACAATCTTTGAACGTTTAATGTTTTTAATCATCGAATAAATCATGATGGATTCTTGTAATTTATTTTCAGCAAACACGGACTGTTTTTAATTAATTGATGGAAGTTCATTTCCTTCTTACTCAAATCTTTCTGCGATTATCTTTTCATAAAAATAAAAAAGACAATAAAAAGTTTTACCGTTGTTTATAAACGTTGATAGCAAAATGCGTAAACAGTGATTTTATAATTATTTATGCAATAATAACTTTTCTCACGTAGCTAATGATTTCTACAATGACATTTGGGTACATTTGCAGAATTTGAACCGGACGTAACTAACCGTCCGCTCGGCCTTGCTCGGAACATTACAGCATGCGTTCGAGTTTGACTGTAATCTGACGTAAGACGCCAATTAATTAATCAATGCGAGGCGAAAAGCAGACGATCTTTGGGGAAAATATTGGAAGAAAAAAAATCAACAAATTAAGAAAACAACACATATCCAAACTGCCGTTTCTAAAAATTTATACAAGATGAATATCTCCATCTTGGATCATAAGTTGCAGACGCCTAAAGATTCCGTTTTTTTTTTTGCAATGATCATTTTGTCTCCATCTTAAACCATATATCGGAAAGCTATTCGGTTGGCGAAGTTTCTTCCACATCCTCCATGTCTTCTCAGTCAACTTTGATATCGTGTGATGCGACCCTAGAAAATCTAAAAAACCTAAACCTAATCCGTAAGGAAAATATCTCGGCGTAATTTAATGTTAGAAAAAAATCCGATGGTCACACCCCTACCCTACACTCTAGAGCAGTGGTTCTCCACTTTTTTTAAAATCATGGACACCTTTTCCCTTCTTTTTATCTTGGTGGACCCCTTCATAACTATTGGCCATAAGAAAATCTTCTATTTTTCATTAATATAAATTTTGAGGTTTTAATAATCAAATAAATATTATATAATTAAGATTTATTTTTAAATGAAAACTAATTTGATACAAATAAATTATTCTACTTCTACAACAACTATAATAATAATGATAACTATGATAATAATAATAATAATAATAATAATAATAATAATAATAATAATAATAATAATAATAATAATAATAATCTAAATTAGAGTGATAATAATTCTTTACCTGTGGATCCCCAGAAATATTCCATGGACCCCAGTTCAGAACCATCTGGTCTAGAGGAAAATAATATCCACGAAAAATAATAAAAACCAATAATTAGTTACAAAAGAAAAGAAAAAAGCTAAAATATACAGGAAAACACATAAAAATGTTGTTGTTTTTTTTTAAATTTTTGTTAAAAATCTTAATATCACAAAAAATTGTTATCATAATTTTGTTCAATTTTGTTTGACAAAAAAGTGGTTGAAAAAATATACAACTTGTTTATGTTGTTTCATTTTTAAAAATGTTTTCCAACAATAAAACAGAAATTGTTATGGTAGTTTTCTCTTATTATCGTTATATATATATATATATATATATATATATATATATATATATATATATATATATATATATATACATACATATGTGTAATGTTATGACCCTTAAGACTGTGATCATGGTGTAGTATCTGTTTACTGTGGCAAGCGGGGTCAAGGGTCAAAACATTATTATTATTGTTATTATATTCTTGTTAATTAATTTGAGCGACGGATGGTCGCTGGATAAGTTATTATGATTAGAAAAATAAACAATTAAATTGCGAAAGAAATGATTGACGCGAAAATCTCAAACAGAATGTGAAAATAGAAAATATATGTAAACATTATTTTGAGGTTTTGATTAAACAAATAACTAGGTGAATTAGATTGGTATGAGACACGTAATTAGGTGACGTAAAAGAACACGTGATGTAGTGGAGAGATTCAGAGAGTTGAGGATTGACCACTAGAGCGGACAGACGTCTAGACAGAGGTGAACGGACAGCTGGGAGCGAGATGTATGAACAGACAATGTAGACTAACTGCAGATCCTGTGAAAACTATTTGAGACAACTGTAAAAAATTTATATTACAAAAATATAAAGAGCTGTTATAATGATTTCAAAAATAAGAACAGATGCCTCAATTATATGGTACTGATCGCTTCATGGTTGTCACGGAGACGCGGGAGATACAGAAGAACTCTTCAAGAAAAAAAGGTATGGAGCATATATTATTCTTCTTGCATATGAACTGTAAAAGTATCCCGTGTAATTAGTGTGATACAGCATGACTCGGTTTACACGTCAATATCATGTCCCCTGGCTAAACAACATTCATACGATTTATACGTTTATTATCTGTCTGGTTAAAAGAACACTATCTTTCGCAATTTAATTGTTTATTCTTCTAATAATAATAACTGATCCAGCGACCATCCGTCGCTCAAATCAAACCTAGAACCCCATCTTCCAACGTAGACCCCTACTACCAGGTCTCCTTCTCCAACATCAGGGGTCTGCGTTCCAACCTTCCAGAGGTTGAAACCCAATTACAGGAGACGAAACCGGACATATTATTTCTAAGTGAAACTGGAATAGGGCCGACCACTTCCCTAGATGAGTTCATAATTAACGGATACTCAAATTTAACAGCTAAATCTGACCCCCAATATCGCCATGGGCATGGAATATGTGCCTACATTAAGGATGGCTTCCCGTGTGGCAGGGATATCTCTAGAGAACATCCTAATTTACCCTATATGTGCTTCAGGGTTGCACTTGCTAACACCACTGCATTTATATTTGCCCTCTATAGGCCCCACAACAGCGGAGTTACTATCTTTAAGAGCATATCTGAGAAAATAGACCACATACTGTCTTCATATCCCTCGGCTAACATCCACATATGTAGTGACTTCAACGTCCATAACGTGGAATGGCTGACCCATTCAAATAAGACAGACGATGAGGGGAGGTTTTGTCATGATTTTGCCATTGCTTATGATCTCACTCAGATTGTTAGCGAACCCACCCGTGTGCCCGATACACCCGGTTAATATGCAAGCCTCTTAGACCTTTTTCTCTCAACTTCCCCTGAGCTATGTTCATATTCCGTTCATTCTCCTCTAGGGTCCTCCGACCACTCCGTCGTATCAGTTAAGATAAAAACGAAATGTAAGAAGCCCCCAGACGTACCCCTCCACCGTACTGTATACCGATACTCTATGGCCGACTGGGATAGCTTCCGTACATTCATATCTGATTTACCTCTGCACTCCATGTTTAAAAAGGATGTGTCCTCTATAGTATCAGATCTGACCGAATGGTTAATTGCAGGCATAGACCAATTCATACCATCTAAAAAATTCCAACAAAAACCTTACAGCCAGCCATGGTTCTCCCCAGAATGTGCTGCTGCTATCGCGCACAGAAATCACTTTTTCCATAGCTACCAACGTAATAGATGCACTGAGACTAAAGCTGCTTTTAGGTCTGCCAGCAACCACTGTAAAAGAGTAATAAAAAATGCAAGAGAGCTATATGCCCAGTCTGTTAAATCCAAGGTAGCTGATCAGCGGCTTGGATCCCACCAGTTTTGGCAAATAACAAATAGGATCCTGAACAGAAGTGTGCGTTCTATCCCAACCATTATCAATGGACCAGAGGTAATCTCATCAGCATCAGACAAGGCCAAACTAGTTGCAAAGAACTTTTCAGCTAATTCTACCCTATGCGACGAAGGCCATCAACTCCCCATATTTCCTCCTATAACACAGAACAAGCTAGGTAACATACAAATATCCGTGCATGAGGTCGCCAAGCTAATAAAGAACCTAGATTCCAGTAAAGCAACTGGCCCTGATAGCATCCCAATTATAGTGTTAAAAAAGCTTAAACCAGAACTTGCTCCCATACTTACGAATCTATTTAAGCGCTGCCTTAAGGAGAAGTGCTTTCCGACTCCCTGGAAGACCTCATCAGTTTGCCCTGTATTTAAGAATTCAGCTGATAAGTCATCTCCCTCTCAATACAGACCAATAAGTCTCCTGTGTGTTATGAGTAAGTTGCTGGAATCCATATTAAATAGAGAAGTAGTCAACCACCTCAGCAGGAATAACCTTCTTAGTGACACACAATATGGTTTCCGCTCTGCAAGATCTACCGCAGATGTGCTGACGGTTATATCCCACAGGATTAGTGAATCTCTTGACAAAGGCTTCCTTTCTAGGGCAATTGCTCTCGACATATCAAAGGCCTTCGACAAGGTATGGCATAAGGGTCTACTTCACAAGATTTCCAGCTACGGTATAACTGGAAATGTTTTCTCAATCATTACATCATTTCTCTCAGATAGGCTCATAAGAGTAGTGGTAGATGGACAAAAATCGGAGGCCTGCAATATAAATGCTGGAGTCCCTCAGGGGTCAATCCTGGGCCCAACTCTCTTCCTGATCTACATCAATGACCTCCCTAAACACATACTTAAATCATTCGTTGACATCTATGCTGATGACACGACCATCTACGGCAACACATCAAACGCTGTAAATGACAAAGTTCTCTCTGATTCTCTCTCCTCTGATCTCGAGTGCGTGGTTCAGTGGGGGAAGAGGTGGCTGGTTACCTTTAATGCATCAAAAACCAAACTGCTATCCTTCCATCATCAACGCTCTGATCCCCATCTGGCATCAATTGTGATGGATGGCTCTCGTCTGGGTGAGGCCCCGTGTTTTGACAAGCTTCTGGGTTTGACCTTTACTCCTGATCTGAAATGGAACACGTACATCAAGTCTGTTGCCAAGGTCGCTGGAAAGATGGTGGGATCCTTCTACCGCTCCAGAAGATATCTCACTACTGATGCAATTCTCTATCTATATAAAAGCCAAGTACGTCCAATGATGGAATACTGTTGCCATATCTGGGCAGGAGCTGCTAAAAACAGCCTATCCTGCCTTGACAGAGTACAAAATAGACTTCGTGGCTTAGTGGGGGATGCCCTTTCTCTACCCTGCAACCTCTCTCCCACAGAAGAGACGTTGCGAGCCTGTCCTTGTTTTATCGTCATTTCCATGGCAGATGCTCGTCTGAACTCCAATCTCTGGTCCCTCCTCGCCAATCTTTCACGAAAAACACCTGTCTAGCTGAATCCACTGTGAAAAATTTCCCCCACTCTATATCTGTGCCTAAATCAAAACGCGGATTCCATGAACAAAGCTTCTTTCTTAGAACTGCACGCCTGTGGAACTCTGTTCCGTCTGCCTGCTTCCCTCCGGACTACAACTTGGATGTCTTCAAGTCCAATGTTAACAAATTCCTAATGAACCGCCCCCTTAAGTAAACATTTCAGCAAATCTCCTCACTAACGTAATGTACTTGCAATAACCCTTATCCCTGAGTGGCTTCCGGGCCTTGATAAGTGGTGATCACTGTGTAAAAAAAAAAAAAGAAAAATCTTACATCCACTAGAAAATACATGACACGTTTTAATATATCATCTCCTCCAATATAACCAATATACAACATATATATATATTTTTTTTTATTATCATTATTTTTATTTTTTGGTAAATTAATTATATTTAAATGTTTCCTTCTATGTTTTACTTAAGCAGCGTTGTTACGCTTGAATAATCGGCAACGCTCTGCGAAAGCCGGCGGGTGACGTCATGTTCCGAGCAAAGCCAAGCGATCTGTCACTTACGTCTCATTAAAATTCTGCTCAGACAGCGAAATTTGTTCTGATATTCAAGTATAATACGAGGGATGTTCCTGAAGTAATGCCTCCTGATTCCGCCCGAATTTGGGAATTGATCAGAGGAGATATCAAATTTCATTGTTACGATGACGCAACTCATACATTTATAATCTGAAATTTTCATGGTTCTCTTGCAGATATGCACGGTCTGAGCTTCTAAGAAAGCAACCCCTGTCATGAATATGCGCCAGAAGCAGAAAAGCGTCATTAAATTCACCGATTCACAAAAATCGAATTGTTTCACATTCACCGAGGCCTTTTGCCCGTTTACTAAGCCGATGCAGTTGATGTCAGAACAGATAAGAGATGGGTTTATCGATTTCAGACTCGCGACAGAGATGTAAGTGACAAATCGCGCTCCAGATTTTACGTCATATGAATTGTTCATCGTTGTCAAAAGTGCATTGAGAATGCCGCTGACTTCGTAGAAAAATCAAGTTTGGAGCACAAAATGCCGTTTGATGTAATGGTATCACCCCGGTCACAGTAGGTGTTCACTGTTTTAAGTTTTTAATTTTTTTACTTTGAGTACGGCTCTAACCATTCTAAAGTATTTGTTTTAACAGTTTTTCGTTGTTTTTATTCACCGTAATGAATTGTTTTAGTCCTATATTTATTACTTGCACACTTGAACATGTACATATTGATGCACTTAGAGAAATGGGAGTCTGGGAAAGGAAATCTAATCGAAACCTGTTCGAACAAAAAATCCATTCGACTAGAAAGATTTCCAGCATTTAAAAACTTTAATGATGTAAAGGTAACAATGAGAGTAGAAAGCTATGCCAACGCAGACGAACACACGTGCACAGGCTGCATACCGACGCGAGATCTTTGATACAACATGAGCGCATGCAAAACGATTTTGCTTTAATTAAGTAGCTACAAACACAAACTAATCTTAATGTTGTGTTTACTTTCGATAGCAGCGTAACACTTACTTCCCAGATTTTCTCCTACGGTTCTAACATTTGATGAGCGATATTTCTGAAAAAGAGGGAAGAATTGCGGTTTGCTCTGTTAAAATCTATTTTCACGCATTGTTTGCAAGTTTTGACTTTGAAGTAATATTTTTAACTCTTTACATCAAGTGACTTCATGTCTCGCCTGTAGCGATTTTCATGAAAAAAATAGTTCTTTTAAGATTTCCCAGGGATACCTAAGTTGAGGCTGTACAAATGCGGTAACTTCATCGGAAAGTAATTGTAAAATCAGCATAAAATATAATATTGCAGTGATTGTTTTTAATGTCTAATAGGCCGCAACTCACTCCATGCACACGGATATTAGTAGAAATAGCACATTTTTTTACAGCAAAATTGGCAATGCCGTGTAAGCATGTATTACAATTCATTTTATATGCGATTGACACGACGACGAGTTTGGATGTTGGACTCGTAGAAAGTGTGTTTATGAATTTCGTTATTCGTAGTATATGAATTCATCGGACTACTGTTCTCATCTTTACGGTAATTTTCACAATGTTCTGATCGATGTGACTTTTGACCTTCTTCAGGTGCATCATGCCGAACTTGGGAATGTTTTTGCCGAACTCGAGAATTTGGACGAAATTTCGAACGGAACCCTTTATTTACTTCACGAGGGTAGGATGCTCTTGTTCCGTCAACCACGATTGAATAGAGGTCTTAAGTAATTTGCAATTGTGTTTTTGTGATCGCCAACACTTAGGATTGAACCTTCAACTGTCAACTTTCAGGTGAATATCACTTTTACAATTGAATTTTCCAAGTGCTCTAACCTCTGCGCCACAGGTTCTGTCGGACAGTCATGACTGACCTTAAAAGTGTACGCTAACCCCGTGAAGTAAGTAAAGGGTTCCTTTCAAAATTCCGTCCAAATTCCCGAGTTCGACCGGATACACTTGAAGAAGGTCGGAAGTTACATCAATCGGAACGTTGTGAAAATCACATTCAAGGAAATAGCAGTAGTCCGATGAATCCAAATAATACGAATGACCAATCTTCATCTCCAAAATTTAGAAGCGAATTTTATTATGTTACGAAATTATAATTGGTCGTGATACTTCACCAAGCGATTAATCACCTTACATGTTCACACTGTATGATGTTTGATCGCACATTTTATCTCATACTATATTTACCATATTTACCCTGTTATTAATCTCTATTCATTAACAGTTAACGTTTACAAATGACGGAGATTGATAAAAAAATAGTATATTACATTATAAATAAACACTATTGTCACAACAATAATTAATATTATTTCACCGAGATATCTAATGATTTCTACGATGAAATTTGCCAGTGGCAATATGACAGAAAGAGTGGGAAATGATGATGGAAAAGTATAGTGTTTAAAGATATTAAAGTGATGGAGAAGAGATTAATATGGAATTTTATAGTGCGTATTTTCTTGTACATCTTTTTCTTACTTTAAACCGATTTTAAAAAACTTATTTTTCCTTATAAAACATTCTAACACAAAGTCAAGGCGTGACAGAAACTTCAATGGTGTCGCTAGTACTTATATAATTTCCATTACAAGTTTCTGTTCGTATATGCAGTTTGTGTATACAGATCGTTTTCGGATCACTTCATTATGCAATTATGCAGAATAGTTTTTATTTATTGTGTTTTAATATATAATTATTCATACCTGAATTAAACTTTTCTAACCTATACATATTATTATATTTTTTACTGTTTTAATCTGACATACGTTATTTTACCTCATCAAAGTGGTAAAGTGTTTTACGGGCGCCTGGAACAAGCGTAGAACGTCCTACCAGGGTCGGAAGTATATAAGAGACAATTGCAGTAAAATGCAAGCATACTCGCTAAAAGTAAAGAGTCAAATAAACTCAAGAAGGTTGTAAAAATCAAATATAACAAAAATAACCGAAAAACGCATCTTTTAAGATATACGCATATTCTTTTGAAGGATAATCTGAAATACAACATTTAGACATTGATTCTTATTATCCGTTGAAATACGCAAATAATGTAAATTATATATATATATATATATATATATATATATATATATATATATATATATATATATATATCGTTCCAAAGCATTGCGTATCCTCTGTCATGTTTACATATTATTATACTCCGACAGGAGTGATACCCAACAGCGCTTTGGTCTGACGGCATTTTTTTTTTTTTTTGCAAACAGTGAGTTACTATTATTATAGAAGATTAAATTGCTATCGAAAATTTTTCTCCGTCATCAGTAAAAGAATCCGCAGCAAAACCTGAATTGCTGCAGATTAGGACCCTATAAATGAAAGGAACTCAGTACATTAGCTAGTTGGCATAGATAAACAAAAAAGAAACAATAATAAAAAAAGTCAAAATTGTGAATTTACGATAAGCTAAATAATTGTAAGCCACTTAAAAATATTTACCGCACGGAGGGATTTTTTTAAATCAAGCAAAGTTAATTGTAACAAAAATGTAACATTTATCAATAAGTAAGAAACGATAACAAGATTGGAATTTTATGTAAACTAAATAAAAAATTTAAATGATTAACAATATAAAAATTACCTTTTTATGTAAAATTGTAACCCTTAATAAAGAAAAAATGAAGAAATTATTATGATATATACAAGTAAACATCAGTCAGAGGATTGGAGAAAGTTGGAGAGAATTCGAGCTATCGATGATATTCGCTCGAGATAAATTTTCTCTTGCATTCAGGGAGATATCGAAATATGAAGAGATGCAAACTTCGAATAAGATATGTCGACAACAAAAAAAATAATAAAAGAGTATACCGTTTGTGTACAAATTCGTAAACAAGATAACTTTTGAAGTTTTCACCAGGGCTTAATGCCGACGATTGGAAGCAAAAAAAACAAAAAACAAAAACAAAAAACAAACAAACAGTATAGTTAGGTATGTTCACCTTTGTCTGGTGTGCTATGCAGACAAAAATGTTTACGCATACATTGTGTTATCTGTATCTATTCGTCTGTTTATTTTCCCGTTACTGGCCAATTGAATACCTAGGAGAAGCGGATACCTAATATGTAGTCCATTAAGGAGTCGCAATATTTTGATATCCGTCTTGTTACTTTGAACTGTTATAATATAATAGCTTTCATAGGGGAATCGGAGCAGATCTCGTGAAACACGACTGCTCTCTCTTTTTCTCACACAAAATGTAAAAAAGTTATTAATATTTCCACAACTTAATCGTTATCTGGATTTGTTAAGTTTCTGTCTGAGATAATATCATTTCTACTTCAAATGGATGATTCCATGACGTTAACAATATGAGACAACTACAAACTCCACCTAATGTATGCTAGACAAAAATGACATGTTTTTAATAAACGTTGGTTAAAAAAAAAATATATATAATAAAATATGTTCCGCGTAAAAATACACTGCTGACACTTTTGAGTATACGCATTTCTCACGTTGTATTGAAATAAAACAAGGTTGTTTAAATAGAGTTGGGTACTAATGACTACTAACCATTCTAGAATGTTTATTATTTCATTAACATTATACTTAGATTTTTAAAGGGTGTATGCAGTTGACGTAATGGATTGTGTCGCGGAATATACAACCTCGGCTAGTGTGCAAATTCTAATATACTTATTTACATAGTTATATGAAGGCATGAACCCAGCTTTACCTACATTAAAATTACTGGTGGGATTCCCTGGAATATGAGTCACAAGTTTCCCTTGGTTTTATTTGCTCGCCTCTCTCTGTAAAAAGCCGTTGCAAATCATTTTGCATTATCGCAACAACCGATTTCCGTGATTTCCCACTGGCAACAGTGATTAGTTTATCTGGGAGTAGAGTCAAAATAACATTACTCAAGTTTTTAATACTCTCGGTACTCTTCCAATCGAAGTCGGGTAAGCCCATTCCCTCCTAAGTCACACCATCCTCCTTTTCACGACCATTTTGTGGGTTACCACCTTGTGCTGCGGCCCTCACAATAAGTATTTTTTTCAATAAGGACAGGAATTGTCGAGGTTTCAATTCTATGGAGTCCATGTGTTCTTTATGCTGCTCCTTGTATTTCGATTGCAAATCCTTGTGGCTTGAAAACATTTGCAGTTCATCTCAGTTGTATGAAATCAACCATTCTTAATTGAATACTAAAGAGCTACTCATGTAATATGTTGGAATTATACGTGAAGTACACTTGCGTTTACAACAAAGTGAATAAGTAAACAGCTATTATAAACGTAATCGTCCAGAGTATTTAATTATTCATTATTAGCGAAGTTATTGAAAGACACGAATAATGGGATTTCTTTTTCATACAAATACTTGAGAGATCAGGATGGTGTCTGATGTAAATGTCCTTGAAAACAAAAGCAAACAAAATGATAAAAGAAACAATGAATTGCTTATTATAAAGCGAATAAAACTGGAAATACTTAAGCGACGATATGTTGAATTCATGCGTAGAATATTACTGTCCTATTATTTACAAAAAGATGATAAACAGACTGGTAAAACTTCATCAGATTTATTAATTTAATATATAACATCTAGACTTTGGAATTCCCTTCCTGCTGCCCGATTCCCTGTTTGTACTGATATGCAGAAGTTTAAATGTAATATAAAAAATATATTGTTAATCTTTCCTAGACATGATCTCCAAACAGTTGTCCCTTACGTTCAAGTGGTGATATGCTTTGTAAGGTGTGAACTTGAGTAAAATAAATAAAAATAAAAGTTGATGTTGGCAGCCTTCATGTGATCCCTCTCGTAAGTGCCCAAATGTTTTCCTAGAAAGTATCTTAACTGAAAATATATCAGATAAACCAATGCTAACAATATGATCCTTAGGAAGTTAATGATTGTTTTTAAAATATAAATGTATGTATCAAATTTTCTGTGAATATCTTTGTTTGTTGAGTATACTATTGTTTGCTAAGATTAAGTTGGTGCGTTTAGTTAATTTTTTTGTTTGATTTGCTGAATTTAGTGTTTTGTGAAGTTTGGTTTGTTCTGTTTTATTTTGTTTGATTAAATTCTGCTTAGTAAAATTGTGTTTGTTTTGTTCATTTTTTATTTAGTTAACTTTTGTGTTTTGTAATATTCTATTTGTTAACATTTGTTTAATTTTTATGTTGTTGATGTTTGCTTCTTCAATTTTGTTTGTTTTGTTAACAGTAATTTTTTTCGTAAATTTTTGTATTATAAAAGGTTTTTTTATTCAATTGTTTTATTTTTCTAAAGCTGCCTTTGTTTTGTTACACTTTGTGTCATGTAAAATTTGTTATGAATACGTTTTGCTTGTTTCCAAGCGTCATTCTATTCTGCATATTACATATTAATAATAAAATTGAGGAGTTCTTGCAGGTGTTGCTAGTAATTTTATATTTTTGATGAAATGTAATTTAATAAACATTTAGTGAAATAAGTTGGTGTTATTTAAATTATTGAGACTAATATCGTATTGATTATTGTTTTCAGAACGTTTCCATCGATTTAAACTCCGGCAGTCATCAAGCGGCATACTTGCAGATGTTTAAAAGTGTTCAGTTTGAATTTTCTCATGGATCTGACATAAAATACTGTTATAATTGAAAGACATACATGTATAAAGTCGAATACTATATCGGCCAGAACGTTGTAAAAAAAAACGATTAGAATAGTGGTTTCAATAATTTAAATGAGAAAAATCATCACATTTAATCCGGAAATTCGGAAGCGTCTTTCAATTAAGTTTTACTAAATTTGGAAAATGTATTAATTCACCAAGCTATATGTTTTAGTTAATAAATATAATGATACTTGTCCATGACTTCCGAAGATACTTGTGATCATGTAGTTGTTTTCTAGATGCTAATATGACTCAAATGATTAAATAATAATATATAATAACAAGAAACAATACCTCAATATTGATCTTTACTTATTCAAATAAGTACTTAATATTTAATAAAAGATACTTTTTTAATTCACTTAAAATTGAGACTATCTCCAGATATAAATAAAAAGTTGCCTCAACACGTCTTCAAATAACAATAATCTATTTTACTAGCGATAATATACTCCCTGTAGTTGCATATTATACACACACACACACACTTATATATATATATATATATATATATATATAGATAGATAGATAATGACAATATATATATATCCATATGAATGAAAATGTATAAAAAAGAATACGAAAAGTATAAAAGCTTATAACTTTTCTTTATTCGTTTTCAATTGGTGACGTGCAGGAATACAAAATAATATTGTGAAAAAAAAAACTTTTTTTATAAGTACATGATTTTCGACCGATCCTTCAGTCTTCATCGGTGTAGTGAAAGTATATGTCACTGTCCCCACAGGGGTGGATGCTGCTTGGGAAAATATTTTCATTACAATGGAAATATGTATTGTAATACACTCTAAAGGAGGAGATAATTCCTGGGGGCATTGTTTCTTTACAATATAACATATACTAAAGTTCCACTAACGTATCCCAGAAAAATAATAGACTAATGCATTACATCCGATATATCCCTGAAAGAAGAGCATAGTATCATTACTACAAAGCAGATAGCACAATATAACTATGTGAACTGAGTATCACTTAATTTTTTTTACAATAATAGAGTAAACTGAATTGAGAAAATATGATAAATAATATATATTTTGAACATAATTCATCCAGAGTTGTTAGATACGATTGTATTCGTTTGAATATACTGAGCATAATGATATTGTCAGGGCAGCGTTCGCGCCTAACATGCGTAATATAGAAAAAATAATAGCAATATAAAACTGCACAGAATACATAAGGTATTAATAATAAATTTTAGCTTTAGATATAGATGTTATAGCGTAGTTTCGACTTCATACAAATGAAGACTACTTCGTCAGTAGTGATATGTTTATTTACTTAGTGCGTTACTTAGAAATGCTACTTTAAGAATCTGGAATGATTGTTACGCTGTGTTATCTACACGATTAAATTCGAAAATAAGAACTGAATTACTTTCATATAAACCTAATTACTAAACAGTATACCACAAATACATTTTAATACATAAATAGTTATTACAAAATCAAAAATTACTAATACCACAGCCGTACAGGTTTTCGCCATGAAACAAACTGGGCAGTTCTCCAAAATGTTCTAATTTAGGGAAACTCAAATATTATTGTATTAATTATTTCATTGTTTGTTTTAGTTTCGTCTGAAGCAAAAGATTAAAAAAAATAAAAATCTATTTTTTGATTTAAACTTAATATGCTTCGTTTGTGGTTTTGTTTGTTTAAGTCATCGTCTGGAAGCCTACAGCGGAGTGTGTGATCTATTTGGCTTCCATTAACGTGTACCACTGACTGAGAATTCAGTCGTCAGATCAGATGCCAAAATATTGAGAAACTTCTATAAAATGATAGCGATGATTTTGTTATGAAGTATTACAATTTCAGGCATTCTTAAATGTACTTTTTAAGAATCATTCAGACACTGATTCATGATTGACAACAATGTTCACTTGATATTTCCAATCATGGTTGCTATTCGAAAGTTTCATCAGATGTAAACGGCTGTCTAGGTGGATGCTCATTTTCCAAAATAAACTGACCTGAAATCTGCAACACCTTAACTATATCAGAGAATTTAAAAATTCACACATATAAGCGGATATAGTTTCATATTTCGTCAAATTATAACCGCCGTTATTAATTTTGTATAGTGGTTACTTTTATCATATAACCGTGAAATTAAATTCGAAAAAAATCTGAAGTTGAAATTCTGTAAAAATTTCGACCATGTCTCAACTTTTTAACGCCAGCATCCAATATATATTATATAAAATGTAGGACTTCACTGGCTACAATCTAGGCAAAGTGGTGAGTCTCTACGACACATTGAACCGGAGTTATCGCTGAGAGTCTGATTATAATCTTTTCAGTGGCCTCAACCTTAATCATAACCTTAATATCTCATGATTAAATTAGTTTTAAATTAGAGCATGGCTAATATTTCAACACACCTTGATGATGAGTGAGTAAATGATGAGGATGCTAGTCAAGACAGCTTTAAAAAATAATGCCAAACCAAGAAACTTGATGGAAAACATAACCTCATGGCAAATATAATAATTACAGAACGATAAAATATGACTTAAAACAAGTCTCGTTTAATTTTAAGACACAAGTTTTAATTTTGGCTTTAGTATATGCGTTGTCTTTTTAGTACTAATCGTTTAAGTAATGTAGAGGCAATGTAATGTCATCAATTTATTATTTTTAATTTAGATGTCCGATATTTTTACGCGAAATCGATTCTAGAAATAATTCTATGGAGAATATCTATTAAAAACGAACAACTCCGGCGACAGAAGATGAATCAGCTTTTCACTGTTATGCTAAAAGTTCTGTTTGGTTCGTCATGAAGGTTTTACATCAAACCTCATTTTAATGGTATTAAATACGGAAACGAATACCGGTGACACAAACAGATTTTCTCTAGGTGATAAGTAGATAAAACGATAGCGAAGTTGTAATTACTCCCTTCCCATGACTGAAAATATAGTGCATAACGGAGAGGAATAGATAGCTTCCCAAAAGTGGTATACTCTGTCCTACAATAATAACCTGAGCAGGCGCATTGTCATTCTTCAAAAAAAACGTTTAAGTCAATTGTAAATTAACAAACTCTTTCACGAAGTTTTACCACTTTGAACTGGACAGAACCACGTGGAAGGCCTAACTAATTCACCCACGTGTCAAATTGTCGAATTTATTTTCGAAGGCATATTTTCGAATGGTATTAGCAAACGCTTTAATCTCGGCTCTGAAAAGGTTGTATATCTATAAAGCATGCCATCGTGATGATGTAGCAGCGTGGGTTTCCGTGTGTCTCTCGTAGTAGCTGTAATACTGGAAAAAATAATATAAATCAAAATATATTTTCTCATTTACTTAATACTTTTTCATGCTTTATTTGTGTTGATTCGGAATAGAGCCCTCGTGCACGATTATCCTACAGGCCACAAAAATATAGCTTACCTTTTATTTACCACGTCTTATATAAGATTTTCGTATTTTGACACATATGCAAATGATATGTACTTGAATTTTTCACCCCTTGCTTAATTTTAATCATTTGCGGCAAACGTGTTTTTTATAATATTATTAACCACTTAGATTTAATTATAGAAATTTATTGTACGATTGTAACAGAGTCTGTATACAAATTCCAACCCGTTTGCGGAATGATGTAGAAATACTATAAAAAAGAACGTGTGCGCGGACAGAGAAGCACCTTCGAGAGTGCATAAGTCAGAAAGATGAGGACGATCAAGTTAGAGACTAGTGTGACGTCATAGTCGTAACAGTGACTCACGCGTGGGGGGGGGAGAATGAGGAAATAAATGTCGTTGTTACAAAAAGTCGAGTTATTACTTGTCCTATGCTCCTTGCGACGTACTGAATCTACAACATGTTGGTGCACTGTGTAACATTGCGCAAATAATTGACAGTTATTACATTTGCTGAAGGCGACGATCAAGATTGATATTTTTTTCCGGTTTAGTCAGGTGAGAAGTAGAATCAAGGGCGTTTACCTAATCTTGAAACACGATTAAAAATAAGAAATAAATATATCTTGCTCATAACCGTCGTCCTATTTGTGGTGCAGAAATCAGAATTACAAAAGTTCAGATAATTATTACCATAACCTTGCCGACTTACACTGTCTGTACAGTTTTGTTCGTAAATGATCCCAATACATTAGCTGAGATTAAATGTGCGTCGTTGTCATAGGAAAGGATAATTACGAAAGATGCGAACAAGGGATTTAGGTCGAAATATTTCGCACAAGAAAGTTGTAAAAAGAAAGGTTTTCGGTATTTCGATTGTTAAATTACCCAGTATGTATTCGCTCGTGGTGTCGCGATAATACCTCACAACAGTATTAACCGTCAGTTTTTTTTTAAATGATGAGAAGGCCCCACTATATGTGAATAGGTAAGTCCCTGTGGCAATTTGTAATCTGAATTTTTATCAGGTCACTCATGCACCGTATATGTCACTTTTTCGGAGAATAAAGCCTTTGCTTTCCGCCATGTTGAAGCACATTATCTTCCTTCCTTCACGTTCACCTGCCCATTTGGCGGTTGCAGTTGAGGTGTTACGGATGATTGCAACTAGCCCTCTCCACACTTTCCACTCCTTCACCCGTTTGACCGCCTCGCTCAGCTTCCATCTTGTTCATTCCGCAGTGTTGTCTTCCCATCCCTTTTTCAGGCCTCCTCTTTTTCTTCTTCCTCTGACTGTTCCCTGGAGCACTATCTTGGCAAACCTTTCTTCTCTTGTTTCGGGGCCGAACCATTTAGTTTGCGCCTCCTAATTGTGATGAGATCTTCATAAGGATTAATGGCTTGCTTTATTCTGTTTTTGACTTCTTCATTGATTATGTTTTTGTAAGAGATGCCAACCAGTCCTCTGAAGCGTCTCATTTCAGAGGCCTGAATTCTTTACTTTAATTTTGCTGTTTTCACATTACTTATTGAATTTAAATAATTTTATACGATAATTTCAATTAATTTTATACAGAGGATGAATTTTGTATGTCATTTCCAACAAGAATGCTGCATAAATGAACACAATAAATATAATTAAATGTTAGTTGGACATATCAGACTACATAGGTATCGACGGTTTCCATTATACCATGAATCCCTATTTCTATTTAATAGCGATCAACGTGTTTTTAATAATCTATTACCAAACAACAAAGACGACTCCAAACTATTCATGCAGTTAATTAAGGATCAGTGGTTTTTTATCGATTGCATGTTCGATCTGTTGGTTTGATATTATTAGAGAGTGGACAACTGGATGCGGATCCTTATTATTATGATTAATAGGCCGCGACGATATCAATAGGACAATAATACTGTACTAAAATGTTAAAAATAACATTTATAATAGAAAATGGCATTAGGTTAGGAGAACCAGCACGTATATCAAATCCATTGCCAAGGTCGCTGAAAAAAATGGTGGGATCCTTCTACCGCTCCAGTAGATATCTCACTTCTGATGCAATGCTTGGGAACAACAAAACCAAACGAAAGTGAATTATCTGAAGTAGAAAACATCAGACAACTTATAAACGAGGAAAAAGCTCCCATCTTGAAGGAACCAAGAGTGGAGGAAACAAGTATCTGAAAAACAGAGGTAAACAAACTCCTCCCATACAGTCAAAACGATAAACAAATTGAAAACAACTAGGAGAAGATGGAAAACTAGGAATGTGACCAAGAAGAAGAGGCTCAACAAGAAACAGGAAGAACTGAATCAAAAATAGAATCACAAAAAGGAAAACTTAGACAATGCCAATAAAACTCTGAACAATGGAAGCGAAACAGGACTTTTGAAAACAATGAAAGCAAAATCTATCAGAATGTGATAAGAAAAAAAAAACACGAACAGAACAGCTAGACCAAACAGAAAAAAAAACGCTACTTGATCCAGATATTGGGACAGCGACAGGGTCATCATAGAGATGCCGTATGACTGAAAGACATAATGGAAGAGTTACAGAAAAGCAGACAAAAGACAGAGGAGGAAATCAACAAGGAAACATTCAAACAACCCTTCAATATTTCAAACTGGAGAGCATTATACCACAATGAAATACACGCATACTGGCTTATAAAATTTCACAGCAGCACATGAAAGATTAATTCAGAACCTAAAAAAGGCTATTAATGAAGCAAATGTTCAAGAATGGATGATCAAAAGTAGAACCAAACTGCTGCACAAAGACTTGGAAAAAGGAAACATCACCACTTACTATCGGCCAATAACATTTTTACCTACAATGTGCAAAAATACTAAAAGCACAAGTGAGGGAACACATTTTTCATTCCCTTAATAATCGCAGACTACTTCCAGAGAAACAGAAAGGATGCCAGAAATAAAAAAGAGGAAGATATGAACTAATATACATAGAGCTAAGGATTTTGGAGGAGGTTAAAAGTAGAAAAAAGAATTTAGTCATGTAATGGATAGACATAGACAAAGCATGGCATCCCACAAACATAGATAATAGAATATCTGAGAATGTAAACAATACTAGAGATAATGAATTTGATGGACAATGCAATGAGAACATAGAGACTTGAACTAACATTTGACCGACAAGACGTAACTGACATTAAATTACAAGAAGTATTTTCCAAAGGGGATTCCCTATCACCATTACTGTTCCTTATTGACATGATGCCCCTGAACAACATAATGAGAAAATGCCAAGCTGGATATAAGTTCAGAAACATAGTTTGAAAAAATGAACCACCTTATGTACACACATGACCTTAAACTGCTTGCATAAACATAGACAGAACATAGACCATAATAAACACAATCAGAATCTTTAGCCATGATCTCGGAATGGAATTCGGTGTAGATACGTACGCACTACTTACAATGAGGGGAAAACTGGGAGCACTAGAACGTATGCCACTACGTAATCAAACAGAGATAAACACACTATGTGAACATGATATATGGGTGTATTAGAAGCATACTTCATAAAAGCAACAGAAATGAAAGAAAAGGTTGAAAAAGAAATACCTCAGTTGAAAAAAATGCATTAGAAAAGCACGCAAACTCCTCAAAAATAAACTATATAGTAGAAACCTAATTAAAAGAATAAACGCGGTGGCATTGTCAGTATAAAGCTTTTCTGGATTGTTTATAAGTTGGACTATATAAGAACTCGGGAATCTCGACCAGAAGACCAGAAAATTCATGACTATGCACAATGCACTACTCCCATAGAATGATACTATGTGAAAAGATAAGATGGAGGAAAAGCACTCTATGTATAGAAAACTGCGTAAATAATATAAATATAGGATTAGAAAATCCATAATGCAGAACACCGAAAAAATAATTACTGCAACAAGAGAAGGGAGGAAACTTACAAAACAGAAAAGACGAGGAATAAGCCTGGGACAGAAAACACGGACGATTCATAAGTATGACAAAAGATAAGAGTATAGAAAACACTTGGAAATAGCTACAAAAACTTAACCTAAACAGGGAAATTGAATCTCTAATAAAAGCTGCACAAAGAAAGACACAGCTAGGACAAACCACATAAAAACAAGGATAGATAAAACACAAAAAACACAGCAAATGAAGACTTTGCGGAAAAAGAGACTTAAAATGCACCACATACATAAACAATGCATAAAACTAATCCTAAAAGAACAATAAAATAGATACGATCAAGTGGGGAAGGCAGTACCCTGGCAAATATGCAGAGGATTGCAGTCTCAACACACAGACAAATGGTACAAGATCAAACGGCAGCAACACTGGAAAATGAAAGTCACGAGATCTTATGGGATATGGATATATAAAGGATAAACCCATCCAAGCAAGAATAACGGATATCATAATAGGTAACCAGAAAGAAAATCCCATCCAGATTGTAGATTTTCCATGGCAGCGGACTACAGAGTGAAGATCAAGGAGATGCATAAGCAGAGCAAATACACGAAACTGGCCAGAGAGCTTAAAGGAATATAGAAAATAAAGAACGTGTAGCTCCACTAATAGTAGGAGCACAAGGAATAATACCGAAAAACTTTGAAAAAAGAATAGGAGAGATAAACATGTTTTGACAGCATGCAGAATTTTATATAAGGATGGGAAAGTGGGATTTTAAAATTCAGTGTCTTTGAAAACGAGCACTTCACAAACCTGCTTGGAGAGTCAAACTAACATCCCCAGTACGGGCTCCCCCAGCAATTAACCAAAAAAAAAACTTTTCGCAAAGCGTGAGAGAACCTAGCTTACGGAGTAGACCTCGTAGAATTGCACAAAATATAGAATTATATATAAAAAGCAGAGAACACAGTCAATAGATATGAAGTAATCTCAATAAGATTTTTGACTCCAGTGGGTTTAAACCTGAGGCAAAACGGTAATTTTCTGCGTAGATATTTACAATTTTCTTAATTTTATATTAGCCATGTTCTTCTTCCTTGATAAGATATAACATTCTTTTTTCCTTGAAAAAGTAAAATTATAACTTTAAAACCTAAGTGAGTATATCTTCTTATCTTCTGAACCCTGCTTATCACTGCATATATATTGCTTGTAGGGGAACCTGGGGCAAAACAAGATACTTAAGAGAAAAAGAACTGTCGAGTCAAAGGTAGCCTTGAAATATAAACCATATTCTGTGTACAAATGATTTATTGAGCTAACTGTATTGTCCCGTTTTGACCCAAGCATGGGGCAAAACGAGACGGATCTTGGTCTGAATAAGTCTTCACAGAGCTCACAAATGAAGATTAGGGTCTTGTTGCATTCGTCTAGGCCTGCACAGCCGTAGTGTGCCCATTTATTACAGTTCCCTTGACAGGCTATCCAGCTTTCTGCACTTTCAGACTACAGTTCGTCACAGATCAAAATAGATAAATTTTGAATACTTATCCCTTTTTGATGCACGGCGCTGAATAAAACAATGGTAGACGTTGGCGGCAAGGCGTTACCACGTGATCTCTTGATCAGACTCCTCACTAAAGCGCTCTCTCTCTCTATCTCTCTCTCTCTCTCTCTGTTTCAGTTATCTGTGGTGTCTCGTTTTACCTCGCTATCTCATTTTGCCCCAAGTTCGCCTACCTCTCTAATGGCAATCTATTTACTAGTATATAAAATAAGCGTTTGTATGTGACAGTGTTCCATATAGATCCAAACAAAAACTGGGCCGATTTGTTTTTAATTTTACATAAAGATACTTGCTGTGTCTGGGAGTGTTTTTACGTAGATTTAGTATCGGAATGAGTTGGATAAGTAAAAATCGATAATTGGAAAAAATCTAATTAAAGGAAGTCCGATTTTGACCAAATTTAACACTTTTTTTTAACCCAATATAACTAGTGCATTTGAGAAGTTTTATCACCGCAGAAAAAGAAAGACACAGCCTATAAAATCAACTTTGTTTTTTATAAGATAGAGGCGCGTAAAGATGAATGACGATAACACTTGTTAATCATCCGTTTAAATTTTATTCAAGTGATTATGCAAAAAAAATTAATTCATGAAATTAACAATTGGTTCTTTGATAAACAGGGGTGCGTTCGATATTAATGATTCTGTTTTGATCACACTTGGACCATGATACTTGACTTTTTTTTAAGTGAAACCATTATTACAGATAATTAGAAAAGCATAAGTAGATTCTCAACAGTGCAATGTACACTAAAATGTATTGTGGAATAAGTCGCTTCAGGGAGCCATGTGAAGCTCCTCGTTGTACACTGCTAGAGGGCAGGTTTGGGCCGATAGGAGCAGGCAATCAATCAATTTTTTTTTAAATATGTAATTTCACCGATTTTGATGACAGTAAAACTATGTAAGAGGTGGATCATTTGTTTAAGAACATCGGATCTCTCTGCTAGTCTATTATCATTAACATGGTCGATACATTACTTGGCTCAAATCTTATCTCTCTCTCTCTCTCTCTCTCTCTCTCTCAAATCTTCCCATCAAAAATTTCAGTGGCAATTTATCTAGTAACAATTGCTATAGTTATTAACTGATTCATAATATTTAAACCAGTGAATGGATAAAAGACAAGCGCATTAATATATTAGGATGTTTGCCTTGATAATACACAAAATAATTGATATGATGCCTGAATAATACAGTAAAGTTAAAAGGCAAACAAATATTAGCAAGGGTAAAAATATTTTTAAGAGATGAGATATAAACAGTTATCTGTTTTTTATGTATGATGTTTAGAGCACAATTGAACCATGATACTTGATTTTGCATTTCAAAGTTAAAGTGAAGCTATTATTATAGATAATTAACAACACAACAGTAGATTCTCTACAGTGTAAACTATCACTTATTTTGGACTTATTTACTTCAGCGAGGCACGTGAAGCTCCTCCAGGTACACTGCTAGAAGAGGGGTTGGGGCTAATTAGAGCAGGCAATCCATCAATTTTTTTAAATATGTGATTTCACCGATTTCGATGACAATAAAAGTGTGTGGAGGGTGGATTATTTGCTGAATAAGGTCGGATCTCTCTGTTAGTCTATCATTACTAGCATAGTCGTTATGCGACTTGGCTCAAATCTCCTCTCTCTCTCTCTCTCTCTCTCTCTCTCTCTCTCTCTTAATTCTCCAAGGATGGAATACTGCTGCCACACACAGAGCTTCATAAACGGTATCACAAATCAAACCTACAAGACAGGTCACCTTTAATTAAAAATTAAGCGATCTAATCTAAAACAAATGTGTCGTTGTGTCAAGGTTTGAATCTTTTACGAAGAGTAATTCACATCAGTGTCTATAAGTATAAAACTAGTAATTAATATACATTTTACAAATATACAAACTGACTGTTAATATAAAGTTTACAAATGTTATACAAACGCACACACATATATGTATATATATATATATATATATATATATGTCTGTATATATATATACATGTTGCACTCAAACATATATATGTAATATATATATATGTATGTGTGTGTGTGTGTTTGAGTGCAACAAGTATATATATATATATATATATATATATATATACTCGTTAGCAAAAAAAAAAATGGGCCAAACAAATTTTATATATTATATTGCACTAAAGGTTATATTGAACAAAGAACAATTGAACAAGGAAACTTAAACGAGACTAATAACACAGAACAAGACATTTACTTTAATAAATGCTTAGGATGTAATCGCATTCCCTTTTGATTTCTTTAAAAGATCGATCCTTTTAGACATGCTCTCAATCAAAGTGGAACACTGTGAAGAGGAGATACTATTCCATTCGCTTTGCACAGCTTCCTACAGTTTGTTATTGTTCTAAAAAGTTATTTCATGCAATGCATAAGATATTATGGACCAAATATTCTATAGTGGGTTTAAATCGGAGCTTTTATCTTGCTAAAATATCACATTAATTGAATTATAAGATAACCATTTTTGTGACATTAGCAGTGTGTGCTGGTGGATTATCGTGTTGAAAAATAATGTTCTGAGATATTCCCAGCTTCTGGATACTTGCTAACAGTCCTGTTTCTAATATTAGAATGTATTCCCTAACTCCTGCTGCAGTATAAGTCTCCTATACCATTATCCATCAATTCCCATGTTTAACTGTCGTTTTTATGCAACTTGGAACAAGTATTTCTGCAGTTCTTCGATTGTACCATTAGGAAGCATCGGGAGCATCAATAACAAGACAAAATCTTGATTCATCTGACCAGAAGACATTCCTGAACCAGTCTGTATCTTTCTTGTCATAATACGAGAAAAATCTCTTTCTATCATTTATGTTCTTAGATGAAAATAGCTTCCTGTACACCTTTTAGAAGAATCCCCTATTTCTTTTATCCATCTGGATATTGTATACCTAGAAAGAGAAATTCCAGTCCCTGTTTTGAATTCTTTGCTATGGTCAACATAACTTATTTTTCAATCCTTCAAAACAGTTAATTTAAGCCTGTGGTCATCTTTAAAGTAAATGCTCTAGGGCGACCAAATCCAAATTTCCCTTTTACCAAGCATTCGACTTCGAACGTGTTTCCAATTCGCTTCACTACAGAAAGAGATTTTTCTTTTTTTTCTTTTCTTAAAATAACAAAAATCTGCTTGTAAGTCATTTTGGACTTCCTTAATCCTGCAATTCAGTTTTTATATCCTCGGCAAGATATGGTCTTACTTACAGTTGTCGTCTATTTGGAAAATATGTTCTTTCCCCCACCATAATAATTCTATTATTTATTTATTTATTTAAATGTAGTTGCAGTGCGCACTATGTTGGGCGAACATCGCAAAGATTAGATTTTCGCTTAAAAACAAAATGTACCACCAAAGATTCGTTATGCAAATTTTTCAACCTCGAATGTTCTGAATAATACGTATGGTTCTGCGATTTGCGAGCACCTTATAAATAACCATGCTTTTGCCACGAATTTCAGTGCTGACATCTTAACGATCTTAAGTAGGTCGCACTCGTCCTTACATTTAAAAATTCTAGAAACTATTTTTATTAAGTCTTTGAGACCTTCTCTTTGCATGCAAAGAGAAAATCTTTTAGGATTTAATTTAGTTTCAATGCAATTTTCCCCACTTTATTTTTCGCTCCCCCCCCCTTCATGACGTTTTTTAGCGTATTTTCCTCAATTTAGCTCTGTTGAGCCAGGAGCGAAACCTGGTTAGCTATTTTAAGTTTTTTTTATTTTTTTAAATCATCATGTTGATTGGTCTGTATTAGCCATTATTAAATTCTGTACCCACCAAAAAATTTTCAAACACACACAAAGACACACAGACACACAGACACAGATACACAAACACAAACACATACATACACACACACACACATATATGTATATTATGGTGGCATGGGTGTAAAGTGAATTAATATTCTATTTATGTTGTGTTCTCTACTGAAAGCATAAAAAAGAGAACTGAAATAGTTTGGTGTATCACGAATCTCAATTTTGATCGTGTAGATCAAAGCTAATGCAGTTGCAAAGTGTATTGTGTTGTTTTTTAAATCCCAATTGTATAACGATTTCTTTGTTGCAACGTTCTAAATAGCCCTCTTTTATTGTAAGTGCTTAATGATACAGGACTCGGGTACACCTTTTATGTCATTATAATCGATATAATAGATGTTGTCATGAGCACCTGCTAATTTTATATATTTCATAAAATAACCGTGGTCGCTTAAAGTTATGTATATTTTATTATGATCATGACTTTAGTTGATTTCTATTCACAAACATAATTACTACCGACATTATAAAAACTGATACCAAATAAAGATGTCGTCAGTGTCCACAGTAATATTCTGATTCTAACAAAGTAACAAAGCAGTCATTACGTTTAAAAAAGGAATAAGCAAATAACATATCAGACTAGAAAGTTAAATTAGGAAACGATGTAGAAAAACAAAGAGAATATATTAATTTTATTTATTGCATCCTATTATATCCTCATCTTTTCTTAGTTGTTTCACGACTTTTCGGCCAACTATTCCTCTGGTATTAACCGTGACGGGATAGCAACTCTAAATCTTATAACTGCATCCACTCCAATTGCTGCCTTCCGTAATTGTTGTCGTCTCACAACGTTTTGGCCAAGTAAGCCTCTGGTCGGCTTTGGGTAGGATTAAAACCGCTATCTTCAGACAATTCTCATCTGGAACCGTAGAGATTCAACGTCTCTATCAACTGCGCCACGGACCCTGAGGGCGACCAAGGTTGAATTGTTTAGTCTTATAAATTCATGTTTATTTATTACCTGATCTTCCATGGTCGGATCCGTACCAATTGGTATATATATTATTGAATTGGAATTTATTATTGAGATGAGTATTACTTATTAAGATTATTATCCTCATCTTTTCATAGTTGTTTCATGACGTTCTAGCCAATTATTCTTCTGGCCTTCCTCTGGCGACGGTATAAGAACTCTAAAAAAAATTAAAAAAGTCATTTGTTTACGAGCTTGAAACTTCCATTTGCACTTGTTGAACAAATTCTACTCACTTTTAATAATAAAAAATGAATGCTTAATGGTCAAAATTGAAAAAAAAAACTTGGCAGGCCTAAGCTGACGTAATGTGGAGTCTACACATAGAGTTATAGATTTAACTGCGTTAATTTTTTATCTTTGATACCCATCTTCCCTTCGGTTATATTGTACCGTCTAGAGGGCTAAATGCTTTGGTTTAGATTCTATCTTATTGAACTGCATCATATATACTTGTTTAAACTTCTGAAATTGTTACGTTATAGTGAATACACTATAATGATACATTGACAATTAGCTGTATAAAAAATAAATCTGCGTGAATTTAAATATCAAATTCCAGCGCAATTTACTATCGAGCAATATCGGGCTGCTTTCTAGTCCATAAATATTCATAAATGTATGTACATATGCACGAATAATATATATATATATATATATATATATATATATATATATATATATATATATATATATAAAATAAAAAGGAAGAAACCGTATTATGTGTTCATCAACGTTTCGTTTTTATTTCGAGACTTCCTCGAAATAAAGACGAAACGTTGATGAACACATAATACGGTTTGTTCCTTTTTATTTTCTCGGAATACTATTTCCATTATTTTCATCATATATATATATATATATATATATATATATATATATATATATATATATATATATATATCCTGACTTAAAGTAGTTGCTTGTCTAGCCGCACTGATGAGCTGCTAAACAGCTAAACATTACTGTATGTGGATGACTATATATATATATATATATATATGTATAGTCAGTAGAGTTTAGTTTCCTAGAAGTACATCCAATGAAACAACATGTGTCTACCAAAGAGTGCTCAATGAGTGAACAGAGCAGGTATATTAAATTTATTTATACAAACATTAATGGCTACATATGTGCATACATGTTTCTGTAATCACCCGCGTTGAGGGATTACGTTTTCAGGCCAAGAGTTTTCGACGGTGATTCTTGGCCTGAAGACGTAATCCCCCAACGCGGGTTATTACAGAAACATGTATGCACATATGCAGCCATTAATGTTTGCATAAATAACTTTAATATATATATATATATATATATATATATATATATATATATATATATATATAGGCTGCCCCAATAAAATGTATACACTGTTTAAATGACCATAAACCAACATTTATAATAAGAAATAAAAGATTCATACCTCAAAATACTGTGAACCAATATAGAAATAAGTTAATTATCGAAAGCGCTCAAATTATTGGCCATTGTGGTCCATGAACAGCTGATAACGTTCACTGATTGAATCGAAAACGTTCCTAGTCAGAACAATTGGTATGTTGTCACATCTTATTTCAATGGCTGCTTATAAGTTATAATATATTTTTTAATAACTTACTACCTTGCTCTTCCTATGTATAGACACTGTTGAAGTAAATACTTAAAGTTTACGTATAAAATTATACTTTCGTATATTAGTTCATGTGATTAAATGAACTAGTCATATAAATGTGTGTGCGTGCATGTGTGTGTGTGTGTGATATTTCTGCAAAGTACTTTTAACTCTATTATTACTAAAAATAATGTACTTTTAAAAATAGTTTTGAATAAGCAAATCCCTTCAGATTATATTTATATTTAAATAAATCAGACATGTTTCTGATACAGAATAGAAATGCTATTTTTTATGGTTCTTTTTTTGTACGTAGAACAAGTTCAAATGCATATTTTTATGTACATTTAACAAATACGTGAATCTTCTTTTTTGCTGGTCATGTTTGAAGAATAAAAAAAAAACTCAGATGCATTCATTTAATCATCTTCCTGAAGTAAGATGACACTTTTCTTCATAGGCTCTCGTCATAATGTTAAGAAAGCAATGTTTGGATTAAATATTACTACTCATTGGTTTTTTTTTGTCTCCTGACAAAAGGAAGATGATGATGTAAATTTACCCTTGTTCGTTCGTCCGTTCGTCTGTTCTTTCATTCGTCTGTTGGTCCGTTCGTCCGTTCGTCTGTCCGCACTTTTTCCAATAATTACGCCTTAGATTTTTTTAAAAATTTTGCACAAACATTAAACATAATATAAGTAAAAAGGTAGCAGAATGGATTTTCCGGGAAAAACCTAGTTGACCCCCTAAGGTTGTCTTTCGGGTTAAAATGGCTAAAATTGACACTTTCGTGCCTATTTATAAAAAAATGACTTGGATTTTTATCAACCTTTCTGAAAAGTTGTAACAAACTGATTTCTATATAATTTTGTTTGTCTATACTTCGCGATAACTCTTGGGTGTGCCCCAGGGGCTCTTTTAGGGCTAATAGAAACACTCCAATTTTGGGACTATTTTACATATTTGTTCAAAATTTTCCGTGTATGTCTATTTAGCATTTTTGCATGGCGCTGAACTTAAATTAAAAATATGTTAAAACCTTGAAGACATTTATGGCTAAAGTGGGGTGATGGACTTAGTCATTTCTTTTTTTGCATGGTGCAGAACTCAAATTTATTTATATTACGGCCTAAAACTGCACTGTTTGTTCATTTTCACTATGATTTGGCGTCCCTTGGGGACATTTGGGCTAAATGGGGGGGGTCAAATGCTGAACTTAGTCATTTTTTATGCCTCGTTAACTGTGCATTCACGGGGTACAATGCATGCTTCACTGGTTTTACTACTAATTACAAGATAAAAATTTTACAATTTCGGTTACATCTGGGTATACTTTAGATTATAATTAATCAGAGTTCTTTCTATGAACGTCTGTAGATATAGATAGGCATTATTGAATATGGATTTCGAGAGCTCAATAAAAATATTAAAATTGAAAGCATTTTTTTTAATTACTTAATTCTCTCTAATTATATGTAAACAGTGTGATTATTGCAATCTATATATTATCGAGATTCATTTTGACTGCGGTATAGAGGCAACACGCATGCAGTAAACCCTAACTTTCTTTTAACGAATAAAAATGCATAAATATATACAATTATTCTGTATACTAACCTTACTATTTTGCGATACGATATTAGTTAAATTTTATTTTTACGGCATATTTTTCTTTATTAAATTGTTAGTTAACAGTACGAAATATTAAGTAAACGTCTTTTATTGTTCCTGTTAAAAATAGGTCTCCAAACAATAACGTTAATATTTCAGCACGGCCCATATTCATCATGTACATATATGTGTATATATATAAATATGAGTTTGTATGTGTACGTGTGAGTCTAGCTATATCTGAAGACAATATTCATTTTGCTTAAAACCTTCCATATTTAAATTTGCTGCTGGGAATATATCTATAAAATCGTAGTAAATTTTCCAGCAAGGAATCTTTAGGAAAACCAACGATTGCTAGGAATAAGCAGCAACGAGGATGGTGGCAAGAAAATAGATTACACGAACAAAAAAGATCGACATATACATCGAGAGGTTTTCTTATTTCGATCCCAGCGACATTATTAGAAGCAAGTTACATATGGAAGCTTCTAGACACACACACACACACACACACACGCACACACACATACACACACAAATATATATATATATATTTATTGAAATTTCTGCAAATCCTCCTGCTACAGGACTTCTGATGAATTTATTATTTTGACTTTGACTTTCCATGTCTCACTGACTTTAGCAAATAGGGTGCATACCGTTATAAGTATTTGCTAATATTTTCACTCCTCTGATGAGATGGTAGACATCGAAACCATATAGGTCAAGGAGATTAATTTTCTAAATCATTCTTTGTCTTGCTTAGAATAATAAAAATTCTTTGATATGAAACTCAACCACTTCATTTCATTTCAATGAGAGTTTTTTTTGAAATTCATTGAATTACAATTTAATTTATTTGCTCTATCTTGCATATCGAGCAATTCTTGTTTAGATGGGATAACTTATAGAATATTATTGCCAGTAATATTTTGTAAACCTACAATCTCACGTTTCCATAACAACTGATTGTTAAATAAAAACTATTCTGAAGTGTATATATATATGTATATATATGTATATATATATATATATATATATATATCCATATATATACAATAAAAATTTACAGTAAAGATTAATAACTAGAAGAATTTGTGGAAGTTACGCAGAATGTGAAATATATTAAATAACCAGATATGTTTTTATAGAGTTGATATTTTTCTTGGTAATGCAAAACTTTAGTTTTTAAGAAGAAAAAAAAACAATAAACCGCTGTAAACATGAGTTTATCAACATTACACTAAAAATAGTATTTATTTTATTCTAAATATAAGACTGACAAAAATGAAATAACTTAATAAATATCAATAAACACTCAGAAAGTACTATTATACTATATGATTTATTAGAAATAATAAAATCATATTGCAAGGGGCAATCCTGAATTTATTCTGTGAGTCGCGCATCTCTTAGGAGATAATGTTCTGTTCTTCTTCCCTATTTCTTTCGATTGTTGTCTTCATGATATAACGTTGCGCTGACTTAGATCTTTGGTAAATAGCCGCTACAAAAACTATGAAAAACTTCAAACATAAAATCGCATTTATGTTCCAGAGAATGATACTACACTTGATTTTAGTCAAATGGCCGATAAGCCCTAAAAATTGTCGTTTTTAGTAGGCATTTGTAAAGGAATTTAAAAAAATCTAATAATTATAATAATCAGTCAACGCATAGTTTTTTTAATAAAAAGTATTTTAAAATTATTTTGTATAGTCTGCTTTCGTGGTTGATATTTATAAAAAGGAAATAGTTTTGATTTTAGTTTATCATACTTATTATATTATATCATATTATATTATATCATGTATGACATAATCAGGTTGACACACCGGCTCCCGTGTGAGAACCGAAGTTAAGCAACGTTGAACCTGGTCAGTATTAAATGGGTGACCATTTGAGACTGCCAGATGCTGTATCTGCTCTCCGTTTATCTCGGCATTATTTTTAGTCGGCCTGGATTTTTCCTTGCCGCTGGACTCTAACAATGCCAATTCAGAAGAGGTGTGGTAGAGGATTGCGCAACATTTGTCTCACAATTACAAGCGCCACTGCTCCAACACGGGGCCTCCTTTACCTTTCGAGACTGAACGGAGGCATCGATATTTCTCATATTTTTTAATGTGACTATTGATTGTCTGTGTCTCCGTTCTGACGTGATATTGTACCGAATAAAATATTGTAGTAAGCGTTCGATGTACAGGATTAGTATTTAATATAAATATTCGGTGAACTTGAATCATATTAAAAGAAGAATCCGGCACAAAACACCCATTGTTTGTCAAATTTTTCCCGTTTTTACGAGCTATAAATATTGCATCCACACACACATGTATGCATATATATCTGTGTGCGTGTGTGTGTGTGTTTGTGTCTGTTTCTCTGTGTGGATCAAATTTCCAACATTTAGATAAAGACGCTCACACACTGAGAAATCGCGAGGTATCGCATCAACTGCACGTCGACGATTACTTCTGCTGGCCAATCATTAGCTGAGCAACCTAAGTGCGTTAAATTCCGGATTCAGTTTAGCGTAAACCATTGCTTATTAATAATTAGGATAAAGGTTATTAAGTACTCACTGGCAAGAAATTAAAGTCATGAAACAACAACAAAACAAAAAACTATAATAATCATTGTCCATCAGGTTGAGCTTAACGAGATCGATGTAAATTAACGGACTGTTAGTAACAGTTTCAAGTCATTGGGTGTAATATGTCACTTAATGTAAACGCTCGCAAAGTTTACCCACAGCGAAGCGCAACAACATAGGTAGGTTTGTAATTCTTGTGTCTAAATATTATCATGGTATGACGTTCTTATTATTTGTTGGTTCTTTTGTAAGTAGATCGAATGGGGATCTTGATTTAAAAAATGTTTTGTTGAAATTAATCACTTAAAAACAACAAAGCATAATATTATGTGAAAAACAGATATTTTTCTCCAGTTTACTTCAAACAACGCTTGTTTTTTTTATAGTGCATATAAATCTCTTGTAGAGTTCCTGAAATACATGAGTACCTTACTAACACATTTACATACATGCATAATTATGCACATGTGATTATGTAATAATAGAGATTTAATTATAAGCTATGCACATACAAATTTCATCCTAACAGAATCTGCCGTTTAGAGATAACAGTTCAAACTACGCGCATTATTCGAATACTATAGGTTACATTTAACACCGTTCTCAATGTGACGTATATTATATTACAAGCAAAAATGTATTCTATTTATGTAAAATCCATCATATTAATATTATTCAACAAATCACGTAGATAGTAAATTGCATTTTTGCTTCGATTAGACGGAGTATATTTTTTCTCTTAAAGTGTCCAGGCGAGATGGGAGACATAAATAATTAGTTCATAATAGATACGTAATTATTATTAAATTATGTATACGTCTCTTTCTAATGGGCTCTATAGTTGTGACGATAACCCATTATGACGAAACGTAGCAAATATATTCAGCCCCGAGATTTGGAATTCTAACGCCCCCTCTGATTGAAACACCCCCCACACGCACAGATATATATATATATATATATATATATATATATATATATATATATATATATAGAGAGAGAGAGAGAGAGAGAGAGAGAGAGAGAAATATTATTGAATAGCACGGAATTATTCTGTTTTACAATTTTCCTTTTTATCTTCTCCAATCTTGTAATGAAAAACAAAATTTTGCAAACAAATGACCTGTTGGAAAGGATCAATGTTGTTTACAAATTTAGCTGCCGAATATTAGTAGCTACATAGGTTCAACAACTAACACATTATCGCGAAGATTGACTCTCCACCTCCCTGACTCTAGCTCCATATCACAACATTTGAAGGGACATGGCTGTCACCATTCGGAATTTCGAAAAAATTATGGTAGAAAATACAAGAGTATTGCAGAGTGAGAGAACTGTAAATAGGCTAAGAATACTCGAAGCATTGTATATGAAAACAAAGAAACCTCAAATAAATAATATTTATTATGAGTGCAGCGGGAAAGTTTTGAAATGTTTGGGATAAATGTTTGAAAGTGTATATATGTGTTTGTATATATAAATGTGTTTAATATATGTAAAAAAAAAAGTCCGCCCACCTAACTTATAACAAGCTACCACGTGACTACGAAAAAATGTATATATAAGTAAATTAATAAACAATTTCTACTTTTATTTCTACAATATGCATTAGGATGATAGAAGTTCTCCTGTCGAAAGCTCTCGATTATGGATCCAACATATACAATTTCGAGAAAAACACAAAAAGGGCTATTCGGAGATTTGAAAAGATAAAAAGGAACATATTAAAACAGAATAATTCCGTGCTATTCAATAATATTTGTCTAAATGAGAAAATGCCTAAATATACACAATATATATATATATATATATTTATATATATATATATATATATATATATATATATATATATATATATATATATATATATATATATATATATTGCAGAGTGTAATAGACAGGGGCTAATGAAGCAAAGCCCAGTAAAATATATTTAAAGGTGTTGAGCGTACATATCGTTTCCGAAACGATCGTACACATAAATTTTATTTTTTTATGTTTTCTCCGATGAAAACCTGATTGATAATTTCACAATAATTATTCTCGCCCCCCCCTCTCTCTCTCTCTCTCTCTCTCTCTCTCTCTCTCTCTCTCTCTATACATAGAGAGAGACGGTGAGATTATATATATATAACTGTAGAACAAAAACTCAATATATATATACAAAATATAGATAAAATGCTTTAGAACAAAAACAAAATTTCCTACAATCATTTATCTAGTTTATAATCATTACAAAAATAATATGTACGCTAGTAAATCAAAAATCTTTTTCATATGACAACATATTAAATTATTGTTTTCTTCAATAAAAAAACTTTCTGACGAAATATCTAATTATGCTAATAAAAACTACATTACACGCTATTGTACCGTCGATAGTATGTCACCCTTAGGCAATGGGACTTCCGATAAACTTATGTTTGTCTATCCATATAAACTAGCAAATATATATGACATATATTTTAAGCGAAGTAAATATAGTAATGTAAATTTTGAAATAATCATTAAATTGGGTTCTATAACCAAAAGACATGCTTAAATGAAGCTATGTAATCAATATACTTGTTTCAAACTATGACATAATAAACATTAACTTAAGATTTTTGTCGCAAAAATATTCTACTTTTTACAGATGCATTCCTGTATATATATATATATATATATATATATATATATATATATATATATATATATATATATATATAAGTGAACTTGTTCGTCTGCCTACCTGTCTGTCTGTCTTTCTGTCTGTCTGTGTGTCTGTGTACATTTCCCTACGCAATAACAGACTCAGAATTTGATAAAGTGAGATTTGGGAAATCTTTGTAATCCGTTTTCGGCCAGAAATTTGTCTGTTAAGGGGCCAACGTTCAACGATTTAACCTTTGAGAACTCTACCTATTTCTTCCGCCAATTTTGGGTATAAACACGTGTAAATTTATATATAGGTTGCTTGGATATGGATCTAACTGAATAACTTGGTTTGAGATCAAAACAATAAATGTTAAGGGGTCATAATAAAGGTCAAAGTTTTAACAAATTTACCTCTGCGATCTCTACCAAATTACTCAGACAATTTCTGGTGTAAACATTTGAAATTTTACATGAAGTGCATTCAGAGATGAGACAAGTGTTTTAAATGGTTTGGGTCGAAAATTTGAGCTAATAAACGTATATATGTATGTTTGCATGTCTGCCTTAAACTTCCGACTGTGGCGGCGGGTTGTCACAAAATTAGTATCGTTTGAAGCTCGACCCTTCAGACGACAAATACCGAAAAATTGGCTATAAACATTAATTTCTTCACCCTCAACCAGACACTTTTGTACAAGGAGGGGTCGTTTTGTTTCGCCAATATTTTCGAAAGTCATCTCCTCTTTTCGATTGTCTAGCCTTAATTTAAACCTATGTCACGCTGGTTTTGACGGTGGTCGTAACAGCAAAGACGTCTAATTTTTCCCCGTTCCTTTCCCCCTTCACGATACGGATTCGAGCCTGCCTTCCTACTACCACTTTTGTTTTGCTCAAAATACACCTCCAAACACCCGGGCAACGCCGAGCTTAAATGCTAGTATATATCCTATATATATATATATATATATATATATATAATATATATACATAATATATATATAATGCTAGTATATATCCTATATATATATATATATATATATATATATATATATATATATATATATATATATGTTTATATGCCCACAAATATATATAAAAGAAAGAAAATAAAAACTGTAAGTTGAACTTTACAATCCAAATTTATTGTTCGACTGAATACACGAAAAAAACAATTTACAAAGTCATGTTTCTCGGAGTTTCAAAGAATACTATTCTTGATATTCTTATCATCAGACGGCAGAAATAAATCAGCAAATTGTCTTTGTAGCAATGTTAGAATTTGCTGTTTGTGGCATTAAGTGGAACCGCAATTTATTATAGTCATAAATTGATGTACATAAAAGCCAGTAATAGAAACTGGCATGTTGTTTTTCTGTCAATTTTATTTCTCGAATCCAGCCTAATAGGGATGAACCATTCTATGGGCTTCTGCACTATCCGAGAAAAACAAAACAAAAAAAACAATTTCCATTATTTCAGCTGCGATGAAATTTTTCCAACTGGACTAATAATATTCAACTGGATTTAAATATGGATGTGATTCTTTCTAAAGTATTATATTTGCCTTTAGGATTACATTGAAAGAATTTTCAATCTAGCTGAAATATTATGTCCGGTTTGTTTTTATAATTTTTTCAATTTCCCATATTTTCTCACTAGTTTTTATTCAAAGGGCGTGTACATCTTTGTAATTTATGACTATAATAAATTGCAGTTTCACTTTATGCCATAATCAGAAATTTCTACTATTGCTACACATATAATTTGCTGATCGCTTTTTGTCCTCTGATGAGAAGAATAGCATTCTTTGAAACTCTGCGGAATTAGGACTTTGTAAATTGTATATTGGAGTATTCAGTCGAACAATAAATTTTGATAGTAAATTTCAACTTACAGTTTTAATTCTCTTCCTCTTATAATAAGCTGTCCTTTCTAGTGTGTGTAGAGCTTCTTTTTTTATTCTGTTGACCATTGCTTATATCGTGTAAACACGACAATCCCTTTGATTTCATTATTTCTCATATATATATATATATATATATATATATATATATATATATATATATATATATATATATATATATATATAAAATGTAAGTTAAATAAAAATTATAAATAATTTTATTATATTTTCAGGAAAATAAATATAAAAACATAAGATGGAAAATTAATTTCCCCTTTTAATTTTTTTCTAAAGTTATATAGAGTTTTTTTTCTTCGTCTTACATATCTATAATATAGTTATACACTTTCTTCTTTCATCTGAATCTTTTTTATCATTCCGACTAGCACGCTTTTCTTATATAGTGTTAACCCTTCTAATCTTTTTATAAATATTTTTTGAAAACTATTTTTATCTTATTTCTTATCTTATTTTTATTTTCTTACAAAACTCATCACCAATATATTTAGTATTATTATGTTATTATAGTAACTATTGTTTTATTACTGCAGTTTATTAATAATATAAACGTTGTTATTATTGCTATTGCTATAATTTTAATTACTACTATGATTTTTATACTGAATTTTTGAATCAGTATATTCTTTTTTTATTTTTATATATTTTAGACTTGTTGCGTATTTTGTTCTTTATCTTGTCTCACCGTGCGTTTCTAATTGTTATTGAGCATACTATTGTCGTCGTGTCCTAAATGCTTATCCAAACGACTTGTACCTCCTCTGGTGTTCATGGGTGAGTGTGTGTATTACGTATAACTCATGTAACATTAGGGCAGGTCGATTTTGGAACCCCGGTGAGGCAATGGTGATGATAGTTGGGCTTTGACATAGAAAATACCTACACGAAATATTTTTCTCAAAATCGTTCTCTTTGCATGAGGAAATGACTTTAAAAGTTGAAAAATTGAAGTGATTAAAAGTTTTTCGGTGAATTGTCAAGAACGTCCCGTCATCAAAACAATCCGTACTGTTAAGAAAATAGAATCATTATTTAGAATAATTTGTTAACTAGATTTTTAAATAAAATGAGTGAGGATAATGAATTAATAAAATAAATATTATATGTAAAGGCAAAATTATGTTTTTTAAATAATAAAAAATGGAAGATAAATATAAGTATTGACTTCGAACCCAGTCTAACACACCCTGTTTATCTCACTGTGGTTCAATACTCGTTAGTGAACAACTGTAGTGGTATTGATCCATTGATTTATTTAAATGTAAATAGTGTGTATATATTGTTAAAATTTATTAAATCCTGAGTTCATATTTTCTCTTTGAAACCCATAATTCTAATAAAAGCAAAAAAGGTGCTTATATATTTCATAGCGTCATGGTGTATATAATATACAGTTGCTCGTTCTACAAGGTCGCGACTGGCCATAATGCCTCAACCAACGCAAAACGTTACGATTAACTACTTTCTTTCCATAAAAGACAGTTTATTTTTATTTTTCTTCATCTCGCCCAGTCACATGGTTTTGTCAGGTTCCTCACGTCTGTTTGCATAAAATCAGGTAGACCTCTAGAGTTTTCTTTTTCCTGTCTTTCCTTTTTCGCATGGTAGAAACAGCACACCCTTTACTTTTTTATGGTATAGCTAGTTGTGACATTAATACTACATTACAACATACTGGAGATTCTGCTTACACACTGTAGTATTTTTGCAGTCGGTGTTTTTAATTGTTTTAGAAGTTTAATAATTGATTTTATTTTTATGGAAGTCGTTCCTAACAATATATGAACCCGCTTGATGTACAAAGTGAGACACCCTGAAAATTGGTGGGTCTTTCTGATAGTTTTCATCTAACCATACTATGTTGGTTGTATTATTGGCACAAATATATTTAATTAAACTAACAAAATCGAACAGGAAATAGCGAAAACAGAGATATTCACTGACTTTAATATTGAAAGTACCAAGAATATAAGGGGATAATAGTCAGCAAGAAGAGGGCTTCAAAAACCAACAGTGGAAAGTAGTTACTCGAATAGGAATGTATTACAATACATTTTCTAAACAACACACATATAGAGACTACTAGACAAACAAGCTGGAACAAAAGAAGCAAGAAGTAGATACAAAATTCTGAAGAGTACGTTGCATAGCATTCCATATAAAGAGACTAGCAACATCATATACGTGGGCAGTTGTAGAGAAGAAGATGCTAAATGCTTGTACATTTCTATATCCTATGAAGAACCTTCAAATTGGATAGAAATTCACCAGTTCAAATATGAAATATATGTCCAATACATGGTCTGATAGTAGGTATCTAGCGATAGAGAATAGCCTCTTTTACAAGTAACTGGTTTGTGGAGTGAATTTCGAATAAGTAATGATCCGCAAATTATATAATGGCTAAGTAGTTATGTTTAAAAATTTTATATGCATTAGGGCAAAAACAGAATAGGTAATGACAACCAGAAAAAAATTGACAGCCAACGTATTATGACCAATTTGGCTTCTACAGAAAACCGCCAGAGGGATTAACCTTCTTTCAGTGTTTCTCACTTGATATACTGTTTCCCAAGATTTACCATCTTATGACGTTAATTAATGTTTCAAAAAATATGGTTAAAGTTGTGAACACCCTGCATTAGGAAGGTATTCATATTCGACATACAAATTATTCTTCCTAGATGATAAGAGTAAGACTAAATAGAAATGCTTTTCAGATATCTACATTTTATTCGAACTAATTGGTTGTATTTTATCCTCTAGCATGTTATTGACACGGATATGATTTATTTCACTTGTTGTTTAGGAAACATCCGAACGAAACAAATAGCAAAACTATTCAAACATCTTTCCTTTACTAATTATGAAAATTTAAGCATTAAACGAAGTAATAGGGTATTTCTTTAGAATTCTGCAGGCATCAATATGTAAATAAAACTTCCAGAAAATACAAGACAAATTTTAAGGAAATGTACCTAACAAGCTACGAAAGGAGCATGCGGGAAAATAAATTTATCACTGAAACAATATGGTTATAATTGGTCATAAAACGACGCACACACATATATATTTGATATGGTTATTTCTGAAAATGGTGGCTTTATCCCGAAATATTATAAAGAATTGAATAAATAAATAACGGAGAAATAAAAGACACATAATATATTACATATTGTCTCCTTTTATTATGGCAATATTTACCTACTAGTTGCAGGTTGCGTACTAACATGCCTGTGTATTTTCCAAGCTTACAATCTCTGGCTGAGTTATTCGTTCATTTCATGTTTTGATTCGTTCATTCACAAAAGTTGTCATAGTCATTCCTTTTTTCTATTTTTCAATTGGCCTATTTTTATTATGCTTTCAACACCTAATTTTCATAGCTTCATACTTGAACGCTTAAAATCGCCTAATAATGCAACGATTTACAATTGCTGATAGAAAATATTGACTTAATGCCATTGAGTTTTTGTAGCTTTATCCTACTGATGTGATCAGACTTTATGACCAGAAATGAAGCAGACGATGTGGTTTTAGAGCCTTTATCTTTTCATGCAATATATTTACAGTCTTGTTAACACATACAGTAGTATTACTCCACAGGTAGGAAATATGTGTTATGTATTTTCGATTCGATTTTTATGATATGGGTTTAAGAGCGACGATGGTTTTGTGTCCCAATTAAGACGGTTCTGTGATTTGATGTTGTTTTCCCATCGTTACATAAAGACATCTTATGTTGAAACTCTCTAATTTCTCCGATAATTCGGCTGCTATTTTTTTATTATACGTATGCTGTTATATCGTGCCTCAAGCAGACATTTTCCCAATTAACTCAGTTTGCGATATTATGAGAAAATTAGCACAGCCTTCTATTCTTAAAACCTAATATACCGCAGATAATGGTTTCAACAATTTTCACCATCCTTTGGTTCCATTAAATTTGTTTATAACACGCAGTATTTTTATCATTTGAATATTGAATGTTCAATATAATTATAATATCTAACTTCATTGTTGTTATATTACATTTATAGATGTTCTTTTTATATATAACTACTGTAAAGGTCTGAAATATTTTCGCTACAAAAATAAAATTTGAATGAATAAGAGTTTTCTACACAGTTCTGTTATTAGTATTGCTTCTCATGATATCCTTTGACTTACGATCTTACAGGTCATCAGCTCCCCTTGCCTTACTTGTGGCACTCACCCTGTAGACGATAGGCCAGCCTAAACTTTCGTGTCATTCCATCGACGCACAAACAATATAGAAACTTTTTACTTGTATTTGAGAGTTTCGATTCCATAGAGTCTAAATCTAAAAAGATCTCCAGGTGAACGATGCGCATTTTTTTTTTAATAATTTGCAATTTAATTTTATTGTTTCATTGCAAAGGTTGAGCGTAACAATCATGTAATCATTTAGTAAATATGATGTTTTTCGGTCAGTAGTTTCCTCTCTTAGAATCAAAATTCGCCAACAAATGAATTCCCTGCAAGGGAAGTTTTTTTTCTAATAAATAAATATACTGCATATGCAAATATCTTGTTTTGTTACCAAATAGTGTGTTGTATCAGGAAATTTAATTGTAAATTGAGATATAATGCGGATGTGTGCGTGCGAGGCTGTGTATTTTTAATTAATTAGTTTAAGCATAATTAATAAAAAAAATTGTTTGAATAAAATCGCATGCCCATGAGTTTTTTATTTGTTTTAAAATAATTTCATGGAGAAATAAACGATATTTAAAATTTCCTCTACTATTACAATAATCTGTTATTTATTTACGTCTATATATTTTACAGCATTTTTTCTCATTTAAATAAAATTTTTAATTGCTAGCTATGCATTTATGTTAAGCCAGCATTACAAAAATTAATTTAATATTCACTACAGCATCAAATACCACAATAGAAAAAGCGCACATCAAATGATCAGGATTAAGAAGCGCAGTGTAATGCTATGTATAATATTATGTGGCAAAAAGATAAGGGTACTGAAATTGATCCTGACATGTCGCCTAATGACACTGTTTTCGTTGGGGCTCCGTCAGACACTTCGGATGGGCCAACAGCTGCATCCCTGACAGATGAAGGACTAGCACTGAATAACACGTATTAATCAAGAGACTGACTCTAACGCAAGACGGCCTGCTCCTCTGAGAAGGAAACATGTTGGGGCAAGGTATTTTAGAGCCCACAACAGGCTCGCACTGAAAAGGCTTTCTGTTTGATTACTACGACCCTGAATCATGGGCTGCCAAGGCGGCCACTGTGAGCTCGTAGGGAGCCTGGACTTTCTTCCCTATCACTGAGAAATTTGGTGGATGAGAATGTTGTGATTATGAATTATCTATAGCTATAAAAGTAAATGTGAATAGGGAGTATCCATAGCTATAAAAGCTGTACATTTCCGCTTGCAAGTAGACGGGTAGCAAGATGTATATCTCTGATTTATATATGGCAACTAATACTAACCAGTCATCTTGTCTGATCTTTATTAAATCTGTTGCAAAGAAATGCGGATCTATTATTACAAATGACTTATTTTCTTTGCATGCATTCACTGATTGTGACACTGTTAGTAGTTTTAAGGAAAAGGGGGAAATAAAACCATTTGACTTGATGGAACAAACAGAGGAATTTCTTGCAATTGGCTTGCAACTGGCACCTGACTGACAATTTGTTCCGGCAACAAGAAAAGTTTGTGTGATCTTTGTTTGACAGAGAAATATTGCCCGTTTTAATATTTTTCACACATTGTCACCTAGTTGACAATTACATGCACAATAGCAAACTATCATTGGCGGTATTGCCTTCGGGTTAATATAAATGTTCCTTCTTCAACACACCATGGCTGGAAATGTGACGATAAAGCACTAATTGTTCACTGAAGCAGCCTTTCAAAAACTCCATCAACATTAAACAACTTAGTAAACTGTAACTGAAAGAAGGGCAGCTGTGGCTTCAGGTGTAGTTTCTTTGTTCGTAATACACTGCCTTGTACCGAAATTTTCCAGTATGTAAATTGTTTTAATATAGTTAGAAAAAACAATGAAATGCAGCAGTTCAATGAGATAGAAAATTCTGACTCCTCGGATGGCAACTGATGAGATGAACTTTCAGGATAAGAGAACACTCAATTATATTTCAATTCCTTTTCTAAATGTATTACCTCTAAACAATTTTTCAACATAACCGAAAAAACTCGTATTACCATATATATATATATATATATATATATATATATATATATATATATATATATATATATATATATATATATATATATATATATACTAGGAAAAGTACCCGCCGTTGATTGGGTTCAAAAACAGCTTACAGAAAATGGACTTTGATTGAGGAAAGTATGATAGGTTATGAAAAGGAGGGGGTTGTAAAGAGATAGGTTTTGATACTCAAAAATTTTACCCGAAGCAAAATATGATGGAAATAAAGATAATGTTTGCGAAAATATATTTTTTATATCAACTTTGTTTCTATTCGTTGCCAACAGTGACCAACAAAATGATGTTTCCTTACAAAGAGAAAATGGTATATATATAATAATATAAATATACAAGAAATAAATGTTAGCATAGTCAATAAAAGTTACTTTTATGGTAGAAAAGTTCATTGGTTTGTATTTTTAAGTAGTTTGTAAAAAAAAATTCTTTAATTCACCAACCGGTTTCATAAAAATCAAAATGCAGCGACTTGTAAATGGAGAGCTCCGTTTTCAACTTGAAGGAGGGGCACCTGAGCATACTGTGTTAAAAATTGAAGAGAGTTCCGTCAACGTAAGGAATAATACATATAATTTATATATTTTAATGGTTTCCGTTATTTTGTGCTTGAGGAATATTCGATTATGGCATGTGTAATTTAATTTTTTCTTTAATTCACGAACCGGTTTTTAAAAAAAATCAAAATGGCAGCGACTTTTAAATGGAGAGCCCCGTTTTTAATTTTAAGGAGGGGCACATGAGAATTCTGTGTTAACAATTTAAGAGAGTTCTGTCAACGTTAGGAATATTTATAAACATATTTGAATGTTTTCCGTTATTTTCTGCTTGAGGAATATTCGATTATGGTATGTGTAGTTCATAGAAAAATTAATTTAAGTAGTTATCGCCTCAAATTTCGTTTTAATTTCGGTTCGCTGAAACTATTTCAAGTAAAGAGCATTCAAAACTATTTCCAAACAACAAAAACATGAACTGAACTTTTGACTATGGTAACGTTTATTTATTGTATATTTATTTTTTCGGGTAGTCGTTTGTTGGCTTTTCTGCTAAACACTCTTACTAAATAATATCGACGAAATATTGAAAAACAAAGACACAAAAACAGTTTTGAAAAATAATGAAGTTTTACTTATTTAGTAAAATAATCCGAAACAGCAAAATGCGATATTAAAAAAGTAAACACGTAATTACTTTAATTTTTTAAAATAAAGAATCGATATGAATATGAATAAGAAGAAAACGGCGCCCTTTTCAAACAGAGCAGCTTCGTTTCAGTTTTACAGTATTCACCAGTGTAGTATTGCGCCGTCGGATTCAGGTTTGTATTATTGTAATGTAAAGAACACGCGGAAAGTGTTGTAATCAACTGAATTCTTTCTAGTACACTGACAAAGAAAAATCTTACACATATATATAAATAAAAATAAAAAGGTTATGTAAATGTTTTTAAAAGGACACGTAATCACGTAAGCAAGATCTTTTCCTTCTTTTGACACGATAACAAGTAATGTTCTTATTTTTTGATTATTTATCTATTTATCTTTTTTCGGAAGAGTGCCACGTGCAAGTGGAGAAGAAAAACAGTTATGCAAAATTTGTGACGAGATTTGTTAAAGTTTGTGCCATATTTCCATGGAGTACAGGCGCGAACACAGACCCCACAATTTTATTATACCATCCCTATTTAAGTTGAAACATACTTATCAATGTATTCTTATGTATATCTATATAAAAAATAACCTGTAAACGTTTTTCTTTTCATGTTTTATTTCCATACTTTGGCGGCCAGGCGCAAACGCAGACCCCCACAATTTTTGTGAACCACCGTTCTGCCAGATCAAATATACCCTTTCCTAGGTCTCTATACATATTCTATTATTATATGCAATCATTTTTTTTAGGAGCGTATTCGTGACCACACACTAACACACAAACGCGCGTGCGCACAGACGTTCTGCTTTATATTATAGATATTTATAAGTTTAGTGGTTAAAGTTAAATTCTGAAAATCAAGATATTGCCACATATATTCGAGTTAAGAATTTATTGTTTGACAAAAGGAATATAGAGAAGGGGTTATGTTAATTTCCTTAATCCATGCATTTTCAATAATGTCTCATCAGAGAAAACGATATGCGGTTAGCAAATTGTTCAGCTGTGAATAGACACGTATTTTGCTTTTCCGTGATATTATTGCTGGGTAGGCAGAATATTGGTCCACGGAAGAAGGCAGTAGCCCCATATAACAAGAATGCATGGTTGCTTCATACTGATTTTCCGAAGGGTGTACGGAGCGGCCGTACTCGTTGGTGAGTTGAATATGTTTTGATAGATGTGATCCAAGTCTTTTTATGTGTAGAAACAGTGTATCAGATATAGGACGAATGTTCCATTCTATTGCATATATTCCCGTCGTTGATGGAATTTGAATGTTGAGTATTATATGCATATCTATGGTGCGAAGGACCTCGAAAATCAATGACGTGAGTTGAAAAATATTCAGAGAGGTGTTTATTCTATCCGATGAGTTAGAAGATTAGCTTCTGATATGGGCTGATTTCCTGGTACTCTGCTGGTTAGCTTTCTTGTTGAGAAGGGGTGAAGGAAGCCAATTAGATGAGAGAGCGAGCAGGCGGAGGGTAGGTTAGAGAGGGCAAGGAGAGAAGGAAGAAGGTTAGGTTTTGGCTAAGAGGCATGTGTGTAATATAATTTCTTAGGGTGGGGGAAGGAATTGTGTGTTAGGTTTCGGTCAATGTGCTGACCTCTTAAATTTAGGGTCAAATGGGAAATATATATTCTTGTGATTTTTTATGGGAGTGTGTATGTGATGGGGTGGGTATGCTGTTTATGCTGTACAGGTTGGTGAGTAGGTGAGGTAGAAATGGAGACGAGTACAGGTTTAAAGTTTTTAAATGCTTGGGGGATTACTTATTTAAGTGAGTTGAGGGTTTAGTTAAAAGTAACTTGATTTGCTGAAATACAGTTTGTTCGTTACGCTTGTTATCGTAGTGTAATCTGGTTTAATAAAATTTATTTGAAACTTATATATTTCTGTTTGGAGGCGATCTATGGATAAATAGGTTGTGCGGTTCACTGGGTTGGAATCGATGTTGGATTGGCTGCTTTATATACTTGGGTGTAATTAGCTATTCTTATAACGAGGGAGACTTGATACACATTTAGAGCTAAGTGTAAGGTTGTATAGTCAGATTTAACAACGTTTGGACGATAATGGACTGCCCAGGTTGTATGAAACTCCTTTTCCTATAATTATTTTCATATAATTATTATTCACCACCCGAATAACTTTTTTAATATGTGTGCTGAAAAACAAAACACGTGTCTTTTCACAGCGGAACATTTTGCTAACCGCATTTCATTTCCTCTGATGATATAACCATTTTTGAAAATGCATGGATTAAGGAAATTAACATAACTCCTTTCTATATATTCGTTTTGTGAAGCAATAAATTCTTAACTCGAATATATATGTCTATATTTTGATTTTCAGAATTTAACTTTAACTACTAAACTTATATATATATATATATATACATATATATACATATATATATATACATGCAAACAGTTAATAAAACATGGTAAAACACTTTGAAATGAGTTAAAAAGATATTTAATCTGAAAAGGAAACACTAGATAAGTGGATAATCCTTAATAAGCGGAGTTTCGAAAAAATGCTTTCCTTCTCATCAGAGGGTAGGAATTAGCAAAATGCGGGATCGGATTTTGCATGCAAAAGTATTTGATTGAAGAACAAGTAGATCAAAGATCTTACTTAAAAACAAAAAAAGTGAAGCAGAGGAAATATGGTGACAAAAAAGGTGATTACAATGAATGGATAGTCTGGTGGAAGATAAATAATCCAGTGACGGTAAAATCCAAGTATATAATTTCAAGAAAGTTTTATTTTATATATATATATATATATATATATATATATATATATATATATATATATATATATATATATATATATATATATATAGTAATAAGAGTTTTAACCAGAACTTATATATTGCTCTATTCGTAAATATTGAGTTGCTCCTTTTTTGCTAGGATCACCATAAAAGTATTACCTCAGGTAATATCTATCAGGATATTTCACCTGATTTTTAACCTCTTTCTTATCTCGATTATATATATATATATATATATATATATATACATATATATATATTCATAATCAAAATTAGTCTTAGCATTAAGGGTTGTTTATCAGACAATGTGCATGTGTGACAAAATTACATCAAAATGTAAATGGTTGTCCAAAATGAAGAAAAGTCATTCAATCGTCGGAAATATTTGAAAACAGTTCTTCCATCTATTTGGAAATATATATATAAATGTTTTTCATGTTTTATCAAATGAATGTAAATTGCAGTGTTTTATGAGGACACTTGCAATTTGAGAAACTGATACGACAATAGAAAATAACATTTTCGTTGCTATGGCTGCACAAGTTATTTTCTTTAGTGAAAATTCCTAATTTAATATATATATATATATATATATATATATATATATATATCATATAAGAGAATACATAAACGTGTAAAACAACTTAATCAAATTTCCCTTTACATAGGGTGAATCAGGAAAATAGACTTTTACCGTATTTACCTCCCTTTTTGTCTCTGTTTTTCTGAAGCAGTGTGTATATTTAGCCTGGAGATCTCTTTAGATCTGAATTTAGCACGAAAAATACTCCTAGAAATACTTGAAATTTTCTAATATGAAGAAAATGTCCACCAACTTAAAACCTTAGCCCTTTTTAAGCCCATAGCCTACTGGGCGTAGCTCTATCTTTCTGCCAGCGAAAGATTTTTTATGTTATTTCAAATTCGGAAACGGTCTCAGGAGGTGCATATGCGATGGTTGCCAACATGGGACTGAGTAAATTCGACCCAGACAATCGGTCACTTCACCACACCAACCACCGAATAAGGTATGTTATTTACGCTGAGAAGAAGAATTCGGTCACTGTCCTAACGTACACGCACGTGCATACACACAGACACGTACTATATGACTTACTACTTCCTCCTATCATAACCTTTACCCGAACGATCAATTCTCGAAGTACTTAGGCGTTCTCTGAACGAGACCACGACACACATACAACGTTCTTTCAATAGAGAAGGGCACATTTTGCTACAATCGATTGAAACGTGAAAAAATAATCAAACAAAAGTTGATGTCTATTGATGGAAATTGACAATTACCTCCAAAATCCTAACCGAGTTATGTTTTCAAAATATGCTTCTTTTGTTTTGTTTTGTACTCGTCTCTTTTTGAAAAGAAGATCAAATTTTCTATCGATTTCACAACTTTAGGTAAAAGTTCGTTTTAACTAATGCCATCATTCTCCAATAATATCTATATATAAAACAGTATCTATGTCAACACTGTTTGCTTCTTTTTTGCACTGGCTTGTATAGGTTAAGCTACAAAATTAATGAACGGCTCGTTATCAATTTTGGAACGTATCTGCTTCGCGTAACAATGGAAAATATCTACTATGTATAGGTCAATTCCGTTGGATGTAGGGGAAGCACGCGGGATTAAACTCTGAGCGAACGTTTAAATACATAATTCCATTTAATAACATTTTACCATAGCTAATTAATGAATATTAACAAATAATCTGTTTAGTTTGAAGTTTAAAAAGAAATGTTTACTGCATAATATAGACGCAATCTCTCATTGGAAATGTTCAACATTTTCTAGGTGCATTAATATTGATTCAATGATAGTGGCTAATATTTAAGCAAAATCCCTTTACTTTTTACTGCAGACATCTCAAACATTAACCGATGTGTTTCAACGATTTATTCTAGACGCAAAACAATTTCGCGGATTTGGATCAAAATTGCAACACTAATACTTGGTAAGATTTTAGTATAACATATATTCATTAATCTTATTGAGAAGATATGAATGTTGTGTAAAGCAGACTTATTTTTCAGTGAGCGGAATACTCATCCTGGCCCTGGTACCCTCTCAGTTTTAATGTAAATGATAATCATATAATATACAATTATGTATTCATTTCAACATCAAAGGGTTCCAATTTACAACAAAATTAGTATGTAAACTGTAAACTTATCCCTGAGTGGCCTCCGGGCCTTGATAAGTGGTGAGGTCCATGTAAAATAAAACACTGTAAATGAATCTCGTTTTCATAAATCATACCGAACAATAACACTATTGAAATTTACTTAATTACCGTTTCTTTTTTAAAATCCAATCATCTTAACCATCTTATGCTTTTCGTTGTCAATTATTGTTGATTGGTCTTATGACGAAATTGAACATAATTTTCTTTTAGTGTAGATTTTTGGCACTTTTACAAAAACAGGTAGTGTGTAAACAATAGTTTTTTATCAGTATCAGATGATGCGGAAGTGTGGCAGTCCACCAAGCATAGCAAATTGCGACATCACGACTAAGGTAATTCTCTAGAGGTTTTGTGTTATTATTAGATCATTGCAACATATTAAAATGTCGTTAAATATTCTTTCCCACTATTAATTGGATGCCGATTTTTAAGAATACATGAACATACACATTGAGACCAAAATAAAAATGTACTCTGTTGGCTCTATAAATGATCTGAACCTATTTGCAAAAAGATAAACAAAATAAACTAAACTAAAATGATAAATGCAACCAGAATGTTAGACACATAATACAAATAGAAATGGGAATATAATAATATACCTTAATGGATAATAAATTAAAAGAACTTAAGACAAGGGAAAACATATCTGAAAGCTGACGAGATTATATTATCAGAAAGTTTAGAAAAGAAAGCGATTAGAATCCAAAATGCATAATGGAAATGTAATTTGAAAAAATCAAATACTTTCAGAAGTTTCATTAGTAAACTTCCATACCGCTTACAAACTGGAACAAATCTCAATTCGCTCGCTCAGAGAAAGAATAAATTAATCAACGTAATACATACACAAAACGCAGATGGTTATACTTGACAACTCTATGCAAAATAAGATGGCTGCTAAGTAAAGAAGACCTTGAGGGTGACAAAATGAATATTAGAATAATACAAAAGATAAGACGGCCCATCATTTCTGCCAGAGGGTCTGTCGTATTAACAATAATGGGAAAAAACAAAACTAGAAACATAAAAATGAGTGGAATCAAACATTATGAACGGAAACAGTTACGAGGGGGTGCAATATGTAATGCCCCTGGCCCACTTCCAGTTGTCTGATCTAGATGAAATTTTGCATGTGCAATGATTTATATCTCTCAGGGTTATGTGGCAAACTACAGCTCTGAACTAATTGTGGTTTTTGTTTTACATGTGTTTGAAATGAGTCAGATGTGAAATGGAGCCTGTTGAATGTCGAGCAGTGATCCGGCTTTTGTATTTGAAAGGACGCACACCACAGGAGACTTTTGATGAAATGAAAGAAACTTATTGTGATAATGCCCCATCATATGCCCTTGTAAAACACTGCCATCGTGAATTCAAACATGGCGGAAGTCTGTGGAAACAGCTCTCAGACCTGGTTGACCACCTTCTGCCATTGATGAGGCATCTGTCCGTCAAGTTAAGGCTGCCATTTTGGAAGATCGGCGCATTACTATTCGCCAAATAGCCCAAGATGTCAAGATCAGTACAGGGTCTGTGGAAACTATCATTCATGACCATTTGCATATGCATAAGGTGTCTTTCAGATAGATTCCAAGGTTGCTCACACCATTCCAGAAGCGAGAACGCGTCGAGTGCCCGAGGATGAATTTGGAGATGTGCCAAGAAGATGAGTCAAAGTTTTCAAAGGACTGATTAAACAGGATGAAACAAGGGTCCATCACAATGATCCAGAGACCAAAGCCGAGTCAATGCAGTGGAAGCACTTGGACTCACCACCTCCAAAGAAGGCCAGGATGCAACCCTCCGCTGGCAGTCTTCTGATAACAGGACGTAGTAGTGACGACAGATTTCCTGGTAATGGGTACAACAATTACAGGAGCATATTATGCTTCACTTTTGAGGAAATTAAGGGAAACTCTCAAAATCAAGAAGCGGGGCAAGATCAGAAATGGTACCCTCCTCCTGTAGGACAACGCTCCGGTCCACAACTCGCATGTCGCCAGATCAGAAGCACGAGCGTGTGATAATGAAATCTTCGACCATCCTCCCTACTCTCCTAACCTTACACCCTCTGACTTTCACCTCTTCCCAGCCATGAAGTATTTTTTTAAAAGGAAAGCGTTTCCCAGATGATGCAGCCTTGATTTCTGAAGTCACGCCGTGGTTGGAGGACCAACCTGGGGTGTTCTACAAAAACGGTCTCCAGAGCTGCATCAAACGCTGGGAGAAATGCATAACTCTGCGTGGTTCCTATGTAGAGAAAGACTAATAACTGTGCCAAGTTTCGTTGCTCTACTGCTATGAGAAGTGGGTCAGGGACATTGCTTATTGCACGCCCCTCGTACACGCGGAAGTTTTATTGCAGTAAAGATACAGAAAAACTACGTCAAATGTCTACAGCGTTGAACAACCGCACGCTACAGATTGTGATTAAAAAAATATTAAAACTAAAAGAAAATAGTAAATGTAGACTCTGTGAATAAAAGGACGACACGGTAAATCACATAATAAGTGAACACAAGAAACTAGATCAAAAGAATACCAAAATAGACACGTAAAATGTAATTCACTTACAATTATACTGCTGACCTTAGAAAAATGGTATTACATAAAACAAGAAAAAATGTAACATTAAAATCATAAAATCTTTTGTGGCATACTCATGCTTGTAAAGAAACCAGACGACATTCAATCAAATAAAAAAATCATATCTTCTGTCAGAAGATCAAGTACAAAGAAAACTGAAGGGAATTATCGAAACTTTTCAGAGAACGTAGAAGAAAATCACTATAATACCGATAATTGAGCAAATATTACGAACAATCCCGAAAAGCCTCCAGATAAGTGAGTAGATGTGTGCTTACAAATATCGAGCCGTGTTCAAAATGATGTCACAATAATGTAAAGAAAATAACTATAAAAATGAGAAAGAGGACGATCACGTTAAAGACATGGACGACGTTTAAGAGCACGTTCGAGAAGACCATTAAATAAAAGACGTCACAGCCGTAACAGGAAGTAATGCGTTGTGAGAGAGTGAGGAAATTTATGTACTTTGTACAACACGAAAAAGTGATTTTTTTTTCATTGTCTTGTTCTCTTTTATGACTGAGTCTACAACGTGTTTGTTCCCGGACAGCGTACAGTATTATTGCCAGCATAGAATGCAATTATTAAAAACAATCGAAATATGAAGGAAAATTGCAAAATACGGAATCACTATGCACAATACACGAAAACAAACCAGCAACAAATAAGCTGAAATAGCATAGAATAATCCAAAGCTTCGCAAGACGCTAAGTATTTATTTAGCATTGTTTTGTAATTACACAACTCTAGCGATCCATTACTGAGGGGCCAATGAAAGCGGACGATCGCCCATAGGCAAGTTGAAATAATACCACAGACTAGTGCATATGGAAATGTAGAAGACGTGCGTAGATTATGTAGTTTAACAAATGGAAGCGAAACTATATATTCAATAGAGTTAACGAGAAATGACGTGTAACGTTGTACAAAGCAGGGCGATAGAACAATGACTGAAATTGAATCGAAAATTATCAGAGTCAAGCTCGGCTATTGGCTGCTAAAACATAAACCTATTTTGTAAGCTGAGTAAGCTAAACAACATGTTTATATCTAAAAGGACAATTTAAGACGAAGTTCATGCATTTTAGACAGACGATTTCTCACGAGAATAAAACAGTGTAGCTTAATTAACATACATATTCATAACATGTTTTCAACCCAGTTTTACTCTCATATTGAAAACTATGTAAGTAAATAAAAAAACATATATAATATACTAGCATGGATGCCCGGCGTTGCTCGGGTGTTTTAAAGTGTATGTTGAGCAAAAAAAAAAAAAAGCGGTTAATTTGTTTTTAATTTGACCCCTATTATGAACACTTAAAATTTATTGCTTTGCGGTCAAATCAAGTAATTAAGTTAGATCCATGTTCAAGTAATCCAGATTTAAAATTCGAAGTGTTTTGACCCCAAATTATTGGAGGAGTTTGGTAGAGTTCTCAAAGGTCAAATTGTTGAACTTGGATCCCTTAACAACCAAATTTCTGGCCGAAAACTGATCACAAAGATTTTCCCAACTCTCAGTACCCTGTATATCAAATTTCGAGTCTGTAGACTTAAAATTGACAGAGTTATTGCGAAAGGAAATGTACACACACAAACACACACATACAGCCATGTTCACTTTTATATATATACGAGCATGGTTGCCCGGCGTTGCCCAGGTGATTGGAGGTGTATGTTGAGCAAAAAAAAAAACGGTCAATTTTTTAAATTTGACCCCTATTATGATCACTTTAAATTTGTTTTTTAGGGCTCAAATCAAGTTATTAAGTTAGATCCATGTCACAGAAACCGATATCTAACATTTGAAGTGATTACACCCCAAATTGTCGGAGGAGTTTGGTAGAGTTCTCAAAGGTCAAATCGTTGAACTTAGACCCCTTAACAACCAAATTTCTGGCCGAAAACCGATCACAAAGATTTTCCCAAATCTCAGTACCCTGTATATAAAATTTCGAGTCTGTAGACTTCAAATTTACAGAGTTATTGTGTATGGAAATGTACACAGACAGACAGACACACACACACACACACACAAACACTTTTATATATATATATATATATATATATATATATATATATATATATATATATACTAGCATGACTACCCGGCGTTGCCCGGGTTTTTGGAGGTGTATGCTGAGCAAAAAAAAAAAAAAAGAAAAGGTCAATTTTTATAACTTTGGCTTCTATGATGACCCCTTACAGTTTATGGTTTTAGGATCAAATCAAGTTATAAAGTTAGATCCATGTCCAAGAATCTGTATCTAAAATTTCAAGTGTTTAGGCCCCAAATTGTGGGAGGAGTTATGAAGAGTTCTCAAAGGTCAAATCGTTGAACTTTGACCGCTTAACATCCAAATTTCTGGCTTAAGACCGATCACAAAAATGTTCCCGAATCTCAGTACCCTATGTATCAAATTTTGAGTCTGTAGACTAAAAATTGACAGAGTAATTGCGTAGGAAAATGTACACACACAGACAGACACAGACAGACACACAAACACACAGACACGTTCACTTTTATAGATATACTAGCATCAGTGCCCGGCGTTGCCCGTGTGTTTGGAGGTGTATGCTGAGCAACAAAAAAAAGGCAATGTTTTAACTTTTGACCCCTTCTATGAACACTAAAAATTTATTTTTGGGAGTCAAATCAAGTTATTAAATTAGATCCATGTCAAAGGAACCTATATCTAAAATCTCAAGTGTTTAGACTCAAAATTGTCGGAGGAGTTTGGTAGAGTTCTCAAAGGTCAAATCGTTGAACTTTGAACCCTTAACAGCCAAATTTCCGGCCGAAAACCGATCACATAGACTTTCCCAAATTTCAGTACCCTGTATATCAAATTTCGAGTCTGTAGCCTAAAAATTGACAGAGTTATTGCGTAGGGAAATGCACACACACAGGCAGACACACAGACAGACACACAAACACCTTCACTTTTATAGATATAAAGATATATAGATTATATCTATTTACAATATGTTATGCAGAAAGATAGTGAAAAAAATTGTCAGACAGACGTACAAACAGACATGTAGACAGACACGCAGACTAAGCAAACAAGAATGATTGATCGACTTGGAGTAGGAAACAGTTTACGAAGTTTACATTCCATCAAATATTACTTTCCTTACAAAGCTACCTTTGCAACGGAATGAACCGTTGCTATTTACCGTAACTCTTCCTTAATATTATTTACAACGAGTTCATTTTATTTCATTGAATAAAAAAAAAATGCAAATTCTAACCAGGCAGAAAGATATAGCTAATTCTTACCGCTGAGCTTTTACCTAGCTGGTTCAGGGCAGGATAGACAAAGTTAAACTTAATGAGCCGGCCAGCAAGACATGCAATTATGAGAGTGGCCAAGTAGCAATTAGGCGCAGCCGGTCTGAGATCTTTTCCGTGTCAAAAGAGACGGCGCTTAGTCCTGTTTCTAAGCAGTCTATTAACTGGCTGCATATGTTAAGTGGTCATTTAACAAGCACAGATTTTGAAGAAGCGTTGAGGACAGCAAGACAGATGGGAGAACAGCTCAAAAGAGAATAATTAGACTACACTTTGGATGTATTAACTGCAATCAAGACTTTATATATATATTTATATATATATATATATATATATATATATAGTTTTCCGAACATACATACATACATACATATATAGGTACATTCATATATATACATATATATATATATATATATATATATATATATATATATATATATTAAGATAAAAAATTCGACGATGTAATTAAACATGGAGAAAGAAAACTTCATCGTTTTACACGTCTTCCGCGGGCTTTTTCACGAATGATTCAACTAAAGCTGGTCCATTACAGAAAGGGTGAATTCTGTGGAGTATATATTGTAAAGGGGGACACAAAATATTCAAATTTATGTTTATTAGGAAATTACATGAGTGAGTGTGCATATATACAATCTATTCAAACTAAGAATATATTTTTTAAAAAATGCACCAAACACACACACTCACGCGCAAGCGCACACATGCATAAACACAGACGCAGCTTGCAGCATAACACACAGCTTTTTTATATCTCATTGCCTATCACAGGCGGTTACATTTCCGACACGTTTACCGGATCATAAAGCTCAAAATGCCTCACTTCTAGATCTATTTCCACAGACAGTGTCCGATGATTGTGTAACGAATGCCCATAGCCCACTCGGGCATGCTGGTCATGTTGTGATAATGGTAGAAATTCCCCAAATTCTCGACACAAACTGAAGAGTCAATATTCAAAACGACACGGTATTATGAGAAGGCTCACTGAAAAGCCGTCAGAGATTTCACCACAGATGCGCCATGGGAAAATCTGTTTCTCTCTTATCGTTTAACAGTGACAAAAATGTGACAACTGAATAGTTCAAGACAGCAATTGAAGCAGAGTTTTATACGCAGGAGATTCTATAGCAAACCACACTCTGCCAAATAATTTACTTCTGCTTGTGCAACTTGTATTGGGTAAAGAGAGCTAGCTTCATCCGACATTAATCCAGCAGAAATAGACAACAGTTTATGTAAGCTCGAAATAACTGTAAGAAAGAAATAACGACGGCTAAGAGAGAATATACCGAAATCACCAGAAAAGGCAGCAGAGCACAGAAATTAGGAACCCGAGATTTCTGGAAAATCTACAACAGTGTAGTAAATAATGGGAAATAAACAATTGCCCACAGTCCAATTATCATGAAGTTATCTGCACAGCTACCTATGAGGCTAAACTGCTTGCAGTGGTTTGTCCTCAAACTCAACATTGGATCCAATAAACGACTTTCTTCCTTACTTTCCGTTGTGGACTGACAAAAAATGCTTTAACAATTTTGCCAAACTTTACAACAAATGCCTTCACGGATTTTCCTTTCCTGACTGCTGGAAAACTGCTTTTGATGTACAAGTTTACAAGAATTTTGGCGAAAAAACTGACCCACAAACTTCTCGCCCGATTTGCCTCCTGCCGCTTTTCTCCAAAATATTTAAATCCATAATTAACCACGCTCTAGACCATTATCTTACATCTGCTAAGCTTCTGTTCGACCAAAAATATGGATTACGGCAAACCTGTTTTACACCAGATATCCAGCTGTAATCCATGACCGTATGATTCCATATCCAGGACAAAGCAGGGGGGGTTAGAGCGGTAGCCACACGCACACACACACACACACACACACACACACACACACACACACACATATATATGCCTATATATACATATATATATATATTTATATATATATATATATATATATATATATATATATATATATACTAGCAAAAGTGCCCGTCGTTGACTGGGTTCAAAAACAGCCTACAGAAAATGGACTCCGATTTATGAAAGTATGATTGGTTCTGAAATGGAAGGGTTGTAAACAGATAGCTTCGAATTTGGGGGTATCAAAACCAAAACAAAATATGATGAAAGTAAATATGAAATAGATAAACCCCATAATTTATTATACCATACCTGTTCGCACTGAAACACTTATCACAATATTATGTGGATCTATATTAAAAAACCTTGTTAAACTTTGTGACATATTTCCATTCTATGGAGATAAGGGACGAACGAACACCACGAGATTTTATTATACCATATTTCTTCAAACTGAAACATAGTTATCAAAGTACACTTACGCAGATAGATATGAAAAGTATTTATTAAAGTGTGTGCCTATTTCAATTAGACCCCACAATTTTATTATACCATCCCTATTTAACTTAAAACATACTTATGAAAGTATTATTATGTAATCTATATAAAAAAAACTGGCAAACGTTTTTTATTTCCATACTTTGCGGACCAGGCGCGTTCGCAGACCCCACAATTTTTATAAATCATCATTATGCCAGATCAAACGTACACATTCCTGTGACTCGATACATCTTCTATCTTTATATGTGATCAGTTTTCTATAATAGTCAACCATTTAGGAGCCTATTCGTGACCAGACACACACGGTATTTCTTTGCTCCCCCACCGAGCAAATTAGGCACAAGGCCTATTTTTAATGTGAGGAGTTAGGGGAGGGGGAAGGGAAAAGGGGACCAGCTCCCGAGAGGTGGGAAATGCGAGCTGGATAGCGATTTGCCAGCTGGCCCAAGTAGGGTTGCCCCTACATGGACCAGAAGTTTGGCACAAGGATAATGGTCTTTGCTTGCAGCATCTGCGGAACAGATACTACACTTTGAGGTATTTATTTGCTCCCCCACTGAGCAAATCAGACACAAGGCCGATTTTAAAAGTGAGGAGTGAAGGGGAAATGGGGACCAATTCCCCGGGGAGTAGGGGAGCTGGATAGTGACAATTGGTATGAAGGGTTGCCCCTACATTGACCAAGGTCTTATATGTGGGATTGCTCCCACATATGGTCTTTGCTTGCAGTATCTGCCGGAACAGATACTACACTTTATTTATTTGCTTCCCCACTGAGCAAATTAGGCACAAGGCCGTTTTATTATGTGGAGAGAGAGGGAGGGGGGAGAGGGAAAGGGGGATCCAGCTCCCGAGAGGTGGGAAATGGGAGCTGGATAGTAACTGTGGTCGTAGGGTGATCCCTACCTTGACCAAGTTCAGATATGTGGGGTTACCCCCACATATGGTCTTTGCTAGTCATAGCTGGTCTTTGCTTGCAACATCTGCCGGAACAGATGGTATTTATTTGCTCCCCCACTGAGAAAATTAGGCACAAGGCCGTTTTTAATGTGAGGTAAAAACCAGCTCCCCTAAAAGTAGGCAAAAAGGGGGCACTCTGGTTACCAAAAATAATAATTGTCCCAGTATAGAGGGTTTCCCCTCCATTGACTGGTACAGATTATCTTAAGTGCAGCATCTGCCGGAACAGATGGTATTTATTTGCTCCCCCACCGAGCAAATTAGGCACAAGGCCGATTTTTAATGTGAGGAGTGAAGGGGAAATGGGGACCAACTCCCCAGGGAGTAGGGGAGTTGGATAGTGACAATTGGTATGAAGGGTTGCCCCTACATTTACCAAGGTCTTATATGTGGGGTCACCCCCACATATGGTCTTTGCTAGTCATAGCTTGCAGCATCTGCCGGGACAGATACTACACTTTGATCTTGGCCCGAAGGCCACGGAGGTTGCCTAGTCGTAACCAGGTATTTATTTGCTCCCCCACCGAACAAATTAGGCACAAGGCCGATTTTTAAAGTGAGGAGTGAAGGGGAAATGGGGACCAACTCCCCGGGGAGTAGGGGAGCTGGATAGTGACAATTGGTATGAAGGGTTGCCCCTACATTGACCAAGGTCTTATATGTCGGATTGCTCCCACATATGGTCTTTGCTTTCAGTATCTGCCGGAGCAGATACTACACTTTGAGGTATTTATTTTCTCCCCCACTGGCAAAGACAATATGTGGGGTTTCGCCCACATATGGTCTTTGCTTGCAGTATGGATTTATTTGCTTCCCCACTGAGCAAATTAGGCACAAAGTCGTTTTCATGTGGAGAGAGAGGGGGGGAGGGAAAAGGGGGACCAGCTCCCGAGTGGTGGGAAATGGGAGCTGGATAGTAACTGTTGATAGGAAGGGTTGCCCCTACATTGGCCAAGGTCTGATATGTGCAATTACCTCCACATATGGTCTTTGCTTGCAGTATCTGCCGGAACAGTTACTACACGTTGATCTTGGCCCGAAGGCCACGGAGGTGGCCTAGTCGTGACCATGCACACACGGTATTTATTTGCTCCCCCACCGAGCAAATTAGGTACAAGGCCGATTTTTAATGTGAGGAGTGAGGGGGAAATAGGGACAAACTCCCCGGTGAGTAGGGGAGCTGGATAGTGCCAATTGGTATGAACGGTTGCCCCCACATTGATCAAGGTCTTATCTGTTGGGTCGCCTCCACATAGGGTCTTTGCTAGCAGTATCTGCCGGAACAGATGGTGTTTATTTGCTCCCCCACTGAGCAAATTAGGCACACGGCCGTTTTTAATGTGAGGTAAAAACCAGCTCCCCTTAAAGTAGGCAAAAAAGGGGGCACTCTGGTTACCAAAAATAATAATTGTCCCAGTATAGAGGGTTTCCCCTCCATTGACTGGTACAAATTATCTTAAGTGCAGCATCTGCCGGAACAGATACTACACTTTAATCTTGGCCCGGAGCCACGGAGGTTGCCTAGTCGTGACCAGGCATACACACCCGTGACCAGGCACACACACAGACGTTCAGCTTTATATTATAGTTAAAGGCTTTTGAAATGGTATCGCACGATGGTCTTCTTATGAAAATCAAATCATATGGTATTACAGGACCAATACAACATAACTAAATACTTCTTAAATAAGGGAATTATCGCGATTGTCCTCGACGGTCGTACATCTAAACAATATAATATAAATGCGGATGTGCGGGTCGATTTTGAGACCTTTTTTATACCTAATATTCATGAATGATCTCCCTAATAAAATGTTCTCTGATATGGGTATATTTGCTGATGACACCACCCCCTAAAATCACGAGGGGAAAGCAAATTAACATATATCTAATCTTCTGAGCCAAGTAGTAGAAAATTTCCAGGTTGGTATTTGGAGATGCACTTATTCGCTGGGAGTGATTCACTTCCAATCCTTGTTTAGACATGCATCTCGAAGGAATACTCTGATGTAAAAACTTGCTGTATACGGTATGCTCTGTCTTGTGGCAGCAATCGCACTAACAAACATAAGCAGTAATACTAAAATGTAGGAGTGGTTCTACACTAAGATTTCATCTCTATATACCAATCATCTGTGTGAATTTCCGAACAACTTAGTTATCGTGGCAGAATCTCATACGGCGATATCGACAGGAAAATCCACATACACACACACACATACCCACATACATATATATATATATATATATATATATATATATATATATATATATATATATATATATTAGAAACTTTAGTATTTCCTCGCTCTGATGTTGATATTAAAATCCTATATTTCTTTCTCTCCATTTATCTATCTATCTTTCTCTTTCTCTTTATCTATCTATCTATCTTTCTCTTTCTCTGTCTGTCTCTGCCTCTCTGTCTCTCTCCCTCTCTCTCTCTCTATCTCTCTCTCTCTCTATATATATATATATATATATATATATATGTGTGTGTGTGTGTGTATATACATACGTATATATACATAGGCGGAAAAAAAGAAAGTCTTTTTAAAAACTGATAATTTAAGCTAAATTAAAATAACTGGTTTGAATTTGGGGAACCGTTTCAGATCTGTTTCTTAGGCGGATCTTGGTAGCAATGTATTTCCTGTTAGAAGTAACTCTAGTACAACCAGATTTAGGGGCATCACAAACACTGCCGGTTTTTTTGGGAACTTTTGCACCGTTTTCTCATCATATTTTAATCTACGGCCGATTTCTCGATTGGATAAACTAGAAAGGTGAGGATTAATGAGCTCCAGACGATCACTAAGATAAAGTCGTGGCATGTGTACAAAATGTTACGTTGTATAACCTGCAAACAAACAATTACGATTAGAGATGCTTTGTTGCCTGTTGGTGGATATTTTAAACAGATTTAGGGGCGATAATTTAAGCTGGTTTAAAGCGAATTTTTTGCTGGGGACTTTCTTTTTGCATCCTCAATTTGAAAAAAATACAAGTGCGGACTTTCTTTTTTTCCGGCACTGTATGTGAATGTCTATGTGTATGTGTATGTCTATGTGTATGTGTATGTCTATGTGTATGGGTGTGTAAAAATGCATAAGGATTAATAAAGTATAAAAGTTTATAACATTTTATCCGTTTTCTATTAGTGATCTATTTAAAAGAGAAAATTGTAATTTGAAGTGTATGTATATATATATATATGTGTGTGCGTGTGTGTATATGTATGCATATATATATGTATATGTGTTGGATGTGTGTGTGTGAATTTGTTGATGTGTCTGTTCGAGAATTCTTTACCAAACTCTCTTCTGAATATTTATTTTTAGAGTCAAACTTTTATACACTATTTGTTTCAGTAGAATACGTGTTATTTTGATTTTAGCTGGTAAATTCTGATACTAACAGGTCAAAATTTAAAGATAAACAATTGACATTAACAGAGTAAGACGAATAAAGCCTTTCTCCAGCTGTTACTTTAGAACATGCGCTTTAATTTATTATTAATAGTATTTCGTATCCCTCTGTGAGTAGCTCGGACAATAAAGATAAATAACGAAGAAGACTGGAATGCTAAACGTTCTACTTTCGATTCCACAGGACAGTACCTATTTCAAGTTTTATAAATTTGGAAATCATTACTATATATTGGATTATAATCAATAGTGAATAAGCTCTATAATAATAAATATGAAATTTGCATGAAAACTAATAAATATATATAATTTTACAACTGAGCAACTCCGGGCGGTTTGCTAGCATATATATATATATATATATATATATATATATATATATATATATATATATATATATATATATATATGATTAGTTTTTTTTGGAAAAAGAATTCCAGCGGAGTGCTCAATTAAAAGGAAAATCCAAATTGTAAGAGCGTATGTATATATATATATATACATATATATATATATATATATATATATATATATATATATATATATATATATAAACGGCTAAAATGATTCACGTTAACTTTTTCGAACATGATTGCTAGGAATGAACGCTGTCCATGCTACAAATCTCCAGTTCTTTCAACGGTTTTCTTTTTCTTTTTCATTTCGATACTTTTTTGTGACCAAGAGCGGAGGTCCTCTTGAAATATAAAAAAAAATACAATATAAACATTAAATACAAAAAGTTACATCGTTTTTCATGCTTCAAAACCCCTCACAAGCTTTAAATCACTATATATATATATATATATATATATATATATATATATATATATATATATATATTACCAATATGGCATTATTATATGATGCTACACACACACAGTTTTCTCTTATTGTTATTTACTAGTACTGAAAAGGTAGCCCTAATGATATTGTTTTATATTGCGGCTAGCAAGTCTGCCAAATTATGTTATTGCTGCATAATAAGTGACGAACTCATGAGATGTTTATTTTCAAAAAAGTTAGAGAGAACACCGTTACGGATAACTAACATTGTTCATGCAACCGATACGCTCGGCTGGGTCTTTTGATTTCAAAAATTATGGTCGGGTTAGGGTTAGGGTTAGGGTCGGGTTGGATTTATTTAAACTTGTATCAATTAGTTTATTTGTTTTATGTGAATTGCTAGCAGGCAGCCTGGCGTTACCTAGTCGTAAAATATGCTTAAACATGATATTTTGATTCATGCAGATTCCGTATGAATTATTAAAAGATCAACTCTCTATAGATTATTATAACGTGGACTAATTTGCCCGGTTGACTAATTCACAAAAATAATAAATCAGTAAAAATAAATAAAATCAACGATAATGTCTTTCATCAAATTTAGTTCGTGTTTGTTTAAAATATCACATCAGCTAATATTTAGGCTTGACGATGAATGCCCTGGAAAAGTCACTTCTGATTAATGTTGTGTTTTAAAATATTCAAACGAAGAAATGAGTTTCGGCGATGTTAAATGGGACCTCTTGAGCTCATTAATAATTTTTTTTTTAAATGGTGAGGTAGACCTGCACTTTAACAGGTTCTTTATTTTAAGAAGAAATGGTTTGCTAAAATCTTATAATCTCTCTTGTCCGGTATAACATGAATTATCCTCTTGTAAAACTTATTTTTAATCTGTAAGACAGTAAAGCTATTTTTTAAATCAGACTTTTCCGAATTTCGATACCTATCTGATAGATTTCTGTTCTAAACATATCTAAGAACAGACCATTATCTAAGAACACACACACACAAATATATATATATATATATATATATATATATATCCTTCAGAATGTGAGAGAATATACCATTATTTCCACAGTCGACAACGTCACATCTCACAAGAGACATGACAGCCAACAAATCGGAAGCCCAAGGACTCGAGTTTCGTCTCTATTTGGACTCACCAGTTGGACACATCCGAATTCTGTATGCACATTTATGTATACATATATATATATTTATGTATGCATGTATGCATGTATATATGTATGCATGCCAAAGGGCGAATGAACCCGTTTTCCGGGGTCAACTACCAACTAGCACCGTGTGTTTGTGTGTATGCATGTGTATGTTGGGGTGGAGAGGGTTCCCGTAAGCCGTGGTGAAGGCAACCTTTGTAGGAGAATCAAATATCTGATTTAAAAAAAAACATAAAGCGGAAGACCAGTACCCGCATTAAGCTGATCTGCAGTTTAACTTGTTGCTCGCTGTTTTGCTCTTGCTGGTTGCTGGATCTCAACATTTTGAACCGAGAGAGATACTTAGCAGTCGTACGAAGCTAAGACTCTGTAGCATCATCTATGTATAGATACTCCCTCAGGCATTTGTCTATAAAAATGGTCCTGTGGCGATGGAAGTCATATTTGGGCTCATGGACATTAAGTGTCTGATGGAGTGGAACTCGTCTGATAAAACGTTGTAATCATCATCATGTATGTATGTGTGTCTATATGTGTGTGTGTGAGTGAGAGAAAGAGAGAGGGAGAGAGAGATACTCTGTGTGACTCCTGTCTTTTTTCTGCAACTGGCTTTTATGTTTGTTAATATAAATTTGTATTTTTAATGTTTTGTTCATATTACATATACCTTTCTTCCAGGCTTCTAGCTGACATCTCTTGGGAAATTTCAAGACAGATTTTCTTTTCTGTTTTCATTTTTTAATATAAACCTCATGTTTTAACTCAATCTTCAGTTGAATGCAAATTTGATTTAACCAGTTTTCACAAAAGATCCATGAGACATTTTCAGTTGTTTAAGTTTTCTCTGTTTGCTTAACGTAATTTTATCATCTATTCTATTGTGTACCTGTTTAATAGAATATACTATTCATTTACAAGCATGCTTTGATATGTCTGAGTACATAGGTAGGTTTTTCGCAGCTGCTCTTTCTTAAAAACAACATGCATACCGTAGATTTATCCGGCATGTCCATACAAACATACAAATGTTAATAGAAACGAGAAGTAATTTTAGAAAGGGACAGAGACAATTAAGAGAGAATATATCGAAACGACCAGAAAACGCATTCAAGCGCATGAATTGGAATTTGTAATTCCTGTAAAATCAACAATAGTGCAATAAACTATGGGCAATAAACAATTCCCCCACTCTCCAAAAACCATGAGGTTGTTTGCACAGCAACCGAGAAGACTAACCTGCCTGCCTGTCAGTTTGCCTCAAACTCTACTTTGGACCCAGCAAACCACCCCCTCCCTGATATTCCTTTGCCGACAGAACCCACACTAGATGATCTGAGAATTACCACTTCGCAAGTACATGATATAAGAAACCTAGACACTTCATAAGAATATGGACATAATCTTATCCCAGCTGTACTATTAAAAATGCTCTTCGGAGGGGGGTATAGTTCTCTCCAAAGTTTTCAACATATGCCTTAAAGAATTTTGCTTCCCTGACTGCTATATAAAGTATACCTGGCCGCCTTATTCGATGTTGTGTTGGTTGCGTGTTGGTAGCTGTAGTCCAAATGCTTTCTCGGTGTTGACAAAGTATATCCGAAATTAGGTGGATATACCATTCCATTGTAATTATCCCCGTAAGTAATAGAGTTTGAGAATTGAGTTAAGTGTGCAATGGACCTCGGAATCAATAGAGTGGTTATCAAAATACAAAAGATAGCAATATAATCCTGGAGATGATATTTAGAACGGTAAAACCGGAACGGCTTGCAGATATTTTAAAACAGCATTATTTGAAGTCATCAATTATAAAATGCGATTTTTTTTAGAAGAAACACAAACTGTTTAAATCCAAAAAATGGTGAAGAAAAATCAGACTATCCATTTGTATATAGATGTGCGGAAATATGATTAAGTGATATTATATTTAAAATTATCCAAACAATTGTAACGTATATAATATACAAAATAAGTTGTTCTCATTTAATATTTTGTTCTCGTGATTTTTGCGCAAATATTATATGCATGCACGATTATTAACTCAGATAATCATGAAGTTTAATTAATTGAGTCAATTAACTTTGACTTTAATTTTATTGGTATATGAATATTGCCGGAATTTTAATATATTAAAAGTTTAGTTACAAATATATTAATAAGATATAAATATTCTTCCAATTACGGGATTTTTGGATTTTACTTGTTCAATTGGAAATTCAATTAACTTTCTTGAAGTTATATTTTTGGATTTTACCGTCACTAGATTATTTATCTTCCACCAGACTATCCATTTATGTGTAATCACCTTTTTATTCACCATATTCCCTCTGTTTCACTTTTGTTTTGTTTTCAAGTAAGATCTTTGACTTACTTGTTGTTTCATCAAATACTTTTGCATGCAAAATCCGATCCCGCATTTTGCTAATTCCTACCCTCTGATGAGAAGGAAAGGATTTCTTCGAAACTCCGCGGATTAAGGACTATCCACTTGTGTTTCCTTTTCAGATTAAATATGTTTTGAACTCATTTCAAAGTGTTTTTAACATGTTTTATTTACTGTTTGCTCGTATTGTAAGCTCTATTTCCTATTTGGTTTTATCGAGCTTTTACATATGGCTGAGATAACTTTATAAATATTAATTCTTTAATATTTATAATATACTTTAGTTTTACCATCTTGGATCATTTTGGTAAATTTAATTGTAATTTTATTTTATATATATATATATATATATATACACACACACACACATATATATATATATATATATATATATATATATATATATATATATATATATATATATATATATGGCCTAAAGATTCGACCAAACAAAATCCAATTCAGAAGAAACGTCCTCCACATATATACTCAGTAATTAGCAAACGCACACGATATATATATATATATAAATATATGAGAGAGAGAGAGAGAGAGAGAGAGAGAGAGAGAGAAATAAAGAGAGGATTCAAAAAGTAATACACAAACCTGGAAATGAGGACAGCGTATTTGTTTCCGTTCGAACAGAAATGTACTCCCGATGGAATGCATGAAGATGTCGAGCGAAACGGAAAGAATTTACTTTTCTTTTTTTTTTCTTTTTTTTCTTTTTTTTTTTTTTTTGATTATATGCGTCCTCGCACATGTACAAGAAAATTCGTCTCTCGGCCAATTAGTAAGTATATCTGTTAATCTTCTCTTTGCGGAAATTTTCTCATCTATTTGTTCTAACTATATATGCAGCACCCATTATCTCACATATTCAAATCAAGAGATATTTTACAGATTCAGATCGTCCCATTTAAGTGCAATTGTTTGTATCTCTTTTGCATTTGGTTCATTAAATACATTTGCGAGATACTTCCATTATAATTATTTTCCTTAGTCTTATTTCCTCCATAATTACTGGAATAAACAAGTTGTTCGTATAATTCAAGTTTACTTTCATTTCATACATACGATATTGGTATTACATAATAATTTCCCCTAGAACCTAGCATGAGTGGAGACACTAACTTCTTGTCTCCTATCACTATGCCATGTTTAATAACTCCGTTTTCGAGGTCCTCTACCTCTATAATGCCACCATTAGCCATATATTAAGCATTGTTGTCACATTTCTGCTGGTGCATCTGCTATTTGTCTCTCACTCCTGGACAGGGTTTAAAAAAAGAGTCGCCAACCTGATCTGGCTTGAACTGAAATCTGACCCTCAGCGTCTGTCACATCAACGAAATGTTGCCTCTCTCTCCCTCTTCTAGAAGTATTTTAATCGTGATTGCTCTGAAAATAACAAGCAGTTGTACCCCCTGGACATAAATACCCCCGACAAACTCGAAAAACAATTAAATCCCACCCCTACAGAGTAGGGATCCCTAGATGCAAGAACACCTTCTACTCCAAATTTTTTTCCCTAATACTGCTAGACTTTGGAACTTTCTTCCGGGATTCTGCTTTCCCAACTGTACTGACATGCCGAAGTTCAAGTGTAATGTGAATAGATATCTTGCTGCGTATCTCCCTTCATAATGTCCCTGCAACTAGCTCCTATAGTAGCCCCCTACTTCAAAATTGCACTGTGCCCTGTTTGGGGTAAAAATTAAATAATAATAAAAAAGTCCATAACCCCATGAATGTCACAATTATTATGGACGGTGTATGGCTTATATTTAACTGTTCTTTCTCGTGTCTGTTCCCAAGAGTCCCTGCTTCATTCTTTTATAACCATTCCAAGTTAACTATTTACACACTTACTTGTATCGCATTGTTTAATAGATGCTCCTTAGCATAATCTTACAATTACAGTATGACATGTTTATATGTCAAACAGGATTAGCCTGTATCTTAGCCTTTTCCAGGTTGAAACAGTATTGTTTTTGGTCGTACAGTTTTAAGTTAAAATCAGTATTTTCGATAATCTTATACACTTTAATTTGAAAAAAAACTTAAGTCACATTTAAATTTAAACAAAAACAAACGTGATGGTCTGGCATGGTTTTATTTAAATCAGTATTTTCGTTAGACTGTCACGATTATGTTTGAAATAATATTTTCTTTAACCTTTCAGGATTTAGTTTGAAACAGCATTCATCTCATCAGGGCGTCGTTTTGTATTTTAGATTTTACTTATGACATTTAAATTGGAAAATCAATTTACTAGTGTTCTTAATAGCAATTTAAATAAGGATATTGACATGGTGATTTTGGTAGTTGATTTATTTGTTATTTTTGTTTGTTTTGGTGAGTATCGTTCCAGCGAAAGCAAGTAGTCACATTATATAAGGATCTAAAATAAGTATATCTTCAACGTCGAAAAAAGCCGGGGAAAATTATTGGATGGATAGATTTAGAAATATTTTTTTACCCCCTTTTTCAAAAACAGAGCTCATAGAGTGTGGGGATTAAAGAAAAAATAATGGATATGAGAATAAGAAGGCTTCTTAAAATAAATCACAAGTTGTACATTCTAGTTTTTTATTTTGACAAAATTCTTAGATTAAGAGATTCCTAGATGTTAACGTTGCAAGCGAAATAAATATTCACACGTGAGAATACGTTTAAACAAAAGCCGACAATATAGTTCGATGTGGTATATTTACAGCAATAACTGATACACACACACACACACACACACACATATATATATATATATATATATATATATATATATATATATATATATATATATGTATATACAGGGTGACCCCAAAAAAACAAAAGAGAAATGGAGACCATCTAGAACATATGCTGTAGAACGGAAAAAAAGGGCCAAGACCCTATTGTTTTTATGTGGTGTTTTGAATATAATAAACTTGTTGTGACCAAAGTTTCATTTCATTCGGACAAAACACTAAGAAACAGGGCCTAATTACATTACGGCCCGTTTTTTTGGGTCACCCTATATATATATATATATATATATATATATATATATATATATATATATATATATATATATATATAAAGCTGAACGTCTGTGTGTATTTCTGATAACGAGTAGGCTCCTATATGGTTGACTATTATAGAAAACTGATCACATATAATGATAGAAGCTGTATCGAGACACCGGAATGTGTATGTTTGATCTGGCATAATGATGATTCGTAAAAAATTGTGGGGTCTTCGAACGCGCCTGGTCCACAAAGTATGGAAATAAAAAATTAAAAAACAAAAAAAAAAACGTTTACAAGTGTTTTTAATATAGATGTACATAAGAATAATTTGATAAGTTTCTTTAACCTTAAATAGGGATGATATAATAAAATTGTGCGGTATGCGGTCGAGCCTGGCCTCCATATAATTTTTTTTACACGGTGGTCACCACTTATCAAGGCCCGGAAGCCACTCAGGGATAAGGGTTATTGCAAGTACATTACGTTAGTGTGGAGATTTGATGAAGTGTTTACTTAAGGGGGCGGTTCATTAGGAATTTGTTAACGTTGGACTTGAACACATCCAAGTTGTAGTCCGGTGGGAAGCAGGCAGACGGAACAGAGTTCCACAGGCGTGCAGTTCTAAGAAAGAAGCTTTGTTCATGGAATCCACGTTTTAATTTAGGCACAGATAAAAAGTGGGGGAAATTTTTCACAGTGGATTCAGCTAGACGGGCGTTTTTCATGAAAGAATTGCGAGGGGGGATCAGAGATTGGAGTTCAGACGACCACCTACAATGGAAATAACGATAAAAAAGTATAGGCTCGCAACGTCTCTTCTGTGGGAGAGAGGTTGCAGGGTAGAGATAAGGGCATCCCCCACTAAGCCACGAAGTCTATTTTGTACTCTGTCAAGGCAGGATAGGCTGTTCTTAGCAGCTCCTGCCCATATATGGCAGCAGTATTCCATCCTTGCTCGTACTTGGCTTTTATATAGATAGAGAATTGCATTAGTAGTGAGATATCTTCTCGAGCAGTAGAAGGATCCCACCATCTTTCCAGCGACCTTGGCAACAGACTTGATGTACATGTTCCATTTCAGATCAGGAGTAAAGGTCAAACCCAGAAGCTTGTCAAAACACGGGGCCTCTTCCAGACTAAAACCATCCATCCCAATGGATGCCAGATGGGGATCAGAGCGTTGATGGTGAAGGATAGGAGTTTGGTTTTAGATGCATTAAAGGTAACCAGCCACGACTTCCCACACTGAACCACGCGCTCGAGATCAGAGGAGAGAGAATCAGAGAGAACTTTGTCATTTACAGCCTTTGATGTGTTGCCGTAGATGGTCGTGTCATCAGCATAGATGTCAACGAATGATTTAAGTATGTGTTTAGGGAGGTCATTGATGTAGATCAGGAAGAGAGTTGGGCCCAGGATTGACCCTTGAGGGACTCCAGCATTAATACTGCAGGCCTCTGATTTTTGTCCATCTTATCAGCCTATCGGAGAGAAATCATTTGATGATTGAGAAAACATTTCCAGTTATACCGTAGCTGGAAATCTTGTGAAGTAGGCCCTTATGCCATACCTTGAGGAAGGCCTTTGATATGTCAAGAGCAATTGCCCTAGAAAGGAAGCCTTCGTCAAGCGATTCACTAATCCTGTGAGATATAACCGTTAGCACATCTGCGGTAGATCTTCCAGAACGGAAACCATATTGTGTGTCAATAAGAAGATTGTTTCTGCTGAGGTGGTTGGCTACTTCTCCATTTGATATGGATTCCAGCAACTTACTCATCACACAGGAGGCTTATTGGTCTGTACTGAGAGGGAGATGACTTATCACCTGAACTCTTAAATACAGGGCATACTGATGAGGTCTTCTAGGGAGTCGGAAAGCACTTCTTAAGACAACGCTTAAACAGTTTCGTAAGTATGGGAGCAAGTTCTGGTTGAAGCTTTTTTAACACTATAATTGGGATGCCGTCAGGGCCAGTTGCTTTACTGGAATCAAGGTTTTTTATTACCTTGTCGACCCCATGCACAGATATGTGTATGTTACCTAGCGTGTTCTGTGTCATAGGAGGAAATATGGGGAGTTGATGGCCTTCGTCGCAAAGGGTAGAATTAGCTGAAAAGCTCTAGGCAAATAGTTTGGCCTTGTCTGATGCTGACGAGATGACCTCTGGTCCATTGATAATGGTTGGGATAGAACGTACACTTCTGTTCAGGATCCTATTTGTTATTTGCCAAAACTGGTGGGAACCAAGCCGCTGATCAGCTACCTTGGATTTAACAGACTGGGCATATAGCTATCTTGCATTTTTTATTCCTCTTTTACGGCGGTTGCTGGCGTTCCTGAAAGCAGCTTTAATCTCAGTGCATCTATTACGTTGGTAGTTATGGAAAAAGTGATTTCTGTGCGTTATAGCAGCAGCACATTCAGGGGTGAAACATGGTTGGCTGTTAGGTTTTTCTTTGAATTTTGTAGATGGTATGAATTGGCCTATGCCTACAATTAACCATTCGGTAAGATCTGATGCTATAGAGGAGACATCCTTTTTAAACATAGAATGCAGAGGAAAATCAGATATAAATGTACGGAAGCTGTCCCAATCAGCCATAGAGTATCGGTATACAGTACGGTGGAGGGGTACGTCTGGGGACTTATTATATTTCATTTTTATCATCTGATACCACGGAGTGGTCGGAGGATCCTAGAGGAGAATAAACGGAACATGAACATAGCTCAGGGGAAGTTGAGAGAAAAAGGTCTAGAAGGGTTGCATATTGACCAGTAATGTCGGGCACACGGTTGGAAATAGGCAAACTTTGATAAAAACATTCATATCTATCTGCGTAAGTATACTTTGATAATTATGTTTCAGTTTGAAGAAATATGGTATAATAAAATTATGGGGTGTTCGTTCGCGCCTGACCTCCATAGAATTAAAAACATGTCACAAAGTTTAACAAGGTTTTTTAATATAGATTAACAGAATATTGTGATAAGTGTTTCAGTGTGAACAGGTATAATATAATAAATTATGGGGTTTATCTATTTTATTTTTACTTTCATCATATTTTGCTTTGGTTTTGATACCCCAAAATTCGAAGCTATCTCTTTACAACCCTTCCTTTTCATAACCTATCATCCTTTCATAAATCAAGGTCCATTTTCTGTAGGCTGTTTTTAAACTAGTCAACGACGGATACTTTTGCTAGTATATATATTTGCAATAACCCTTATCCCTGGGTGGCTTCCGGGCCTTGATAAGTGTTGATCACTGTGTAAAAAAAAAGAAGCGTATGAAGCGATGCTCTTTTTGTAAATTTATTGAGCTTCGGTATGTAGACAAAGTCAATTGTTAATTCACTGCCCCCATAGCAGCAGCCAAATAGTGTAACGGGGGTTATAAGTTCCGACTGTTATATGGGTGGTCGTGTTTCGATCCTGGCTTGAGGTAGTTGCGTGTCTAGCCGCACTGTTTCACACACATATACATAGTACTGTATGTGAGTGAGTGACTGAATATATATATATATATATATATATATATATATATATATATATATATATAGTTTGTTTACTTGCAATTCATATAACATTAGTCTCATACCAGTAGACAGGCCGGTACGCATGAAAAACTGTCGAAAGGTTGGCCTTGAAACACTGAGTATTCTCCTCTTATTATTAAACATTATCTGAAACCGAACTATAAAATTCCACGATTAAAAACAGCCTATAACAATGTTATGAATTAAATTACTACAGTAAGGAGGAAACGAAACGATCCATATTACTATTTTGAATATCTGACCCTCCATGAAAACTGATAGTTTAAATAAAACTCACTGAATAAATAAATCATGAAGCCCTTTGTTTCATGTTAAGAGGTCACCCAACAATATAAGCTTCTAGACTGGTATTCGAAATTTAACATTAGTATGACTCACCGAAAACTGTTATCAGTTGCGGAATATGGTTCTGCAGTATGTGGCGAAGCTGCATGAACACAAAACAGGTCTAATAAGTTAACTCAAGTAAATAATTGGATTTTACTTGATTTTTGACGCTTATGTCCGAAAAATCCTTTATATTGCTACACGCAAATATTGAATAGACAAGTGCTAAATAAATGCTCGGTGTTGTTTTCCCCCCTAGCCGCTTACGATAGCTGAATCGTTCACAAAATGTTGATGAATGTTATATCAGATTAAATAGAAAAGTAAGTGCAGACATTAGCAGATCAGGAGACATCGCGACACAGTGAGCCCACACGATGATCCTCTAATTAGACCTTGTTTTGAAAGTTGTTTTTTTTCGACACCGAAAGTGACGGAACTTTAATTGTTCGTCGATGGTTGTTGCCTAGTCTGTGTTGGTATGCAAATAAACATTTGCTTAAGAAACAGAGAGGTTTAGAGACAAACTAAACGGTTTAGTTTTTTCGATATTTTTATTTACTGTTTTATTTACAATTACTACTACTTTTAAAAGCATTGCTACTACTATTACTAATGCATATAGGTTTCCATGATTAAAATTGCAACATTTGTTATTTTGACTTATTGGTTTTTATAAAAGCACGTTTCCTCTCGTAGATGCAGCTATCCTGGCCTTTCTGTGACTTGCAGTACGTTAAACACGGTTGTTTTAGCCTAAGTCTACCCACGAAGACGAGGGCAAACCAAACTAGTAAGCTGTTCTCGAACCGTTTCCGCTGTCCACCTATGTTTATATTTCTGTAGTGAAGTAGAAAAAAAAAAGAAATTAAAAAAATATATATATAAGACACAGCTGTTCCTTCCAAAAGGTCGAGCTCTTCAACGTCCAAAAATAATTCACTGTCACAAAAAGAATTCGCCGGCACTTCTTCCAACCGCCGTTTCACGCTCTGCGCTCTTCACGCCTGCTTTTAAAAAAAATACCGTTTATATGCTGCCCATTTCTCCACTTATGCAAATTGACTATCAACCAGAGCCATCTAGTTTTCCATTTCTCCAAACAGCCAATTTGCAAAGGGGGACAACTCAAACCACAATTTCTTTAAAAAAGCTGTCATAAAACATAATTATTGTCGATTTAAATATAATGCCAAAAACAATTTATGAAAATAAATGCTGATTTTTTAAATTCTTAATATACCGCAAAAAAGTCACAGTGGCATTTGTACGTAAGGGAGTATTATTTGGAGCGAAATTTACAGGGATGCTATGTATGAAGTTGAGACGTGTAGTGTCGGTTCACATTAGAATTTAACATATCAGTAAAGTCAGGAAAGCAAAGACCCAAGAGAGAATTCCAAAGTCTACCAATCGAGTAAAAAAATTTCAGGCATCTAGGGTTGCGATTTTTCTGTTTGTCTAGCTGGCTGGGAGTATTTACGTTAAGGGGGAAAACATGCTTTGAGTTTGCCAGAGCACATTCTATTAAAATACTTGTAAATAGACACGGGGACAAAGTTTGGTGGTTGGTTGCTAGTGTGGAACTTATTAGATTGCGGACTTATTTTTTAACCTTGTCTAAGAGCGAGAATCTAGTGGTGAATGAAATAGGCTAGATGTGGCAACAGTAGCCTATGCATGAGCGAAACGTGGATTTGTAGAGGTAGAGAATACCTTCAAGTGTGAGTAACTTCAAACGCGGAAGAGAGAGTCAACCTTCTACGCCGTAGCCTTGGAAATTACCTCAATGCATTTGTTACAATACATTTGTGAATGAAAACCTGAAAGCCGAAAGCTTTATGAATAAAATTAGCTGATGTGATGGGCATTTAACTATCTGCTTTTTACATTGATTCATCGTAAACAATCCTTATTACCAATAACACGCGAGAAACTATTGAGAATTGTCCGATTCATAAGGGGTTTTTAATTGCGAGTTATAGAGAAAGATATTTGCTTGCATAAAAATATTAAAAAATCCATATTAGTAAAGTAGGTACAAATGAAACATGTAAGGCATTCGAAAAGGAAGTGATTCTAATAAATAAGCTATTAGTTGATTAACTGTTTCTGTCATCTACAATAAAGGGGCGGGACTTTGCTATTTACTCTTATGTTTGATGGCGATATTTACGTAAACGGAGCACCAGTGCAGTAATTTGTCGGAGCACGTTTCGTGGAAGTACATTTAAAATAACCACAGCGATGCAACATTGAGGCAATGGGCCAAGAGATAAGAGTTTAATAGAGAATGCTGGAAGTGTAAGGCTAGATCAGATTTTGCAGCCTCTCTACAAAGGAGAAAATGGTGGGGCACCTTCTCAGATGATGTGGCAGAAATACTCTATGCATGGGCGTATAGGTGTTTTACACACACACACACACACGGGTATATATATATATATATATATATATATATATATATACAGTATGACTCCTATAGTTTGAACATCCTCTTCGTTCAAATTAGAGGACGCTGTTCAAGTTTCGTGATAAAAAATGTGCTGCAGTTAACTTTAATTTTCTAAGAATTAAGAAATAGTAATTGAAATGCATTGCTACTTCAAGTATATATTAAGTTGAGTTTACGATATATTGTAAGTAATAATTGTTAAATATTATTACCAGGAACAAAACATTAAAAATAAATTAAATCTACTCCTACTTATTAGGCATTTATTACCTAAGTCAGCGTTTACAGAAATCATACATTTTTGTAAAATACAATTTTTATTTTATATATTCATTGAATGAGTCTCATTGCAGTTTCTATTTTCGTAAGCGATCACGAAAATCTACAATTTCTTGGTTCTGTAGCTTCTTTATGATTATATCTCTTCGGAGTGTCATTGCTTGCAAAATATAGTTGTCACTAAAGTAAGGACTTTTTTATAGAAATTTTATAAGCGTCTCCACAGATCCTTCTGCATCATCCCATGATATTGCTTCATCAGAGTGTTCTTGGTTATTTACATTAGGGTCAAGAGAATGGGTGCTGTCGCTATTTTCATCACCATTACTGCCTTCAGGATATTGATCAGTAGTTTCCTCATCTTGTTGCACCCACATTTCAACATCATTTGCATTAAGTGATTTAAGAACAGCGTGGTTGCTCGGTAACCGTTTGGTTTCAAGAATTTTTTCTAGACCAGATGTATTCTCTGATTTTAGAGTTGCAAGCAATTGTGATGGGTTGTTTTACACTATTTTAAATATAGCAATCTGAAAGAAATTTACAGTTAGTGTACATTAAGTATCAATAGCTAATCTACATTACATAGTACATTTTAGATATGGTTCCTTGGACATGGATCTAACTTAATAACTTGATTTGCGCCCAAAACGATAAATTTTCAGGGGTTATAATAGGGGTCAAAGTTTAAAAACATTGCCATCTGCGATCTCTACCAAATTACTCAGACAATTTCTGATCTAAACATTCGAAATTTTACGTAAAGGGTATTCAGAGATAGGGTAAACTTTTTAATTGGCTTGGGCCGAAAATTTGAGCTACCAATATATAAATGTATGTATGTATGTTTGCATATCTGCCTAAAACTTTTGCCAGAAGCAATGGGTTTTCACAAGATCAGTATCGTTTTGAAGACGACAAAATACGAAAAATTGGCTAAAAACATTAATTTTTCACTCTCAACTGGGAACTTTTCTACAGGGAGGGGTCGTTTTTTTCACCAATATTATCGAAGGTCATACCCTTTTTTCGATTGACTAGCCTTAATTTAAACCTACGTGACCTCCGGTTTTGCAGTGGACGTAACAGCTAAGACACACGTTTTTCCCGTTCTTTTCATCCTCGGTACGGGTTAGAGCCTTCCTTCCTACTACCAGTTTTTTTTTCTTTTGCTCAGCACACACCTCCAAACATCCGGGCAACGTCGGGCAACGTCGGGCAACGTCGGGCACCCATGCTTGTTGCAAATGACACGGAACTCAATCGCAATTAATCTTCCGATTCTTTTTTTCATATTTATGTAATGCTATATTCTGATTATATTCTTTTACAATTAATGACTATTTTTCTGATGAGTCATAGCGAAAATATTTAGAAAATCAGCGTAATATTTACATAATAGTTTCTTCGCTACGAAACAGGTGCTGTCAAGAATTGAAATATTTAATATGATGAAAGAAATAAACGGTGAGATAATAAAGATTTTGGAATATATCTGCATGCATATATGTATACATTAGAGAGTGGTTTATTATTTATATGGAAAGAGGGAAAATAAGGAAAACACACACACACACACACACATATATATACATGTATACATATATATATATATATTTGGAATGTGAACGATAATATAATAATTTCCACAACCAAACAACTTCCCAGCCAACAAGAACCACGACAGTTGACGGACCGAAAGTCCAAGACTCGAGTTTTGCCCTCATTTGGGCTCATCAGTTAGACACATCCTGACTCAGAAGTAAAAAACTGAGCTAACCATGTCAGAAAATCCTAAAAAAAATAGACCTACTTCGTCTCGACAAGGGACGCGGTCATCCAACCAGCTAATAACCCCAAGCCAATGTCTCACAAGAAAAAATGTCAACTAGTAAGGATAATGCCATCCAGCAATGTTAACGTTACCCAGCAATGTTATATATATATATATATATATATATATATATATATATATATATATATATATATTATATACATATATATATGTGCGTGTATACATATATATATATATATATATATATATATATATATATATAGCTTATTATAAGAGAAACAAAATTAAAACTGTAAAATTTATTGTTCGACTGAATACTCCAAAAAACAATGTACAAAGTCCTTATTCTGCGGAGTTTCAAAGAATGCTATTCTTGTTATTCTTCTCATCAGAAGAAGAATTGTTTTGCAGAGTATTTAGTCGAACAATAAACTTTGATTGTAAAGTTCAACTTACAGTTTTAATTTTATATATATATATATATTACACGGTGGTCACCACTTATCAAGGCCTGGAAGCCACTCAGGGATAAGGATTATTGCAAGTACAGTACGTTAGTGTGGAGATTTAATGAAGTGTTTACGTAAGAGGGCGGTTCATTAGGAATTTGTTAACGTTGGACTTGAAGACATCCAAGTTGTAGTCAGGTGGGAAGCAGGTAGACGGAACAGAGTTCCACATGCGTGCAGTTCTAAGATATATATATATATATATATATATATATATATATATATATATATATACGAGCAAACAGTTAATAAAACATGTTAAAAACACTTTGAAATGAGTTAAAACATATTTAATATGAAAAGGAAACACTAGATAAATGGATTGTCCTTAATCAGCGGAGTTTCGAAGAAATCCTTTCCTTCTCATCAGAGGGTAGGAATTAGCAAAATGCGGGATCGGATTTTGCATGCAAAAGTATTTGATGAAACAACAAGTAAGTCAAAGATCTTACTTGAAAACAAAACAAAAGTGAAGCAGAGGGAATATGGTGAAGAAAAAGGTGATTACACATGAATTGATAGTCGGGTGGAAGATAAATAATCCAGTGACGGTAAAATCCAAAAATATAACTTCAAGAAAGTTAATTGAATTTCCAATTGAACAAGTAAAATCCAAAAATCCCATAATTGGAAGATTATTTATATCTTATTAATATATTTGTAACCAAACTTTTAATATATTAAAATTCCGGCAATATTCATATACCAATAAAATTAAAGTCAAAGTTAATTGACTCAATTAATTAAACTTCATGATTATCTGAGTTAATAATCGTGCATGCATATAATATTTGCGCAAAAATCACGAGAACAAAATATTAAATGAGAACAACTTATTGTGTATATGATATACGTTACAATTGTTTGGACAATTTAAAATATAATCTCACTTAAACATATTTCCACACATCTATTCTTCAGACGACAATGCATTATTCATATATATATATATATATATATATATATATATATATATATATATATATATATATGAATACATTCATAATCACAATTATAATATCTATTTTTAGAGAACAAGCAGTTGAGCCAACCTACCCACCATCATTATATTTTCATTTTGTTTTTTTTTTATTTTCGGATAGGTTTGCTATTTAGAAATCGCCCTATTTTTGCATTTCTACCTTTTAAATGACATTTCAGCTAATTACGTATTTTTTTATATGAATTTAATTTTTTATAAGTTCCTTTCTGATTCTTTTTCTTCCCCAATTCGTTTATTTAATTGATTTATTTCCAAATACTAATCGACCTCTGAAAATTCTTGCTTATATTTAAATGCTCGATTATTTCTTCTCAACTTCGAATTTTTTTTTACAAACATTGTTTACATTTTACAATTTACTGATTATTTAATGCTTAACATTGGCTTGCTTAAGATGGAACGGTGATTAAAAGATTATTAATTAAAATTCATATTCATTCCATACTGGAATGAAAAAATTAAAATTGCCATGTCAATAATGATTTTTTTTTAATTTATCTTTGCAATGTTTATCATTATCTAAGTATTTTAATTTAATTTATAATATTTCCTTTTTAATATCATTTGTAACATTCTTACGTTCAAAGGGGTATAATTCTATTTAGTCAATTTTTACCAATTTTCTCAATTTATCGAAATGCCTTAATGCATTAATATTTAATATTTATGATTTTATGATTTCTCACGTAATTTGATTTCTCACGTTTAATTTTAAACATGGTTTGATGATTTCTCACGTTTAATTTTAAACATGGTTTGCTTATAACAATATCAGTTCAATTTCTCACATAGTTTTTTGCAATTTTATATTTTGATCAAATTTATGTTAATCTATCTTAATCTTCGTGTTATTTAAATTACCCGAGTGTGTTTTTTTTATTATCATAATAATTGTAATTATAATTATCACTTTTTCAAAATTAAAATTACTTCTATTTCTCCTATTTAAGTTATAATTATTTTCGCTGCTATACATTAAGCTTATGATCTAATAATTTATTTATTTAATGCACCATTTTAAAATCTTAATATTAAATTTAAGCAGTCGTATTCCCCCCTTACGTGCTACCATCAAAATATTCAGTTAATCTTTCTTTATCAAATTTATTGAAATCATGTTTTAGGCGTGATAACTAAAATTTATTTCAATGAAGAATATCTAAGTTCTTTTTTAATTTCCTCTTTAGAATTCACTTCAATAAACATATATAAAATTTATTTTACATATTAGTTTTTACTTTCTAGCTTTATCTTCTATTGGTCATTCTGATTCAAATTCTTTTTATTCGTACGTACTACCCTAGCACAACTACCTAATGCAGTTGTCTTCATTTTCTCAATTTATTTTTTTTTGTTCTATCTTTATTGCTATCATTCTCCTAATCCTATTTAGTTAATTATTATTATTTGGTCCAATTTTAAATGATGCCACAGAGTTTCAGTATTTCTCTTTAAAAATTGTTCAGTTTTTTACACCAAATCATCAAGGGCAAGAGGCAACTCAAGGATAAGTGATTTCTGTTTTCGATTATCAACCTTAATTTCACATTTGTATACAGTTTCAGCAAGTAAACAATTATCCTTCACCATGATTCCATCTAACTATTTTTCACTATTTTGATTATTTTCCAATTATTAGACCTTATTATAATATTACTTTGATTGACAGCGCTTGGGAATAAAAGTATAACTGGTTCTTGTTAATTATTTTACTTAATTTATTTTCTGGGTGAATTTCTAATCATTTCCTTTGTAAAACTATTTAGGGATATTATTTTGCACATGTTCACTGAAAGGGGGAGAAAACCAAACTTGTTTTTTGCGTCGATTTCTCTTATTCTAAATAGTTTTATTTCTATTATTTGTCTTAATTACTTATAACCTCATTCAATTTATTCTTCTGATGATTTTTATACTTATTTTTATTATTTACATTTATTCTTCCTTTCATTTATATTAAATTGTGCAGTTTGTTCTGCTTATTATTAGGTTCACCTTCTTTACGTATTATAATTTTCTGGAATATTCATATCTAATAAAAATTAATTACAATAATCCTTAATTTAATTAAAATTATTCTAATTTTTAAATGACTTTCATAGTTTTGAATATGCGGGGGACAACAGCTTTTCATAGACTTAAATTAAATTTAAAATTTATTTAGAATAGTATTTGGTTCGGTTTGTGACACGGGGTCTGAAATATTGTCGTTGAGATGTAGAGTTATATCTTAAAAATCACTATCATACAATTGCAGTCTTGTGTTATTTCTGACTGAAGTTAATAAAAAAAACTAGAATTTTCTGTACATTGTTTCTATAAATCCAACGATTAAATTAACTAAAATATTGTATCATCCCTATATAGCGCTTTATTTAAACCCGACATTTTTATATAGTTCCAGGATTATGCATATAACTCTCGGGTCAGTTACCGACACAGAGTCTGTCGATCCCATTGTAACATACAAAATGGTTCTCTCTATTCTTTTTAGTCCATACTTCATTATCATATCTAATTAAGATTTTCTTTGCACGTTAGATAATCTGAATTTCTAATTTAGTTGCATCTCTTTTACTTTCACCTAATTATAGTGTTTTCTAAAACGTGCAGATGTTACAGAATAAAAATAAGGGTCGATATAAACCTTTAGTATTTACTGTTTTGGTATTTATTAATTTTCTTGTATCAATGTCTAATCTCCTCGGATGAAATTCAAAGCTTTGTTTTATTTTAGATTTCAAATTGGGAAAAATTCTGTCTATTTTCTTATTTATATAAACTAAAAAAAGTTACACATAGTGCAATTAATTTCATACTAATTTATTATTGATTCTAGTTTGTGATTTTACAACAAAAATCATCGGTAAATGGTGTATATATTTTTATGCTATCTTGAATGTTAATTTTCGCACATAATCCCTATGCTTATAAGTTTATTATCATAATATATATATATATATATATATATATACACGTGTGTATATATATATATGCACATATATATTATATTTTAATGCTATATACTTACACACCATTAATAATACTATAATTATTATTATTATAATACTCAATAAAACTAAATCATATAGGTCATGTAGTAGGAGTTATATCCATATGAACAGTTTTTGTGCTAAAATGCGCAAGCATTATCTCCATATTGCTAATAAAATTGGCCATATGATTGCACTAACAATACTTAGACACACATATATACATGTATATATATATATATATTTAACTTGAGACAGACATATAGACAAAGAAAAAGACGATGAAGGAAAGATAAGACAATATAGTTTTGATAGTATAAACATGAATATTAATTTATATATACACACGCGTCAACGTGGCTGCATTAATCTATCAAAAGTGGTGGGCCAGTCTCTGTTGACTTGCCAACCTGCAAGGCCGGGGCTAGACATAACAGTCTTCGTCAGGCGACTACAAAATCAGAAACGAATACAGACACCATCATACGAAACAATAAACTTACAGAACTTCCTCACGTAAAAGATAAAATCAACTTGTTCTCAAGGTAGAAAACCAACCAAGAAAAAAGAACGAAAAGAGTCGAAACACGCTTTATCAAACCATGCGAAACTAATACGTATCACTCACTATAGAACAAAGATGAAAGGGAATGGTATCGCCGGCAGAACAAATGCTATCTTGTGCTCTGAATATGAAACCAAAGTCCGGGTTTATTTTAACCGTGTTTTATTTGTTTATAATTAAAGTAACAATGCATAATGTTGAACTATATTGGACTGTATAATACAGTGCATATATATATATATATATATATATATATATATATATATATATATATATATATATATATATATATATATATGTGGGGGTGTATGTATATATATATACATATATATATAATGTAAAGCTGAACGTCTATGGTGTGTGTGCGTGTTTTCGTGTGTGTGTGTGTATGTGTGTGTGCGTGTGTGTGCCTGGCCACGAATAGGCTCCTATATGGTAGACTATTAAAAAAAACATATTATATATAATGATAGAAGATGTACCGAGGATCAGGAACGGGTATGTTTGATCTGGCAGAACGGTGGTCCATCAAAAATTGTGGGGTCTGCGTTAGCGCCTGGCCCCCAAAGTATGGAAATAAAAAATGAAAGAAAAAAACGTCTACAAGTGTTTTTTATATAGATGTACATAAGAATACTTTGATAAGTATGTTTCAACTTAAATAGGGATTGTATAATAAAATTTTGAGGTCTGCGTTCGCGGGTGTACTCCATGGAAATATGGCACAAACTTTAACAAAGACTTTTCATGTCAATTTGCGTAAGTATACTTTGATAATTATGATTCAGTTTGAAGAAATATTTTATGATACAATTATTGGATGTTCGTTCGCGCCTGACCTCCATAGAATGTAAATATATCACAAAGTTTAACAAGGTTTCTAAAAGGAGCGAGGGTCCACAATAACACTTTAACTTTAATCTTAATTCACGTTTGCTTTTATTTATTTTTTTTGAGTTGAATCATATTGTGTCGAATAAATCTACCTCATGTATTCACGTTCTTATTAAGGCGAAGGCCAAAAAAATGGTCGGAATTTTAGACAATTCTCGACACAGATTTTGCATAACTCTGTTTTTTCCTTCTTCAGGTGCACGTGGCACTCTTTCGAAAATAGATAAATAGATAAATAATAAAAAAATCGCTACTTGTTATTTTGGCAAAGGAAGGAAAAATCCTGCTCAGGACATTACGTGTCTTTTAAAAAACATTTCCATAACCTTTTTATTTTTATTTATATATCTGTTTAAGCTTTTTTGTCAGTGTAGTAGAAGGAATCCAGTTGATTACAACCCTTTCTGCGTGTTCTTTACATTACAATAGTACAACCCTGAATCCGACGGCGCAATACTACACCGTTCAATACTGTAAAACTGAAACAAAGCTGTTCTTCTTGAAAACGGCGCACTTTTCTTCTTATTCATATTTATATCGATTCTTTGCTTTAAAAAACTAAAGTAATTACGTGTTTACTTTTTTAATATCACATTTTGCTGTTTCTGATTATTTTAATGAAGTAAGTAAAGCTTCATTATTTTTCCAATATGTTTTTGTTTCTTTATTTTTCGATATTTCGTCGATATTATTTAGTAAGAGTGTTTAGCAGAAAAGCCAACAAACAACTACCCGAAAAAATAAATATACACGAAATAAATGTTACCAAAGTAAATACAAATTCAGTCCATGTTTTGTTTTGTTTTGAAGTAGCTTGCTAATATTCTATACTTGAAAACATTTCAGCGAACCGAAATTAAAACGAAATTTGAGGCGATAACTACTTAAATGAATTTTTATATAAACTACACATGCCATAATCGAATATTCCTCAAGCACAAAATAACGGAAACCATTAAAATATATAAATTATATGTATTATTCCTTACGTTGACAGAACTCTCTTAATTTTTTAACACAGAATGCTCATGTGCCCCTCCTTCAAGTTGAAAACGGAGCTCTCCATTTACAAGTCGCTGCATTTTGATTTTTATGAAATCGGTTGGTGAATTAAAGAAAATTTTTTTTACAAACTACTTAAAAATACAAACCAATGAACTTTTGTATCATAAAAGTAACTTTTATTGACTATGCTAACATTTATTTCTTGTATATTTATATTATTATGTATATAACATTTTCTCTTTGTAAGGAAACGTGATTTTGTTGGTCACTCTTGGCTACAGATGGAAACAAAGTTGATATAAAAAAATATTATCGCGAAAATTATCTTTACTTTCATCATTTTTTATCTTATGGTATAATTTTAGAGTATCAACACCTATCTATGTACAACCCTCTCCTTTTCATAACCTATCATACTTTCATCAATCACAGTCCATTGTCTGTGGGCTATTTTTGAACCCATTCAACGACGGGTACTTCTGCTCGTATTTATATATATATATATATATATATATATGTGTGTGTGTGTGTGGGTGGGGGGTGTACACGTACACACACATATCTGAGAGAGAGAAGAGAGAGAAGAGAGAGAAAGGAATACTTATACACATTCACACATATAAATATATATGCCTATATCTCTTCCTACTTCTCTCTGTCTTTCCAAACGTATATATCTTTCATACACACACATATATATATATATATATACAAGTTTACTATATAAACACATTTATTCGTTTAGATATGAGCATGCGCTTAGCAAATAACCCCCCCCCAAAAGAAAACCTCATCCAAGTTGCTGAGCTTTTTCTATGTTATTTTTTTTGTAGATATACTTATAAGTGGCGCCCGTTCCCGTGGCCTAGTAGTTAGATGGTTGTCGGTTAAATCAGATTACATACAATGAAAACCTCATTCTATAGATGAATGTACGTATATATATATATATATATATATATATATATATATATATATATATGTGTGTGTGTGTGTGTGTGTGTGTGTGTGTGTGTGCATATAAATATTTATGTTACCAAAACGTACATCTTTTTCAAAGCAAAACTTATAAGGATTAAAAGGCCCAACACTCTCAAGGGGATCAGTAAGCAATAATATTAAATGAAAGATGAAGAATAAAATTTATATATTACTTTATTAAATAATCTTACCAATAAGTAAAACGTAAGAAAAAATTAAGAACTTGTATCATTTAATTTTATTTTATATTATTTTCTTTTACTTTTTTTAACTTGTTTTGAACACTTTTTGAACATTTTTTGAACATTTTTTCTAATCCCATTTTTTCACGTTCAGATTTAATGTATTTTTAACAATTTTATTTTCATACAAACTAACTTTCCGATTTACCCTTATATGTTGTAGTGAATTTTACTTATTATTTACTATTTTATCTCATTCCATTATTCTAATTGAACTTCTTAATGCCATTAGGCCAGTTTTTCTATATTTGCATTTTGTATAATTTTGGTATTTCTCCTCTTCTGACGAGAAGCATTTAGCTTCGACATGGCATGGTCTAAATAGGTATTTGTCTTTATATACCCCTTACTTTTCCTTATTGCTCTGATGATATATTAAAGTTTTATATTACTTGTATTCTTCCGCTTTCATTACATTTAATGTGATATATATCTATACATATATATATATATATATATATATATATATATATATATATATATATATATATATGTTTAGAGGTCCAGAATTTAAATACAGTTTTAAATATAATGGGCGGGAGTCTCTCGAGTGCTCTTTCAGCTATCATCTCATCAGGAGAAAATCGATAGCGTAAAAATAATACTATGTCGAAAGTAAAGAGTTCTGATGGGGAACTATTGAATGTGCCAAAAATTACGGCGACACTAAAATAAAGTTTATTAACCTTTAAAAAACGATTAAAATAATGGCACAACGAGGGGAAGAGAAAAAAAACGGGAGAAAAGATTCACAGTTCCCCAAAGAGAAACAATGTATTAGATGTGTCTTTCTACCGGCACAAAGACGGTTTCCGCGCTACAAGAGAGACAGACTCCAAAATCTTTAAATGATTTCTGGAGTCCACTCTATGTAGCACCCCGAGCCATTCAATTAGATATCTATCGGGACAGCACGGGTTGACAACCAAATGTTGGCCAATAGCAGAGTCCAAGGCTGCAGAAGGAGGGAGACTACCAGACCCCATCCTCCCTTGTCTGATCTTCAATGAAACATGCTGGTTTATACGAGTCAAAAGATGCCAGTGCGATGCTGGTTATGTTGGGCGAACATGCCCAACATAACCAGCATCGCACTGGCATTTGAATTGATATACAATATTGCTATTTTGGATCTAAGGCAAACTATCCTTGCGAAAATAAGAAAATGCAGGTCTCGTAGTATATACCAAACGCAAGGACACAGAATAAAAACAGTCATAAATACTTCTGCGAATCTGTTTGGAAAGTATGTTACTCTTTTCCCTAATCCACGGTAATTTTAAATAAACTGGGCATTTCAAAGGTCCAAACTTTTTAGGGGATTTAAAATCCAAGGCTTTTTGAAAATACACTCATTAATAAGGTCAACAGGATAACCATTATTGATGAATATTTCCTTGATCTTATCGAGTTCGGCGTCCAATCTGTTAGGCGAACAAATCATGAGGGCCCTATGTACCAAAGTATTAATTAAGCCGACCTTACGTGATTTTGTGTACAAAAGACAACCAGTTCACATATAGGCCAGTAAATGTCGGCTTCTTATAAATTGTAGTGAGAAAGTCCCCTCCCCTTGAACGTTCGACAAGAACATCCAAGAAGGGAAGCGAATTGTCCTTCTCATTTTCCATAGTGAACTTTAGAGCTCCATGCAAAGAATTCAACCTATCAAAAAATATCGACACTTCACTTTGCGATGGAAAAGCAGAAAACGTGTCGTCGACATATTTTAAATATGCAATGGGTTTTGTTATAAAATTTAACAAAACGGATTCACTGTACCCGAGGAAAATATCCGCTAAAGTTGGGGCCAACGAACTCCCCATTGAAACCCCGTCAACCTGATAGTACATAATATCACAAAAACTAACTCCACAGATTTTGTGCACATTGAAATGAGTTCAATAAGAATCTCTTTAGAAAAACGTGGAGCAGTCAGGCGATAATCGTAAAGCGCGTTGGTACATATACATATAGTCTCATCCAACGGTATGTTGGTAAAAAGACTAGAGACCTCAAAATAACACAGAAAAGACGTCTCTGCATTCGAATCCAACCCACGTACATAATCAACAAACTGAAAGGAATCAGGGATACAGAACGTGGTATATAACTCGCGCACAGGTTGCAGAATTTTCACAAGCCACTGAGCCAAAGAATGTGCCGAACCAACCATTGATAAAATAGGTCTCAGTGGAACACCTTGCTTGTGTATTTTGGGGAGACCACATATTCTAGAACGTTATGAACCAGAGGGTCTAATCTTGTCATAGACGTCCTTGCAAAAAAACTTTCTTTTTAAATAATTCAAGTAGACGTCTTTGTATGTTTGCCTCGTTCTTGCAAGTATTATCCGTCAACTCGACAGGACCGAGTTTACGGAATTTCGAAACATCATTGAGAATAACTGCCATTTTCTCAACGTAGTCCGATTTGTCCAAAATCACCACTACTGCACCTTTGTCTGGTTTGCACATATAAATATTGTCATTGGATTTTAAGGCTTTCATAGTTTAAATTGCATTATGTTCCAGACAAAGTCGCTATAATCAACAGGTGTGTAACTGTATCGATGAGCTATATATATATATATATATATATATATATATATATATATATATATATATATATATATATATATACTAGCCTGGATGCCCTGCGTAGCTCGGGTGTTTGGAGGTGTGTGTTGACCAATAAAAAATATGTTAGTGGGTAGGAAGTCTCGAACACATACCGCGAAGGAAGAAAGGAATGTGAAAAAAAAAAACGTGTCGTTTTTGCGGTTGCGTCCGTCGCCAAATCTTAACTTACAGACATTTAAATTAAGGCTAGCCAATCGAAAAGGGAGGGATTACTTTCGAAAATATCGACGAAACAATCGACCCCTCCCTGTAGAAAAGTGCCCAGTCGAGGATGTATGAATTATTGTTTTTAGCTAATTCTTTGATATTTGTCGTGTGAAGGGTCGAGCTCCAAACGACCCGACCTCGTGCAAATCCGTCGCCTTTGTCGAAAGTTTTGGGCAGGCATACATACACACATGTATACATACATACATACATTTAAACACGCAGGTGAGATTTGTAATATAAAAGATCACACATACATACACACACATCTTACTTTCCGGGCTGTTGGAAAACTGCTTCTGTGGTACCAGTACCAGTATTCAAGAATTCTGGCGAAAGAACTGACCCATTAAATTATCGCCCTATTAGCCTCCTCCCACTTTTTGCCAAAATATTTGAGACCTTAATTAACCATGCTCTAGTCCAGCACCTTACAGATGCTAAACTTCTGACCGACCAACAATATGGATTTAGACAAGCCCGTTCCACGGCAGACATCCTCACTGTAATCTCTGAACGCATATACCATTCACTGGACAAAACGGGAGAGGGCTGAGCGGTAGCTCTAGATATATCTAAGGCTTTTGACAGGGTATGGTATGAGGGTCTCCTCAGGAAGATTAGATCTTACGGTATCACTGGTAGAATACTTAACATAATTAAATCCTTCTTAGATAAGAGAAAAATCCAGGTTGTGCTCGACGGTCGTACATCTAAACAATATGATATAAATGCGGGAGTGCCCCAGGGATCTATCCTTGAACCTCTGCTGTTCCTGATATTCATAAATGACCTCCCCGACAAAATTGCCTCTGAGATGGGTATATATGCTGATGACACCACACTTTATAGCAGGCACGACAGGAAAACAAATGAACATATATCTAAAGTAATGGCAGAAACACTAGAGGATGACCTCCAATCTGTAGTGGAATGGGGACAAAAATGGATGGTCACGTTCAATGCCGCCAAGACAAAACTGGTTTCCTTCAATAATTACAAGACACCTTCTCTACCATCTATAGCAATGGCCAACGACTCTTTATCTGAGAGTACGTCTCTCAAGCTCCTTGGCCTAACGTTCACAGGAAACATGAGTTGGAACAATTACATCGAGGGCATTGCCAGGGCCGCTGCGAGGAAGGTGGGCTCTCTCTACCGTGCTAGAAAACTTCTAATACCCGAAAATATCCTGCACCTCTATAAGGCCACTATTCGTCCATGTATGGAGCATTGCTGTCATATTTGGGCTGGTGCATCGGCTACTAGTCTCTCGCTCCTTGACAGGGTTCAAAAGAGAGTCGCAAATCTGATAGGCCCTAAACTGGCATCTAAGCTTCAGCCTCTGTCGCATCGTAAAAACGTTGTATCCCTCTGCCTGTTCTACAAGTATTATGATGGTGAATTCTCTGAAGAACTGCAAGCACTTGTGCCACCACGACGTGAACACCCTCGACAGACCCGACAAGCTGCAAAATCCCACCCCACACTGTAGAGATCCCTGGATGTAAAAAATCTTTCTACTCCAGTAGTTTCTTCTCCAGAACTGCTAGACTTTGGAATTCCATTCCAGGTCACTGCTTCCCCAACTGTACTGAGATGCATAAGTTCAAGTGCAACGTGAACCAACATCTCGCTGCCCTAATCCCTACATAGTACCCCAGTAGATGTTTCCCCTGATAGTAGCCCCCTACACCAAAGTGGCAATGTGCCTTGTTTGGGGTGAAAATGTAATAAAAAAATGTGTATATATATATATATATATATATATATATATATATATATATATATATATATATATATAATGATAGGAAAACACTGATGTTAATTAGACTTTTTCAATAAAAATGAGGTTTCGGGAAAATGTTGACCATCTTCAGATTTTAAAAGCCACAAGCAAAAAAATGTCATTATTATTTTACAGACGTAATATTAAAATAAAATTAGTGAAAAAGAAAGAAAAAATATAAATAAATATCAATACATATTTAAGAGCGAAAAAAGAAAGCACTCTAAATATGGGTATTATGAAGACCTCCAGTTTGAAACTTCTTGATTCGTCTTCTGAAACCCGGCAAAACAATGTTAACATTTTTTACCTTTATTAATACTATCTGGGTATTAATGTTTTTAAAATTATTTTTGTTTCTCTCTTTCTACCTATATCTATAAACGTGGTATCTTTAAAGGAAATCACACACACACCTACACACACGCACACACACACACATATATATATATATATATATATATATATATGGTATTTATTTGCTACCCCATTAAAGAAAAATTTGACACAACATCGTCGAACTAAAAAAGAAAGAAAGAGAAAACACGCTGTAATGGTCGTGTGTGCGTGTGTACGTGCGCTGTGAAGTGTGAATAGTGGTACGGACAATTCCATAACAGGAATACGTTGTCAGTGTCTGTCTTGCTCGTCGTTAAGCCACGCCCTTGAAAAATCGCCGGTCATTTTCATTTGCACAAAAATGTATAGCTATTATCAGTTGCAGATACTTGTAGAAAACATTTCGATGCAAAACCTACCCTAAAACACTGCCAGGCACACACACACACACACACACACACACACACACACACACACAAACACACACACACATATATATATGCGTGTGTTTATGTGTTTGTGTGGTTGTTTGTGTATGATGTGGATAACTAAAAAAACATACACACGTATGGGTTTGTATGTGTTGGTATATAGTTATCCATATCATACGCACACACACACACACACACGCATATGTATATATCTATATCTCTCTCTCTCTCTCTATATATATATATATATATATATATATACGTTTCGTGTGTTAAATTTTAAATTCTGAAAAAAACAACATATAGAGACATTTATTCGATGTAAGAATTTATCGTTTGCCAAAAGGAATATATAGAAGGGGTTATTTTAATTTCCTTAATCCATGAATTTTCAACAATGCCACATATCATCAGAGGAAATGAAATGCAGTTAGCAAAATGTTCAGCTGCGAATGGACGCTATTTTGCTTTTCAGCACAATTATGGAAAATAGTTTTTTGAGTGGTTGTGGATAATTATATGGAGAAAATTATATGAAAACAAGTTGATACGACCTGCCGAATCCATTATCGGAAGGAATCCAATGTCGTTCGGGGTTATAAATCCAGGTGGGCAGAAAATAGGCCCATGGGAGAAAGTGAGATTCCCATATAGCGAAAGCGTACTGCTCCTTATTGATTTTTCGAAAAGTATACCGGGCAGCTTTATTCGTTGTTGCGTTGATTGTGTGTTGGTTTCTGTAGCACAAATCCTTTCTCGGTGTTGACAAAGTGTATACCATTCCATTGTAATTATCCCCGTAAGTAATTGAAATTGAGCATTGAGTTAAGTGTGCAATGGACCTCGAAATCAATAATGCAGTTATCAAAATAGCAAATATAGCAAAATAATCCTGGAGATGATATTTAGAACGGTGCGTTGGAACGGCTTGCTTAAGGTGTGAGTCTCTGTAGAAAGATAGTTCGGTTTCTTGTTTATAGTGCATGAGGGGAGCCTTTTAGGTGAGGGAAAGAGGAAAGTGGCGTGATGTAGAGAGGGTTAAGAGAGAGTGGGAGGGTTAAAGTTGGGTGAGCATACAGGTTCTTAATGGAATTTTTTCGGCGCGGGGGGGGAATTGAATTTTAGTATTCTTTAAAAGGGTTGACCTCTTAATTTTAAGTTCAAGTGGGAAATGGATATTCTTGTGATTTTCAATGGGGGTTTGCGTGATAGGGGTTGGGCGTGCTGTTTTTGTTGTGCGAATGGGTGAGCTGATGAGGCGGAAATAGAGACGAGTCATGGTGTTAAATTATGGAATGTTGGAGGGTTACTTAATTAAGTGAGTTTAAAGTTGGTTTCTTTTAACTTTGGGTGTATATTTAAAGGTGAGTTGGTTAGTTGAGATAAGTCAGTTAAATACGTTTGTTGTCGTAGTTTAATCTGGTTTAATTATGTTTGTTTAAACTTTATTTAAAATACAAATATTTCTGTTTGGAGGCGATCTATGGGTGAGTTTGTTTTGTTGTTCGTTGAGTTGGACTTGATGTTTTGTTATATAGGGGTTTCATTAAAAGAGAGACTTATTACAAGTGATGTTGTATCTTAGAGAGAGATGGTGTTGTAAGAGAGATTGTTCGTGTTATGAAGATTCATATTTATATTAAATGTTCATTACTTAGAAGTGTTGCTATGGAAACTCTTCGAGTGAGGAGATATTGTTCAGACAGTCTTAGTGTAGATATGAGATGTAGAGTTCACATTGTAGATATGAGATGTGTATGTCATGACATTTTATAACACATACATATAGACATATAATAACAATTCAATTTACCTTTTTGTAGAATACCAACACAAGACGACGTGATGGGTTTATTTCTTCACGGCCGGCCATGGTTTTCATCATCAAAAATTCAAAGCTTCATTCTAAGTTTCACAAGTGACCGTCTCACTTCTAGACGTTCGAATCCTCAGACCCTTTCTGAGTTTCTCCCCCTGCTTCTGTCTCTCATCTAAAGTTTTTCTATCTATTTCTAGAACTTTCAATTTTCCATGACGTCCTACACATGTTAAAACATGTGCCTTCTTTCACGTGTTCTGGACATGCGTGTCCAAAACTTCCTTTTTTTACAAAAGGAATTTTAACCTATACTCAGTAACCTATATTTCCAATATGTTAAAAACATGTTTATTTAATTATCTTATAGCTGCATTCTTTCAATTGAATTTTCATAACAAAATTGACAGTGCACATTTTTTTCTTGAAATATTTTATCTCTATTCTAAACAATCGTTTGCTTTACATTCCATTTTCTATTTCTCGCACGTAATATATTTCTAAACCTAAATTACGAGGTTCGAATTTCTCCTAAGCTTTTTTAATTTTCATTTTAACTAAATCTATTTTTATATTTACATGAAAAGGGAACAGCCCTTATCATGTAACAGTTTGAGCGAGTGCTTTATATACTATGGTTAATTAGATATTTTTATAAAGGGGGAGTTGATTTAAATGTTTAGCTGGGTATGTGGTCGCCCAAGTATGGTTAATTTTTACTATTTATATAATGATTACTTGTATATCCACCTGTCAAACCTAAACATAAGTGCAAATATGAGCACATATATACCCACAGACACACATACATACGTACATATACATATACAGATAGTATACGCTTACGCACAAACACTGATCCATACCATGCTTACATTCATACATACTTATATACATACGCATCTTTATACCAATGCACATGTGCACTCAATTACATATATACATATCATAACGAAAATACGCATATTAGAGAAGGAAACTACTTATACAGCCGGGCGATTATGCATCCGCCCGTACTCGAATGTACAACTGCGCTCGTAAGTACAGCCGAACATCGATATAATCAAGTACAAGCATGCAATTCATACTCCTTTTAGCATACCATCCCATACATACTGCAAATATACAATTACATAAGTTTTATGTCTAGAAAGAGATAAAGGTGCGCACACTGATACATATAACATACAAATACAGAGAGCGTGCACCTACTTTTTAAGATATATATACATCAACAAATGATCAGGTTTATCTAACGATTCTATTTTAGAAAGGGGTGCCATGCCAACTATATTTTTATATGGTCCAGGGAGATATAGACAGTTAGAGTGTACCAATATACGGCTAAGGTGTGTAACTCTGTTAAATGTCCATGCTCACATAAACACACTCACACACACACGCACATATATATATATATATATATATATATATATATATATATATATATATATAAACACATGCATACGCGTATACACGCACACACACACGTGCATTGTAGAGTCGAAGAAAATGAAGGGAGGAAGCGCCCACCTGTCTGCGCATCATGCCTTACCTTGGAACGCTCCTACGGTGTGCGTACGTGCATGGCCGAAACAAATTCCAATTCCAAAATGGCGCCGTCCTCATCTTGTAGATTGTGCGATCATCACTGGGCCCCACGTGACCGTTCTTTGGCTGATGATTGGCCGAGGACGAACGCCGGAAGGATAAAGGGAGTGTCTTTGGAACATGGGGGGGTCTTTTCTAGGATCGACGTCAGTGTGATCGTATCGGTGAACTGCTGCAGCTTTAAGAGTACTTTAGTGTGTGTGTGATTTTTTGGGACTTGCTCGTCTGCTGACTTTACAGAACTTTCTTTTTTGCTGATTCTACAGGACCTGCCCTTCTGCAGAACTTGGAACAAAACTTCAAGCCTTTTCTTTCTTTTCACACGTAGTCGCCTAAAAAGGTAGAATCCGACTTACTTGTGAAACGGCTTTAAGTTTATATGCCCCATATCCTTACGAGGCGGGCCATATTTTCCCTGTGTGGAAAACTGGTAGGACACTTGCCAGTATGTGGATGGACCCGGGTCGCAACAGCCAGCATGAAGAGGAGGGCGAGTGCAGTTACCAAAGGCTGGGATGACGAGACGGTGGACAATCTGTTGCTTCGCATGGTAAAAGAAACCATCACAAGAGTCAAGCAGGAGGACCCCGCTAAAGGAGATTGGTGCGTCCAGGGAGACAGACTAAATGTGTGGGTGGATGCGAGCTCCCTCGCGATCGGGGCACTATTGGAGATGAACGGGTCTGTGATTGAGGACGTCTGCTGGTTGCGACCACTGGATGATGCCTCTCACATCAACCTAGCGGAGTTGGATGCGGCGATAAAGGGAGTAAATATGGCACTCCAGTGGAAGGTTAAAGAATTGTGCTTACACACAGATTCGCTGTGCGTGTACCACTGGATAGTTGACACACTAACAGGCAAAGCGAGAGTGCGCACCAAGGCGGCTGCCGAAATAGCTTAAAGCCGTTTCACAAGTGAGTCGGATTCTACAGCTCATTATCATATGCATATAGACTCTACAGCTCATTATCATATGCATATAGATTCTACAGCTCATTATCATATGCATATAGATTCTACAGCTCATTATCATATGCATATAGACTCTACAGCTCATTATCATATGCATATAGATTCTACAGCTCATTATCATATGCATATAGATTCTACAGCTCATTATCATATGCATATAGATTCTACAGCTCATTATCATATGCATATAGACTACACGCAAACGAATATTTACAAGCTCATATATATTTATATATATATATATACATATATATAAGCAAATTAAGTTAATGGAGACAAATGATTACTCAGGAATATCGAAAACGCTTGAATAATATTTGCAACACAAAACTACAATATACAATCTACGAAACGAAACTGGAAATATTGCTTTTCTTGTTGGCAACACGACAAGAAAGATAAGCCAATTCAAACAACCTGAATTAAAACCTTTCTTTTTCAGATTTCTTGCCTTCTTTTGTGTTTGCATAAGCCAAACTCTGATTACCTAATTTTATAATTATCTAGTTAAAACAATCAAGGGTTTACTTTTCTACACGTTCAAGTAACAATTTCCAAGCGTTAAACCTGATACACTTGTGTCAAAATTCACTCGTCAAACTTCGATTTTGCTGCCAAAATCTTACTACTCCAACACTCAATGCTCTGCCCGCATGAACTCACATCGAAAACTCGCCATTTTGCTGTCAAAAACTCTTAAATTCAAAACACGATCCACTGCTGACAGGATTAGCAACTACAACGTCTCTGAAAAAATCAGTTTTTTTTTACTTCTAGCCGGAAGCATCTCCTTTGCGTATTCAATTACAAGCATATAAGAATTCTTTAGGACTGTACGGGACTGTTGTAATAGACTAATCAAGGAGGAGAAAATTATCCTGGTTTGCTAGTATTTTAGACCAGCAACTACTATAGAGATATTACAAACGAGCATTGAGTGAGGTAATAAGAACTGTTCTTTACTGGTGTATGCAATTCAGATTATCTCTTTCCGCAGAACTAATTTTCCTCACTGGAAACCGGCATGTATCTGAATTAAGATACTATCTCTGCAATATTAATTCCAAAATATATTTTCCTTTATTTTTAAAAATAAAATCATGGATTACACTACGAAATTTTGATTTATATTTCTTGTAAAAAATATTTAATATAACTTCCTCTTGTTTGCGATCAAAAGAGATATGTGTTTTGTGTCCTGTAAGATTCATTTGGACATAAATGTTTAAGAATCAAGCAAATAAAACAAACTCTTATTCGTTGTTTTCAGGATGTGTAGTACTTACCAACACAACAAACGCCCTCGTGTTTGTGCCTTGTATAGGCATGCGCGACAACAAAACTTGGGTTTTTATAAGCGGAAGTCTCGAGGTTGTCAGGAATCTACAGGCGCATGCGCAAGAGAAGGGATTGAGATAGTGATATAAAGGCAGGTCGAGTGAGAAGGTTGTTGTTGTTGTTGTCATTGGACGTTACAGTGACGCGTGCGTTAGCAGGTGATTAAGAGGCGGTTTATTTTTGTGTGTCAAGTCGCGCACCTCGGTGAAGGTCATATAAATCGTTCACCTCGGTGAAGGTGAAGGTCATAAGCTATTTCGGCGATTTCATTTTGTCTCTTTTCCTGGACAACTATGGCTGGGGCAAAGTTTGATTTAAAACTGATACCCGAATTCGACGGATCCACTTCTGTTGTCGACTGAGTCGAAAGGGTTGAGCTGACCTGCAACCTCTGTGAAGTAAAGGAGGTGCATACCGTGATTCCCCTGAGATTGGCTGGAGGCGCCCTAAGTGTATATCAGAAACTGAGTGCTGTGGAGAAGGCTGATATTACCTGTATAAAAATGCTTTATACAAAGCATTTGCCATGGATCCCTGTACGGCCTACGAAACATTTGCCACTAGGAAGCTCATGCCAGGAGAAACCGTGGACGTCTTCTTCGCGGAGCTGAAGAAACTTGCAGTTCTATTTGGCAATGGAGTGTCAGAGCAAACACTGGCGTATGCGTTTGTGGCCGGCCTTCCCACCCATGTTAAGCAACTGTTGAGGGCTTCCACCAGCATATCTGTAACGCCCATGGAACATTTGTTAGAACGCGCTCGAGCCATTATCAGAGATGAGGGTGACCTGAGGGAACCGGTTGTAATGATGGCGCAGGCAGCCAAGACTAATGCTGAAAAGAGTCCCAGTTTGAGACCACGACCAATGGGAGATGTTTCTGCTGTGGCCAGCGAGGCCATATCGCAAGAAATTGTACTAACAAGGGGCGGGGGCGCCCGCGCTGTTTCCAATGTGGTAGCTATGGACATTTATCCCAAAATTGTGCGGGAAATGCATCAGGGGGCAGGACGTCAGCGCCGCCCTGTTCCCCAGACAAGATTTAATTGAGGCGCAACCGACAATAAATGTGTACGTGGACCAAGTGCTTTGTTCAGCTCTTCTCGACTCCGGGTGCTCACACACCATTATGAGTGCCAAGTTGTGTCGAAACTGGACAAAGCAGAACATCAAAGTAACCACAATAGGTGGCAATACGCAAGCTTGCTGTGGAGCCGGAACTGTCAAAGTCCACACAGACTCTGGTGTGGCCGCAAACATTAATGTGCTGGTGATGCGAGGGGATTTGCTGGGATTCGATGTACTGTTGGGATATGATGCTATTAAGGCACTGGGGGGAGTGGTTATCGGAAGAGATGGGACTGTGCGATTTTTGGAAACGCCAGTGTGTGCTGCAGTTCACATTGATCGGCTTGATTTTAAGGTGGACTACGACCCTCACCAAAAAGCATGGACTGCATCGTGGAAGTGGACAGAAGGAAGGGCGCCAACCGAACTCAAGAATAGCATTGCAGAGTACTCGATACCCGACGAGGCGCCTAATGAATACGAGAAGGAACTTGAGGTATGGATCCAGGATGGATGGCTAATCCCCTACCCCAACAAGCTGGGACCACCCAAGGATCTGATTCCCTTAATGGCGGTAGTCCAGCATAACAAATCAAATTTTCGTCCGGTGCTGGACTATCGTGAACTCAATAGATACATTGAGACGTACACAAGGACAGTGTGGTTCCGGGGTCAGAGATACTGCTTTACTCGGATTGGCTTTGGGCTGAATGTGGCACCGCAAATCATGAAGACCATCGTAAATGCAGTGTTGTCCCAGGAAAAGACCACTGAGGACGCAACATCGGCCTATATTGATGATGTGTATGTCAATGAAGATGTACAATCTGCGTCGCACGTCAGAGAAAAGTTAGCTCAATTCGGGTTGGAGTGCAAGGATCCCGAACGTCTGAGGGATGGAGCACGGGTATGAGGATTGGACGTTTGCGGGAAAGACGGTACCTTACGATGGAGGCGTGGCAGTGAGATTCCAACCATCCCTGATGTTATTACGCGGCGGACTATTTTTTCCGTGTGTGGGAAACTTATTGGTCACTTACCAGCGTCTGGCTGGCTCCGAGCAGCTGTGGGCGTCATCAAACGCAGGGCAAGTTTAGTAACTACAGGTTGGGATGATGTATCTGATGATGCTCTTCTAACTCTAATGACGACAGAAACCCTGGAGAGAGTTAACAAAGAGGATCCTGCCCGTGGAGAATGGTGTGTCGATGGGGACACTGTGAATGTGTGGGTTGACGCTAGTTCTTTGGCATTGGGAGTGTTATTGGAGCAACGTGGAAATGTAATTGAAGACGCATGCTGGCTGCGACCCGTGAATGATGCTCAACACATCAACCTGGCGGAACTGGATGCTGTTGTGAAGGGTTTAAATCTGGCACTGCAATGGCAGTCGAAGAAGTTACACTTGTACACGGATTCTCTCTGCGTCTACCACTGGGTGTCCGACACTCTCTCGGGACGAACAAGAGTCCGTACTAAGGCAGCCAGTGAGATGTTAATCCGGCGGAGGCTAAACACCCTGAAGAGTCTGGTATCAGAATATGACCTGTCGGTGAGTGTAACGCTCGTGGCATCACACTGTAATCGTGCAGACCAGCTAACCCGTGTGCCTCACAAATGGTATGAAGCTGTGAAGACAGGCGTGGAGTTCACTGCTCGATCTTGCGCAGTTGGCGCGATTAGCTCATGCCAAATACAAAGAATTCATATGCAGAGTGGACATCCAGGTATCAAAAGAACTTTGTATTTTGCGAGGCGTGTGGACCCGGCAGTGACAAGGGCGGATGTCAGGCAGATCATCAAGCACTGTGAGGCATGCCAGTCTATCGATCCTGCACCTGAGCAATGGCAGAAGGGGTGATTGGAAGTTGAGCATGTGTGGCAACGATTAGCGATGGATATTACCCATTACAGTGGTAAGCCCTTTCTAACCCTTATCGACTGTGGACCCACTCGTTTTGCGGTGTGGCGGCAAATGACCAGGCAGGACTCAGCGAATGTTGTCCGCCAACTGTCATCTATCTTTTCTGAGCGAGGTGCGCCGGAAAAGATATTGACGAACAACGATGCTGCTTTTTGTAGCCACCAAGTTCGGCAGTTGTTGAATGAGTGGGGTGTCCGACTACGACTGCGATGTGCTCATGTGCCATCAGGGAATGGCATTGCTGAGAGGAGCCATCGCAACATCAAGTCGGTCCTTGTTGATGGAACCCCACGCCATGTGCGCGATCTTCGCCCGGCTAGTGAAGTACATCCCACAACTACAGAGAGTGATGAATCATCAGATGATGAGCTGCTAATGAGTGAGGTCACCGAGCAAGAGAGTGGTAGTTGTAGTTCGTCTGATCAGGCAGGATCAGAACCAGAACCAGAACCACACCCAGAACCAGAACCAGAACCAGAACCTGAATCCGAGAGTGTAAATACCACCCTTCGCAGAAGCCAACGAACTAAGAGGCCACCCCCGGAGTGCACTCTATGTGATCATCAGATCAGGGGGGAGTGTAGTACTTACTAACACAACAAACTCCCTCGTGTTTGTGCCTTGTATAGGCATGCGCGACAACAAAACTTGGGTTTTTATAAGCGGAAGTCTCGAGGTTGTCAGGAATCTACAGGCGCATGCGCAAGAGAAGGGATTGAGATAGTGGTATAAAGGCAGGTCGCGTGAGAAGGTTGTTGTTGTTGTTGTCATTGGACGTTAAAGTGACGCGTGCGTTAGCAGGTGATTAAGAGGCGGTTTATTTTTGTGTGTCAAGTCGCGCACCAAACTTAAATATGTTTATAAATAAACAAATAAGTCGTAGGAAACCAGCTTAGACGGAAAAGAAAAGAATTCTGCGAAATGAAAAAAAAAATGTATTAAGAGTACATATGTATGTAAAGACGTTGTGTCTTGAAAATAATTACGCTAATCTAGTCTTCACTATCGTTTCACAACCCCTATGTTATTTTAAGCATTGTGAATACAGTATTTATATGGTTAATACCAAAGAAGATCTATTATGACTGAAAACAGATGATCAGAAAGACTCGAATAATACAACATTACGATTATAAACTGTACAATTTCTGATCTGAGGAAGATCGGAATGCTCCGGAGTTGGGTAAAATATAACACATAACGTTCATGTAACGTTCTACGATGTCATTGCTGTTAGCTGGAGTATTTATGCAAAAGACACATAAATATATTAGACAATTGGGAATCAGGTGTTTGAGCCAGTGTAAATAAAGATGTCATATCTGTTCTGCATTAGGAGGATATCATTCAACGAATTATATTCTTCTTTAAGTAGTGATGAAAGTATTTCCCCACAATTTATTTTTTTTTACGAATGAGGTGACTCTATTGCCACCATTATTCAGTGGCGTCATCCATGAGTAGATGCTATAGGAGCCGATAAGGCTACAATTCGATCCGTTCAAAGTTCATCGTATTGTGGAATGTCACCGTTTGGCGTATATTGCCGAGGTGAGAAGTGAAATTATCCATGATTTTGGTTATGCTCAAAATGTACAAGGGAGAATGTGTCGCCTAAAAGGAAATAACACTATAATTAATTTAGAAAACTTATTGAAAATATCAATTCACGTAACTTGATTATGTAGTACAACTTACATCTATTTAATGTAACTCCATTGAGCCTCAATCACCGCCGCGATACGGACGGAACAGGGAATATGCCTTTTCTACAAGCACCGACGGGAGCTCGACGAATTCTCGGGGGATGGCGGCGACCATGGTACAAAGTCGTAGCTCTCCTTGTGAAGTCAATCCTGGATCTCTTTTGACTTGTCGGACTGGGCCCAGTCCTGCAGCTACAGTCAGGGTCTACCAGCGGCCACCGTATTGCACCAGGGGATCACCACACTCTTCAGCACAGCTAGGTACACTTTGGGGCTGACTTTCAAACCGACTTCAAAGATGTGAGGTGGTATGATGTGCCCCTCACTTAAAACACGCACCAACTACCATGAACCTGACCGGAAATTTCGCTGAGCTGTACGCTCAAGTGTTGATCCGCCCGGATTTGTATTTTGAGGGTGCTGGCAATTGTCCTGTTGTAATAACTTTGGGCATGAATTTTAGAGTAGCGTATCTCCGATCTCGCTCGATTAACTGGTGCCACTCTCAGACATGATAGAAGGCTCCTATCCTTTCTATACACAACTGGCAAACTAATAGATAGTCTGCAGCAAAAAAAAAAAAAATGAAAACAATTCTTATCAAAGGGAACTGGAATCATGTCTTTTCTAATCCGACAGTTTTATCGTTCCACTTTGTACAGTATTTTCTGTTATGAATCCACGTAGGAACATTCCTAAAGACGTTGATCGATATTTGATTTCAGTACAGTATGCTTTTTATTTTTTTATTTTGAAGCTGGATTCTTCACATTATAGTTGGATGTTCCATTTACGTGTGTTCTAGCAAGGAAATAGACGACATTTGTAGATCAATAGATGCTTAACCTCGGCTAAAAAAATCGCACACATAAAGATATACAGAGATCCGCAAAGTGACATGTGCACATATATGCGCAGAGGACTTAAGTTGTTCGACAAGGCAATTAATATTTTGACAGGTGACATTTGAAAATGGATTTTCAGAATTTTTTTAGAAGACTTAAGACGGAAATTTAAAATTATAAATTGCTTTGACGGCTTTATTCACATAGCTGACATTTTGCATCAATTTATGTATCTAGCTATCTACTGATATACATATATCCAATCTGCTCTTAGAGATCTGTCTATGTATTTTATCTGTATTGTAGATTTATATATGAATTAAATATGTAAATGTACAAAAACAAGAAACTAAACCTTTTCTCACTGTTGTGCCGAATTTGTCAAGAGCGAAAAAAGCTCAAAGCCAAACATAACGACATGCTCATTTCATTTACGTATCCTTTATAATTCATATCGTCGAATTTATTTAAGTCTTTTATAATTATCTTTATAAATATATATATGTATATATATGTATGTATGTATATATATATATATACACTTGTGCCCGATATTATTCATACCCCCCTTGAAAATTGAGTTTATTAGGTGTAACTTTTGTAAGAATTTATTGTTTACGTCCATATTGATACATATTCTTAATAAACCTCTTCTGATCATTTTCGTCATTTTAAAATCTCGGGATACTTGTAATAAAAGAAATATACAGCTATTTATAAAATCTGCAATGTTCAAAAATAATCATACCCCCTTATTTTTTCAGTATTAATCGAGTTTCTGACTGTTTGTTTTCTGTTTGATTCTTATTTTGAATGCTTTTATACAACCTTTGATTAATTTCATTTCGTTTTTTGCATTTTTCAGAAATTAAAATGATATCAACTGAAAATCAATAAAAGAATAAAAATTATTAGAATGAGGAAGAAAAAAGAGCTTAGTAATGATCTTAGGACTAAAATTGTGAATTCACATAAGGATGGTTTAGGTTACAAGTCAATTTCCAAGAAATTTGAGGTCCCTACAGCAACAGTACAGAGCATAATCAAAAAATTCCAGAGCCACCACACAACAAACAACTTGATTGGTAGAGGAAGGAAAAGGAAACTGTCTGCTAGAGCCACCAGGAATATTGTAAGAAGTGTTAATGCAAATCCAACCACCACTACTAAGGACGTTTTAGAAAATCTGGAGTATTCTGGCATAAAAATATCAAGGCAAACATTGCAAAGGACTCTGCATGAAAATGGTCTGAAAGGAAGAAGACCAAGAAGGACTCCATTGCACACCGGAAAACACCTTGCAGCACGTCTAAAGTTTGCTAGGACCCATGTGAATTCTCCAGAGTCCGTTTTCTCAAGTATTTTGTGGACTGACGAAACAAAAATTGAATTGTTTGGCCATATGGATGCTTCTTACGTTTGAAGGAAGAAAGGAGAAGCTTACAACCCAAAGAACACCATACCCACGGTGAAACATGGTGGTGGTAGCCTAATGTTTTGGGGCTCCTTTTCGGCTAGTGGTCCAGGTAGTTTGGTCAAGATAGATGGAACCATGAAGAAGGAGCAATATTTGGAGATACTCCAGAAAAAACATTAGACAGGATGCGGAGAAGCTCCATTTAGGACCAAACTGGGTCCTTCAACAGGATAATGATCCAAAACATACTGCCAAAATAGTCAAGAAATGGTTTGAGGATAATCAAATTAATGTTTTGGAATGGCCTAGCCAGAGTCCCGACCTGAACCCTATCGAAAACCTCTGGCACATATTGAAAACTGAGGTTAAAAAGCGGAAACCTAGAAATTTGAGGGATTTGGAGAACTACTGCATTGAAGAATGGTCAAAAATCAGTGTTGATGCTTGTAAAAACCTTGTTGATAAATATCCCAAACGGTTACAGGCAGTTATTAAGAATAAAGGGCATGCTATTGACTATTAGTAAGAGAGGTATGAATAATTTTGAACTAGTGCCATTATTGTTTTTCTTTGTATAATGTTTCAAACTTGCATAATTTATTTATTTGTTGAGTTTAAATTAAATGCTTATGCTTGATTTATTGTTTGAAATCCCTTTAATATTGTCTACCTTCTGGTTTGAGCAATATTCTTATAGAAATCTCAAAGATCCGAGGGGTATGAATAATATCGGGCACAAGTGTATATATATATATATATATATATATATATATATATATATATATATATATATATATATATATATATATATATACTAGCTGAATATATTCTGTGTTGCCAGGTGGAAACATAATGCTGGGCAGTGGGTTTATTAACATACTATTTAAGATACACTGAAGGCATTTATTATCTTTCACCGCGAAAAAGATGCCACGAGCGTCGAACAGTGGGATTGACAAGTTAGCCCTATACACGAAGTACTCTATACCTGCAAAAGATGTCTATGCAGACCTGCCAGCATTTTTCTGAAAAGGTGTCCCAGGCAATTAGCAATAAACTAATCCCTACTAAAAGAAAGATGGTGAAGCTTGGGAGGATGGATTTCCTAGAACTACACAGAATCAGCATTATAGTGCAATAAAACGCAGAAAGGCATCAGAGGAATGGTCTAATCGCTATGTTTTGGGGCCAAGGGAAAATATCCCCCAGACAAATATCCTAACTTTTTACTCTATTACGTTTTTTCCATTAAATAGAACACACGTAAGGTTTTTATAAGCATTAAACACATCTATCTTAATGAAACGACAAACAGAATATAATCCTCATAGCTTAAAAAAGAAATAACTCTTATGTCGAATAAATAAAGCTTAATTTCGTTTTGAATGCAACTTAAATGGTCGAAAGTGATAGAAAAAAAACGCAATTAAATATACATGAAATTAAGAACAAATCTAATAAATCAATTGAAATAATAATATATTGAGAACAACACCAACATGACCTCCCCTGAGACTAAACCTAGTCTGATCGCCGCCATCTTCTGATTATTCACTGAGCTCCCGCCAGCGCTTGTGGAAAAAAATACATGCTCCCAGTTAAAGACTCGTATCAAAACGGGTATTGAGGCTGAAGGCGTCTACATTGTATGGCGGTGAGCTCTACTACATAATTAAGTTACCTGAATTTATTTTTCAATAAAAGTGTTAAAATTAAGCTGCACTATTTTTTTCTTAAGGGCGGCACATTTACTGTTTCATTCTGTATTATCAATTGGATATTACACGTTGTAAATATAAACATATATTCCACCAGTTCTATATTATTTTAGAAGTAAACGAAATATATAATTAATTAGTAAATGAAACATTTACTCACAAATTAATAGTAAAAAGTTAAAATAATTAAAGTCAAAATATTACATTAAAGCTATTATTTATTTTGATATTTCTTCTCTTCCAACAATCAGTTTTTTTGCCTTATCTGCAAACTTATTAAATATCTATAAGTATAGAATCCTATTTGTATTTCTTGTTTAATATAACATCTCCTATATTCATAACAATTCAAGAATCATATCCGAAACATCTTAATAAGCATAATGCAATCTATTTATCATGAACGGATTCAAATATATCGATTCTAATTCATTACTAACGAAACAGATAATTTTATTATAATTTATTCATACAACTTATAGGCATACGTCAAAATATTGTCCACGTAATACATTAATAATATAGTAAACACATTTATGTGTATTAGGTTGAGCATAATATTTCTATAAAACACTAGATAATATCAAATAAGTGTAATTTATTTTCAAAGCATACTTCAAAAACTATATATAATAACACATTGATTATTTTGCTAATAGAGTAATTTATGTTGAAAAGAACTTTCCAAACATTAATTACATAGAACAGGCAATTAATGATACAAAGAAATTAAAAGCCGCGTTTTCGGTGAATATCGAACAGAATATTGATGTTCATATTCAAAAAGTATTAATATATTTTTTAATTTTTTATTGATAATAATTGATAAGATAGTTCATTTGGGATATAACTCGTTCATGATAAAAAGTGAATCAATCGTAGTCGAATGTTTTTTTTTACTACTACAGCAAGATATAGGTGAGAGTGTTATTCTTTTTTTATATCGCTCCAATAATAATAGTTCTGTTTTCTTGTCCGTCGGCGCGTAAAGAAATATAAATTAAAAGTCTTAATCAGCCCATCGGTATTGCTCATCGACAATGTAGTCCTGTTTTACTTAAATTCATTCCAAACAGTGTAAATTTGTTATGTAATAGGTCGAACACAAGAAAGTGTCGATCTATCTATCTAGTTATCTATTTCTGTATCCATGTATAAGATCTCTCAAAATATGGGAAATAATATTTTAGACACAAAGCGAAATACAGGTGTACACAGAGTTCTGCGACCCATCTTCTTCCATTAACCTCCAGCGCGCTATGATGATAGTTATAACTCCTATTTTTGAAGTGTTATGTGTAAATAACCAAATATGTATTAAAAGCATAAAAGTGTCTCGTATTCATTTTAAAACGAAATAATTTTTAGTTTATACAACCAAGAGAACTTGACGATCACAGCCGATTTATATATTTAACAAATTCCCACCGACACGTAAGAGGCTACAATGCATTAATGAATATTCATGCAGAGATTCTAAATAGGAGTTGGTGCAGGTAGATATCTGTTCACAATCAACTTCAACGTTTGCATGTTTGTATAGTAGGGAAGGAAACATACCGAGAGGGTCTCAGAAGAAATTAGTTATAGGGAAAAACCATTCAGAGTAAAAGGATCTTTCTAGCAGCGGTACTTATAGAGGTGATGCCTGGTGTTTTGTTGCTTGTTGGGTTAGTCGGGGATATTTACCTGTAGAGAGCACCAGTAGTAAAGGTTTGTCGGAACACATTCTGTTAAATTACTTGTAAAACAAGTACAAGCATGTAACATTGATGGAAAAAGGAGTAGATCTTGCTTAGGAGTGAAGAGATCTATTAGCTTGGATACTCTTTTTGCAACCTATCTTATAAAAAAAGTCTAGTGCTTCATTCAGCCACCAGTACGTCGCAACAATATTTCATATCACATTAACGCCCCATCTTTCAGTGGCATTATGAACTGAGTGGGGCAAACAATGTAAAAGAAATATTCAATGAAGAATCATTTTTTTCAGTATCGTTATGACTGGAGCGAGAATCGAACTCTGTTCTCTGGCCAATTCGTACAAAATCTTAATGACTCACAAATTAGGCATAACTAAGACGTAGTAATTTGTTTCCTTTCAAACTGCACAAAAATACATTTACAAAGTTTGCTGTAGTATCGGCCACTTACATAGCTGTTTTCCATGTAATCCACGTAGGTGTTGTAATTCGATTTTCCCATCAGTTTATGTCTTTAATAATCACGTGTATAAATCTTGTGTGTCAATGAATGAATGAGGAAACGTAAAGAATATGTTGCAATAGCAATTATGGCTGATAATTGCTGATTTGGCTCTCGTTCAAAAAAAAAAAGATGGCCTGAGATCGCCATGAAAGGGCTTGGGAGGAAGGGTGAGGTCTAATAAGCGGTCAGTAATTATAATCGTCCCGCACGCCCACATCTGCCCTCCATAGACGCCTTTTCCGCCCTAAGGCTGTGCTTTTTTCTGGTTTGTCTGCTCATGCTATGGTTTAGGTGAGCAAAACCTGCTATTATAATGCGATACGATTTCTCTTTTATCAGAATTAATGACCGGCCTCGATAAGCTTAACTATGGTGGATGAAGGGTCAAACTAATCAAGGTAAGCAATGCATGCTTACAGCAAAGTAGGTTTTTGGAGGGGTGAGGTGGGTATTTCAACTCAAACATGTTATTGAAAATCTGTGCGATAATAAGAACGCCTTTTTATATTTGGAGTAGGAGAACAATAAAGTCTTTCTTGGCGATATTTCTGAATGGATTATCCCCATTATTTAAACGTTTTTGGATTGTTATCTTTAATTTTAATCACGACATTGTCAAAGCGTTTTAACAATATTCGAACATGAGAAGTTTGAAAATATACGTTTCAAAATGAAATCGATTGGAGATGTTATTACTTCATTGTAATAAAGACTTCCATTCCCGTAGCTTCTTTTCAATAATTACATGCTTGTGAAACTCTCTTTACTGGGTTTATATCAGTCAGTAATCGTCCATATGCCAATAAATTTTAAGCCAAAAAAAGATGACTTATACTGTAAGCTACACCATTATCATACGTCATAATTGAGCAGTCATATATTGTTTTAACAAAAACTAAGACTTCAAAGAATGGGTTGATAGCAACAAATAGTGTATTTGATCGTTAGTTATAATTGTTTAAACACTATTCGGACAATCAAAACATATATATTCCTAATTATCGAAATACAGTCCTGTTTCGTTGTATCACAACTCATCATTGTCGCTAGACTAGCACCTCTCCCGAGCCGAGGATTGAACACAGGACATTGTGTTTACAGTCAGCGCCCGTAAATAATCTCACAAAATGTCTATTTAAACAGACACCCATCTACGACTTTAAAAGTGCTCTAACCGTTTTGTTTAAAAACAAAGAGAGAGCGTCGCATTATACACACACACGCGCACACACACACGCACGCACACACACACACACACACCCCACACACACACACACACACACATATATATATATCCCTTTCATAGGTTGAGCATTTGGGAAGTGATATAGAAATTACCATTATCTTATGAAGCGAAGCTCTTTGTGTGAAGAATTGAGCTTAGATGATTTGGAAAATGTATAAACATTGATAATTCACTACCCGCATAGCAGCAGCCGTATAGCGAAACGGTTAGAAGCTTCACTGTCATCTAGACGATCGGTTTTCGATCTAGGTTTGTGGTAGTTGCTTGTTTAGCCGCACTGACGAGATGTGAAACAGCGAAACAGTACTGTGTGTGGATGACTATATATATATATATATATATATATATATATATATATATATATATATATATGAAGAGTTATACTAAGCTGTTGGTATTAGTGTAAAGTAATTTCATGTTTTCTGTGGTAAACACAGATAAAGAAACATGATCATAGTAAAGGCAACGTATATAAAAATATATTAAAGTTGGAGTGTTATTAAAATGTAATTCCTAAACAAATACCCCTCTTTACACAATGCGTTAAGTTACATAAATGGTTTTAAGAAAATAAATGCAATATTTCAATGTATATCAATAAGCCCTCAGACTCGTGGCGTTGAGTATCACGTAAACCATGCTTTGTGCTTAGATACTGTTTGGAAATAAAGATATAAAAACACAAGCATTACATTGAAAAAACAATTAAGTATTGTAGTAGTCTCTCTTAAATTTTCCCTCATTGTTCTCTATCGAAAATCCCCTAAAAATAAACATTTAAACCAATTTTAGAAACCTATATTTGATTACGCTGCATCTTACACTTATATGATATATTAATGAGTGTATCTAAAAACGCGTCCCAAACCGGAATGTACTCTTCTATACGATATCGCATTTCATGTGTCATGCGCTTTTTACTGTAACATAGATGTTTGGGTGGTAATATTTACTGTGCAAAGTTTCTGTAAATACCATTCATGCTTTATACAAACGGCGAGAACGTTGCGAATGACGAAACACAAACACACCTGTCCGGAGTGAAGTGGCGCCTTTGTGTACAAAGGGGAGGAAAAGGAGGATAAAGGATCAAAGAGAATGCGGTAGTTTCAAGCAAAGACAATAGGTAAATTCATTGATCAAAGCCTACATAAAAATCTTGACAAAATTCCGCACCGCTTTCTGTTCTTTTCACAAAAAGAAAAAAAAGCCACTCACACAAAATATATCCACCAACACCTTCATACACACACACACACGCACATACACACACGTATATATATATATATATATATATATATATATATATATTCGTTAGTTAAATGGTGTACATAGTTGCATTAAAGAGTTTCAATAAAAAAGAAATGTTATACAGGAATACACACACACACACACACGCACACACACACACCCACACACATATATATATATATATATAGTAAGTTCTAAAAAATGCGCATAAGCCTGAAGAATTTTAGAGTGGATGAAACGCGGAATATTCAGTGTAGCTTAATCGCCATATACATTTTAGAACTTACTAACTAGCTCTACCTACGTATTGAGCACTTTTGAAGTAAATGCTTAAAGTTTACGCATAAATCTATACTTTCGTATATTAATTTTATGTGAGTAAATTAAGTAGTTATATATATATATATATATATATATATATATATAGCTTAGTGCGTTAGAAGAAAAGAGTGAGCTCAATTCTATAAGAGGAGACTTATCTAGACAATATAAATCTCAACAAGTATCATTGCAGCTTCTATAGGAGAACAAGTAGGAAAGGGAAATGAAGTCACAAAAACTATATATTGGTGAATTTATTCAATAAGGGAATACAGACAGTTAGTTGGGGGATAAAGGGGACTCTTGATACCAAGGCATTTCGAAGCCTAATGCTTTTCATTACAGTCTTAAATGTATGTTTTGCGATTCTATTTTATCGGTGTGCGAGATGCTTATTATCTATGGAGTGTTATTTTTTGACAGATGCAACCGAGACGACAACAGCACTATGAAGTGGGTTATAATTTTGGGAGGGTTATTATGGCTATGATTTAAGGCGAAAGTGCGAATGGGTGTGTCCTAAGCAGGGTGAACAAGAGGGATTACATGGGGCGTCCTGTTCCAGGGTTTTAATATAGAGAGGCGAGGGAGGGGTCGGAAGTTAGTTTAAAGAGCAGGTTATGGGGTGGGTCTAGGTGGGTAGTTATAAGGCTATAATAACAGATTTCGGAATACCAATATTAGATAATATGTAGCAATAATTGTTTTCTGTGTTATTATATATACAGGGAGGCGGTTTGTGTATAAGGAAGAGATAAAAAGACAGGGTAGCAAAGTCTTTGGATGTGTAGAAAAGGACAAAAGAGAATGTTGAATGTGGATGATTGGCGTGGAGAAATAATAGAGGGATATGTACTATCACAATAATAATAATAATAATAATAATAATAATAATAATAATAATAATAATGAGTTACACAGGAGGGAGGGATTCATTACTTATGATGGAGGAAACATTACTTGGAAAGGGGTAATACAAAGTTCATATTAAGATGATTAACACATTACCTTCAATTGTTGATTGACGACACGAAGAAGTTCGAATCTGTGTCTTAATCTCATTTTCCACTCATCTAATGTTTTTCTTATTTACAGGAAAAGGGGACGGTCTTTTTTTCCGTAATATTCCTATCCTTCCCATTTTCCCAAAAATGTGCGCATTTTTAAATTCTAATACATTTTTTCCATATCTATACACCCACTTGGCTAACAAAGAGATGACCCCCAAAAAGAACTCCTTTAGTCAGCCCTTTCCAACTGACTTCATAATTTTATTTTTTTAGGCACTAAATTTCTCTCTCTTCTTCCTGGCATTTACTTTTTGGGTGTAGGGTATACCTCCCCTGATCCCCCTCAGCTGCATCATCCAGCAACCCTAATGCCGTAAACCGAGGTCTCATTTCACCTCTCTAATAATCAACGAGTTCTTACATCTAAAAGTGTTCTGATCCTTTCTTTCGCCTGCGTGTTCTACAAATAAGAGCTTTGTTTTATTTTCTTATTATCTTATTTCTTTTGGGACATACACAAAGCTCATTTACTTAAATTTTTGTGTTTGGCTTTAAATCATTAAGATATACGTTTTCATCACACTGATTCGCTCGGATTTCTTTGCTTGGACCTTTGGAATTTTATGAAGACTAAGAAAACATCGCACTTAACTAAACAACACCCATTCCTTGCGCCAAAATTCCTATTTGCGCAATAAATTCTTACTATGGCCCAGATTTTTGTGATTTTTCTCTTTTTTCTCTTTTTTCATCAGAGCGTCCAAGCATTCAGGAGAAATATCCCGCATTCATACGTCTCTAACAAAATATAAGGTGATATCTTCCTACATACTTACGGTATATTTTACTTTTCTCTTCCTTATTAATGCTATATGTGATTTGCCTGTTGTACTGACTCTTATAGTCCTTTTGGTACTCGAAGGAATTCTCGTATCCTTCACCGCCAGCCTTTTTAATCTATTGAGCCAAGGCATCATTCTGCTTGGTTCCGTAACTTGCGGCATGCTTTATAAGCACACAATTCCGCAGGATCCATTTAATTTTCTACCAGGGCATTTCTAATGCTTACCTGGCAAGCTACACATCTTGCGAAAAATGTTCATAGACACCAACAAAAATAAATAAAGAAAGAAAATAATAAAAGCAAACATTATAAAAGAAAATCTCTCTTTTGGCTTATCACATCCGAAAAAATCTCAAAATACCCGTTTACGTAATTTTCTATTTTGTCCCCTCTCTAAAATTCTGAATCATTTCTAGGCCAACCATTTGTCATAATTAACGTTTCATATTATTTTACTACGACTTGTTTCTTTTCATTTTAATGTATCTACCTAATTATGACTTTGAATTCCTGACGTAAAATACATACATTTAAGACAATTTTACAATATTTGTTCAACACCATAAAAACATTTTTAAAAAATACATAAATACATTAATTTCCATTTAACTTACAATAATAACTTTTTTAAGGAAAAATTTGTTCCATTAAAACAACAATAACAAAGTCTGTCAACAAAATTGTCCCTTTAAAAAACACACATGAAAAGCAAAAAAGTTCACTATACTCATAAAAATACTTTTCCTTTCGCTGCATATTTCCTCTGACAATAAAAGTGTTTAATTCTCAACAATAACACACACGAAATTAAAAGTAATGAGCGATCAAATGATTATAATATCATGATCTGCGCATGCATATATATATATATATATATATATATATATATATTGTATTTCTTCGAAAACACTTTTTTCCAAATACTAACAACCATTTCTGTAAGGTCGGGCAAGGCTGTTGGATCGTAAGCATGGTCAAACATCCGAAACATATGTAACAAAACAGATAAAACGGTAATAAAAAATAAAACACATACTTGCTCTGCAATAGTATTGAGAACTCTCCTCAGGTTTTTACTAATTACCAGTTTTACCATATATATATATATATATATATATATATATATATAACTACTTCATTTACTCACATAAATTTAATATACGAAAGTATAGATTTATGCGTAAACTTCAAGCATTTACTTCAAAAGTGCTCAATACGTAGGTAGAGCTAGTTAGTAATTTATAAAATATATATGGCGATTAAGCTACACTGAATATTCTGCGTTTCACCCACTATAGGATTCGTCAGGCTTATGCGCGAATTCTGTGGTTGCTTCTTGTTTTTTTATATATGTTGAGGATTTCTAGTTAGCCAATCAGTTTTCTAGTATCCACCGCGCCCCTTTCTATCAGCCAATGGACATGCATTTTATCGAACAAAGGATCTGTTTTAGAACTAGGTTAGTGGTTTAAGGTAGATCTTTTCCTTCCTTTATATATATATATATAAATATACCTATGTGTACACACATACATGGACATATATATATATACACATATATGTGTGATCGTTTATGTATATTCATGGTTGTTTAATTTATTTATTTGTTTGTTTTCTATTGTTATTGTTAGTTTTAAAGCTATTTTGTATCGCTATCCTTGAGTAAGTTTTATTTTGTGAACACAGTTGTTTGCTATTTCCCGTCTACAGTTTAATAGGTTTTGATGTTCTTTAAAGTACAGGATAGCACATTTTTCATGGAGGCATAATTTACATGGGTCGTCTAAATGTCTGCATGTGGTAGCCTGTCTCATTATTTTCCATTCGACTACCGGCGAATGTCCACTTTCTTTGAGTTCCCAGTATTTATTCGCTAGTGTTGTTTTTATACGGTGGTTTTTTATTTTTGAATGTACTTTTGTGGCCATAGTATCGGGTTTTGAAATCCCAGGAATCATGCCTATGTAATATTTCTTGTTATTCGGGTTTCCTTTTGCAAATATTGTTGCTTGATAAACTACACTTTTTGTTAGACATTTATTTTGGACTGGGCAAAATGTGCGGTGTCTACAATTGCATTTATCTTGTTCGTTATTAGTATTTTTATTTATGTTATGGTTGTTCTTGTCCGGGGTTGGTTTGTTATTATTATTAATCGTGTTATTATTATTATTATTATTATTATTATTATTATTATTATTATTATTATCATCATCATCATTATTAGTAGTAGTAGTAGTGTTACTATTGTTATTACTATATTATATATATATATATATATTGATATATTCTTATTTTATTAGGTAATTACCAAATACTTTTTATATAGCAACTTTATCAACATCTTTGCGCTTAAATAGACTCTACAAGTCTAAAGTAAATAATAAAATCCATTTCTTTGTGTTATTTTTTTACGCACTTAATAATAGGCTTAATAGTTCTAATTATAAAGGCACAATTAACTTCTCGTCTGTTATATTTAAAGAGCGTATATCATATTCTTTGAAAAATAGTCATTGCTATAAACCACCTAAACAATGCAAACACTAAACTGCTCTCTCAATTGAATGGATTAGAAAGCATATGAAGTTTTATTAATAACGAATTCCTCAATGCTATCGTTTTGGGTGTGTAGTCAACACAAACCCTATTCAGGATTTAACCGGCTTCCTCCGAAGGAAGAAGTTTCATGGGAGTATGAAATTCACAAGCGGTCCCCCGTCGCATGTATATCCCCGTTAGGGGAGATGACGAAGTTGGGTTTTTGCGACTTTTTGTAGGGGGCTGTTGACGTCCTCCTACATACAGCACCTGGACTTCCCAAATTGGTCACCCACTTTAGTAAAGGCTCAATGCTGCTTAACTTCGGTGATCTGATCGGAACCCGTGTGTCAACGTGATTATACCGTATAATGAACAAAAGAGATTCATATTTCGAACCTTCAAAATATAGTACACCAATTAATAATATTCGATATCAAATCACGTATGTCCATAATATTTTCATCAAACTGTATATGAGAATAAAATGGCATGATGAATATCGTACACAAATACATGTGCTCAATTGACAAAAATAATAGATGTTAACCATAAGTGTATATGCTCGTTAGTCTTTGGAATCTATATTCCAAACTTTTGTCTAGGTTTGCACTACGTTATTCATTTTACGGCGTATTTATTTCACATGCGTTTTCCGGCTACTTTTCTTTTTCTGACATTCTCTTTTTTTTTAAACGTTTTTGTTCATTTATTTTTAAAACCTAAATATGATACGACAAAAGCATAAAAAAACAGTAAAAAAAATCTTTAGTGAAAACAGGAAAACAGGAAATTGTATAACTAAGCAAATCAGTCTATTTTGTTTATTAATGTTTTCCTCAAATGTTGCGTAGCCTGTTTGTTTCCCGACTTCAACCTGGATGTCTTCAAGTCTAGCACAAACAAATTCCAGATGAACCGCCCCCCTAAGTAATGACACCTTACCAATTCTCCAATACTATTGCTACACTATCCCTTTGATTGCTGTACACACAGTAACCCTTATCCCTGAGTGGCCATTGGGCCTTGATAAGTGGTGAACTCCATGTAAAAAAATACACCCACTGTGTAAATGTTATATATACAAATATGTGCATGCGTAAAATTGTGATTATTTATTGGTGTGAGCACGCCATGTAGATCACAAAAGAGATTTACAAGAAATGAGTTAATCTCAATATTTATCTTTGGGAGGAAATAAAATTTCTAACATGCCAAAGAGTACAGGATGCAGCAAGCAACAGTACACAAGTGTCTTCGTATACTGGCTGACATCACAGGGATCGGTTATAATAAATAGATGACATAATACTCCTCTTATAAATAAAGAACCTGCCACTTCTTAAGAACGCTTTATTATCAAGGTTAACGATCAAATAAGCGCTGAATATATGTATATATATATATATATATATATATATATATATTAAAATAAGGAGGTAGTTACCAACAATGTATATTTTTTAACATTATTTTATTATTCCGTGTCTTGGTTTTTCATTGAGAATTATTTTTAGATCATTGTAATAATGTTTTTAAATCATTACAATTATTTTTAACGCGTTTCAGACATTCTGTGAAGCGTCCTGTTCAGAAATTATTTTCAAAATGTGTTGAAGATGTAAAAATAGCATTTTCGTAGTTCATTTGAAGTGCTTCCAAGGGGTGGAAACGTGTAAGTGTCTAATATTCATTGGGATGTTCAATTTTTATAACTCTTTTATTGCTCTTTTATTGGGCTGTGTTGTGTTTCTCTCTATCACCCTCTCTTTCTGCTTGTATTTTTTCTTTTCCTTTAGGGTAGGATGTGTGTGTGTTTTCTTTTATTGGTTTGAAAATGTGTCTACTGTTTTATAGTATTATGAGGTTATTTGCTTCCCTAGGAAGGTGAATGTGATCCAAAGTCGTTACTAATGTGTATGTGTGAGGAGAGGGGACCAGCTCTTCTGAAATAAGGGTAGGGGTGCTTTCATTCTATTTTGATGTGTGTGTGTGTGTGAGAGAAAGAGAAATAGAGACAGGGGGATAGGAAATGTGTGAGAACAGCTCTCAACATGTACTCAAGGAATCCTTATCTACAGATGTGAAATTTGGTATATAGGGTATACAGACATGTGAAAAACATATATATCAGTTTTACTCCGAATTAAGTCCCGCCAAGGAGTCGAAATTTAGAAATTGGTACGAAAGGGTCATCAGATTTTTATCTGTCTGTCAGTTGTGGCATGTATGTGCGGTTGCATGACATGACCGCTTTCCTGTGTTAAGAAAAAGTAGGTTTTAAAGCATGTGTTAAACTCGTTTAATGATTAATTATAGTACTTGACTCATTGTCTACATGTTTTGGATTCGATCTCGGGTCGACTATGTTTTTACTTATTAGAAATTAACTGTATAGCAAAAACAACACTCGCATGCACATACCCCGGTTTATTCCCGCTTTTTACTTCATCTTTAAAAGGAATTTAACGTTATATTTAGTACATACGATATGCCTATTTATAAGAAATAACAAATCTACGTTAATTTATATATATTACTCATGCGTATATTACGACCGCTAGAATATATATATATATATATATATATATATATATATATATATATATATATGGTCATCATAGAGTACTGTTTCGTTGTTTCACAGCTCATCATGCGGCTAGAAAGGCAACTTCCTCAAACCAGGATCGAAATCCTACCGCCAAAACGATATATATATATATATATATATATATATATATATATATATATATATATATATATATATATATATAACTACTTAATTTACTCACATAAAATTAATATACGAAAGTATAGATTTATGCGTAAAATTTAAATATTTACTTCAAAAGTGCTCAATACGTAGGTAGAGCTAGTTAGTAAGTTAAAAAATGTATATGGCGATTAAGCTATACTGAATATTCCGCGTTTCGTCCACTTTAGGACTCTTCAGGCTTATGCGCGAATTCTGTGGTTGTTTGTTGTTTTTATATGCGCATAAGCCTGAAGAGTCCTAGAGTGGATGAAACGCGGAATATTCAGTGTAGCTTAATCGGCATATACATTTTTGTGACTTACTATATATATATATATATATATATATATATATATATATATATATATATATTAACCTATTTGCTTGTTGAATGAAAAAAATTGGGATGGTGTAACATCCGGAAGTGATAAGAAATACAAATTGTACAGCCACAACGGGCTTTAGAAAATCTCCATATTCTGTTGGGTGTGTACAGAAATGGGGTGTACATAATGGGAGTAGAAATATAAGAGCGCAGAGAAAATCAGGAAGACGAAAGTATATATAATGAGGAGTAAGCGAAATATGTCCAGACTTTATAGGTTATCCCAGTAAAATGAGTGAAATAGCATTCTGGAAAAATACAAAAATAGTTCAAAATGAGATGAAGTGGGATATGCAAGTATGTCAGAATATCGGTGTTTATTAGCATGCTCAATATAATATAATATAATATAATATATATATATATATATATATATATATATATATATATATATATATATATATATATGCTAGCAAAAGCACCCGTCGTTGACTGGGTTCAATAGCAGCCGACAGAAAATGGACTCTGATTTATGAAAGTATGATAGGTTATTAAAAGGAAGGGTTGTAAAGAGATAGCTTCTAATTTGGGGGTATCAAAACCAAAGAAAAATATGATGAAAATATATATAATATACGATAAAAATAAAATAGATAACCCCCATAATTTATTATACCATACCTGTTCACATTAAACACTTATCACAATATTCTTTGGATCTATATTAAATCAAACTTGTTAAACTTTGTGACATATTTCCATTCTATGGAGGTCAGGTGCGAACGAACACCCCATAATTTTATCATACCAGATTTCTTCAAACTGAAACATAATTATCAAAATATACTTACGCAGATAGATATGCAAAGTCTTTATTAAAGTTTGTGCCTATTTCAATTCTATGGGAACCAGGCGCGAAGGCAGACCCCACAATTTTATTATACCATCCCTATTTAAGTTAAAACATACTTATCAAAGTATTCTTATGTACCTCTATATCAAAAACACTTGTAAACGTTTTTTTTTTAAATTTTTTATATCCATACTTTGTGGATCAGGCGCGAAAGCAGACCCCACAGTTTCAATTAACCACCATTCTGCCAGATCAAACATACCCATTCCTGTGTCTCGATACATCTACTATCATTATATTTAATCAGTTTTTTTAAATATTCAACCATATAGGAGCCTATTCGTGACCAGACACACACACACACACAAACACACACACATTCAGCATAATATTATATATATATATATATATATATATATATATATATATATATATATATATATATATATATATATATTATAATTATTTCGTATTAGTCTCACCTTTTGGGTATTTTGAGTTGGATATTTTCAAGTCTTTAGTTTTACATATTCAAACTGTAGTTTAACTCTTTCACGGTTTAAATATAGCAAGCATTTTGTAGAATTGTAGAAGAAATTGTCTCGGGAATCAGATTAAGTCATTTCTCGTAGCTTTTTCTTATGGTCCAAAACCTTCCTATTACAATGGAAATCATATTGCCGTCGTTACTTTTCAATAGTCTTAATAACTTCCATGTTAGATTTGGATATTTTTTCATTTTCTTTTCTTGCTGGTATCGAAAGGGCAGGTTATGTCAACAATTGAGCCAGTTCTCTTGTTTTGTTAAGAAAAAATCTCAAGTTTATAGTGTTTATGAATTTTATCAGTTTGTATGAGCATACCATTGAGATTTTCGTTTTTCTCTACCACTTTTAGTTTATGCTCACACCAAGACACATTGTGGTCTTATTTATAGCGTTTCCAGTGTAAAACCCAAGCAACTTTGTTGTGTTGCTATTTTTATGCTGGTGTTGAGCTAGCATAGGGCAGTCTGATATAATATGCGCTAATGGTCCTTTCCTTTCGTTACACAATCTGCACATCGGTGATTCTACAGTTCTGCTGATGTAGCGTTTGCTTAACCTAGTGACAGTTGCTTGTACCTAGATTGCCATTAATGTTTTTTTTTTTTTTTTTTTTTTTTTACATTTTCACCCCAAACAAGGCACATTGCCACTTTGGTGTAGGGGGCTACTATCAGGGGAAACATCTACTGGGGTACTATGTAGGGATTAGGGCAGCGAGATGTTGGTTCACGTTGCACTTGAACTTATGCATGTCAGTACAGTTGGGGAAGCAGTGACCCGGAATGGAATTCCAAAGTCTAGCAGTTCTGGGGAAGAAACTACTGGAGTAGAAGGATCTTTTACATCTAGGGATCTCTACAGTGTGGGGGTGGGATTTTGCATCTTGTCGGGTCTGTCGAGGGTGTTCACGTCGTGGGGGCACAAGTGCTTGCAGTTCTTCAGAGCATTCACCATTATAATACTTGTAGAACAGGCAGAGGGATGCAACGTTTCGACGATGGGACAGAGGCTGGAGTTTTGATGCCAGTTTAGGGCCTATCAGATTTGCGACTCTCTTTTGAACCCTGTCAAGGAGCGAGAGACTAGTAGCCGATGCACCGGCCCAAATATGACAGCAATACTCCATACATGGGCGAATAGTGGCCTTATAGAGGTACAGGATACTTTCGGGTGTTAAAAGTTTTCTAGCACGGTAGAGAGAGCCCACCTTCCTTGCAGCGGCCCTGGCAATGCCCTCGATGTAACTGTTCCAACTCATGTTTCCAGTGAACGTTAGGCCAAGGAGTTTGAGAGACGTACTCTCAGATAAAGAGTCGTTGGCCATTGCTATAGGTGGTAGAGAAGGTTTCTTGTAATTATTGAATGAAACCAGTTTTGTCTTGGTGGCATTGAACGTGACCATCCATTTTTGTCCCCATTCCACTACTGATTGGAGGTCATCCTCTAGTGTTTCTGCCATTACTTTAGATATATGTTCGTTTGTTTTCCTGTCGTGCCTGCTATAGAGTGTGGTGTCATCAGCATATATCCCCATCTCAGAGGTAATCTTGTCGGGGAGGTCATTTATGAATATCAGGAACAGCAGAGGTCCCAGGATAGATCCTTGGGGCACTCCCGCATTTATATCATATTGTTTAGATGTACGACCGTCGAGGACAACCTGGATTTTTCTCTTATCTAAGAAGGATTTAATTATGTTAAGTATTCTACCAGTGATACCGTAAGATCTAATCTATCTGAGGAGACCCTCATGCCATACCCTGTCAAAAGCCTTAGATATATCTAGAGCTACCGCTCTTCCCTCTCCCGCTTCGTCCAGTGAATGGTATATGCGTTCAGAGATTACAGTTAGGATGTCTGCCGTGGAACGGGCTTGTCTAAATCCATATTGACGGTCGGTCAGAAGTTTAGCATCTGTAAGGTGTTGGACTAGAGCATGGTTAATTAAGGTCTCAAATATTTTGGCAAAAAGTGGGAGGAGGCTAATAGGGCGATAATTTAATGGGTCAGTTCTTTCGCCAGAATTCTTGAATACTGGTACTACAGAAGCAGTTTTCCAACAGCTCGGAAAGCAAGATTCATTAAGGCATTTGTTGTAGAGTTTGGAGAGAACTGGAGCTACTTCGGCCGAGCACTTTTTTAATAGCACAGCTGGGATGAGGTCGGGTCCACATGCTTTGGAAGTGTCAAGGTTTTTTATGATAGCATGCACCTGAGCAGGGGTGATTTTCAGGTCGTCTAGCGTGGCGTCTGTCCGCATAGGAAATTTAGGTAGGGGGTGGTTTAGAGGGTCCAGTGTGGAGTTTGAGGCAAACCGACTGGCAAGCATGTTAGCCTTCTCGGTTGCTGAGCAAAGAACCTCGTGATTGTTGGTTAGTGGGGGAATTGTTGATTGCCCGTTATTTACTACACTGTTGTAGATTTTCCAGAAGTCACGAGTTCCTAGTTTTTGTGCTTCGATGCGTTTTTTCGTGGTTTCCGTAAATTCCCTCTTAGCTGTCGCTATTTCTTTCTTAACGTTACTTCTAGCTTCTATGTACTTCTGTCTGTTTGAACTGGACTTATGTCGGTTAAACCTGCGGAATGCATGCTGCCTTTGAGCAATGGCAGTTGCGCAAGTCGAAGTAAACCATTGGGGAGAGTAGGGCTTGCTATAGAATTTCCGCATGGGAACATGCGCTTCGATTGCAGTTTTGAACCATTCAGTGGTCTCGGTTGCACACTGTTCAGCAGGAAGAGAAAAAATATTTCCCCATGGGGCGTCTCTAATAAGATCTCTGATAGCTTCCCAGTCAGCCTTTTTATAGTATCTCGTTGTTTTGAGCACTGGCTCTTCAGTTTTGGGTCTAGAGTTTAGGGCGATTTCAACCATTATCACCGCATGATCAGCGTTCCCAAGTGGGCTGTCGGCTTTCGTTACACAATCATCAGGAACTGTGGTCAAAAACAGATCTAATAGTGATGCGTGTTGTTCTTCCTGATCAGGGAAGCGGGTTGGAAAAGTAACAATTTTCGCTAGGGAGTGAGATACAGAGAAGCTATGAGTTGCGCTGCCTGCTGCATCTGTGTAAGTAGAGAATCCAAGCCAGTTTTTGTGATGGACATTAAAGTCGCCAAATACATGTACTTGGGCGCTAGTGTCGAAGGAGAGTGCTGTGTCTATGCTGTCAGATACTTTGTTTATTATGGTGCAGTCTTGGGTCGAGGGAGAGCGGTAGAGAAAGTAAAAGTAGCTAATGTTGTGTTGCATGATTAGTCTAAAGCACATAAAGGCTTGATCATCCGTTTCTAGGTTTGTTTCTCTAGTCAAGGGAAGGGTATTACGAATGTAAACTCCAAGTCCGTGCATATGTCTGTCAGAGTCCTTACGGCAGAGTGGGAGATATCCAGGCATGTTAAAGTAGTTAGAGGGGATAGAGGAGTGTAGGTTAGTCTCACTTAGTGCTAAGATATCCGGGGTATTTGTTAGGAGAAATGCTTCAACATCAGCTAAATTAGTTCTAAGCCCACGGATATTTGTGAATGCAAGCCTTAAGGGAGGAGGCAAGTTGGATTTGTTTGACCCTAAGCCTGGTTTAAGCTTATTTTTAGATTGTACTGTCATCATGTTTTTTTAACGAGTTTCAGTTGGGTTAGGGGAAGCCGAACAGGAGGTTATGCAGAATATCACACATGCATCACAAGTAGACCATCAGTTGACCCTACATCAACTAGGACTGTGGCCTCAGGAAAGCCCACCGGGGATGAGTGCAGGGTCCCTTTTCATGCGCGCCATGGCACTGCAAACATCCCGATATTATTCAACTGTTGATGGAGCAGCCGCTCTAAGCGCTACCAAAGAGTTAGGGCTCCTGTACTACCAGTCGGAAACAGCAGCCAGTAACTGTCAATCCGGTACCCTCAACCCATCGGAGGAAGGTCAACCCAATCTAATTGCTCAGGCATATGTGGTACTCAAGCATTCTCAAGTGCCCAGCTTTAGGGGTGGGGTGTGTCGGGAGTAGGGAAACGGCGTTCATTGCCCTAGACAAGAAACAAGATCTACCACTGGGTGTTTCTGTCGAATCACTGTGATAGTATCTCTGCGCCTGACTAATAGGCAAAGAAGGAGTATGGAAGCCGGGCGATAGGCAGGACCTATCTACTCCTTAAGCATTTTAGGTTTGCAAACCGGTAATTTGATTGAGTCACCAGCTCTAGGAAGGTTGTCATCCAAGACTGAAGAGGCCTCCCTCCTCTTTGGTTTGGTTTCAGAGTTTTCCTTCTCCTAGACGGATGATCTGGAAAGATCTACTAGGTCCGTCACCACTGAGAGGGTTTGCTCCGCGCCTGGGTTCTAATCCAGGTATTTCTGCGACCCCGCGTTGTTAGTTAATGTTATTGGGTTAGTTTGTAGAGGTTATATCTGCTAAAATAGTTACACTCTTCAAAGTGGATTAGGGACATTGTTATTTCATTGTTACTGGATAAAGAGGTTGAGTAGAGCTCATGCAGTGTAAGCAACTATGATTGTAAGGAGGCTTGTTAGGAGGAGATAATGTGGTTTGAGGCTTTCTCTTTTGTATATATATATTTTTTCTTTTTTCTTTTTATTTTTATTTATTTATTTATTTATTTTTTATTCATGTGAGCTTGGGTCTAGTATAATATTAGAGTGTGAGTTGTGCCCAAACTATATTTTAGATGATAGCAGGGCATGAGATGCGAGTGCAAATATAGTACGGGTAAAAACAGTAAGTTTTGAGTCATGTGTAATTTGGTAAATAGATATATGGGCTGGTTTTAGTAGGTAACCTGGTTAAAAAAGGCATTACTATGCTTCCATTTCCATTGTTACTGGGAGAGGGTATAGGTAAAAATTCGTGCTGTGAAAGCAGCTAAATTTGCTACAGTATTGGATTTGGGAGAGACGAGTTAATGTATGGTTAGATATAGTTTTGTAAATTTAGGAATGGATGATTAGGTATGGTTTAGTAGGTTTAGGATAAGGATAAAGTGTTAGGGTATGATTTACTTATTATTAGAAATTCTGATTTGGTGCCCAAACCGAATATTTAGTAAGACTGAAAGATAAGATATGCTCAGTATAGATACAAGAGAACATTTGATATGGAGTACAGTTATACCTGATAGATATAGGTTATTGCATATGTTGTAAATATTGTTAAATATAGATGGATGGATAAGTAGTAATGTATACGAATGCATGGAATTTTGGACACTTTGAGTAAGTTGCCTTTAGACTACAACGAAGGAGAATGACTTCGCCTTTCTCTTAATATCCGGAAGTTTTTTTTTCAATGAGTACCGGTTTAGTTTGTGTAATGATTATTGCAATACTATCTCCTAATAAAGAGATATTAATGGTCGCTGTTCATTATAGATTACTTTAAGTCAATGTATAGGACTATGGCTAGTAAGTATTTACTTAGAAGCTTGGTTATGGGTTAGGAGTTTTAATCAGGGGCATACCTAGGAAATTTTGGTTGTTAATGGGTATCGATTTTCGAGTCTGTTAGGGTCAAGGGCGGAGACCAAGGACCTCTCTAAGTTACGTGAAATGGATTAGGTTTAGTGGCAACTTGGGAAATAGAGCAGTTTGATTTGTTAGTGATCAGGAGAAAGAGAATTTAAGTAAAAAATAAAAAGGTTTGTCATGCAAGACAGACGATGCAGTCATCTTGGAGGTAAAGTATCTATAGGGGGTACTTAGTATACAACCAGCAGTATTTTTCAGTTTTGAGAGGAATTTTAGGTGCAATAGTTTCATGGTTTGTTGTACAAGTCCGTAGTCTAGGTCAGGGACGAAGCACTTCTAATATTGCAACTGGGTGTATCTAATTTTAAAAGTAGTTGAATAGAGTATTATGAGGTGTTCTACTTAGCTTAGGGATAGAAAGGAAATTTAAGGTAATATTCAGAGTGATATAAGCAATTTCATGAGGATCAGATATATGATCACTGGATGTTATGCTGCTCAGAAGAATTCTTGTATATATTCAGAAGGATGTCTTGGTGATATAAGGTCTGATACATTAAGAGTCTGAGGATACATGAGGTTGTAAGCTGATGAGGATTCAGTACAGGCGATTATATATAGTTAACAAAGGTGGTTTAGTTAGTACGCACGTATTGTACATATAAGTATACTGCTTCAGTTCTATCCTCTATTGTAAAGGAAACCCCGTCTGCATTTCGATTGGCAATTTTGTCAAAAGAGGAAATTTAAAACAGCTTATCTAATTTTTCGTATTTTGATGAACTGATGGATCAAGAGCAAAGGTGTCCGGAAAGGAAATGGCAGTGTACAAGTAAGGGGGGGAGGGTCACTGATATCTTATTAGCGTTATTTTTATTGAGAAAATTAACATAAAAAAATCGCCTTGCGATGGCTGATTTATATTAAGTAACGTACTTAAATAAAGTTTTCATATCCTCTAAATAAATACGCATAATTTCTTCTTTTTTTTTTCTTTTTATTTTTTTAATCGAGTTTATCTTTACTATAGCATTGACTTATTTAAGTGAGATGGGTTTTGTAAACTGCGAAATGGTCTATTTAAATGTAGAAAATTATCGGTTACAATATGCCTGGAAATGTAATAAATTCCCGTTGTAATTATCTCTAACTTTAGTATTCTTAAAGAATAGAACGTGTAGTTATTTTTCCAAATAATATATTGCATCCCTTTTCCAAAGTGAAATTCTTTTTCATCCCAGATTTAGTACCTTTTCCCATTGTAATTCATGCAGAAGAATGTAATTAATTTCAGAAATATATTTTTTACATTTCCTTCTCTATATATTTACCACGTTTCCAACACCAAGAAATTTTCGACCACCTTATTTTCTAGGCCGATACAATCCATGTGCGTCTCTTGTTTTGGTAAAAAATAATAAACGGTAAGCATTTTATGTGATTTTGCGTTTAAACATTTTAATTATTCTAAATTCGACTTCAGTATACTAGCAGCATATCGAATGATATTAACTGATCGAACATTTGTGTCATATGTTGTATTCTGACTATGGAAAAATATTTGAGAATTATCCTTAAACTTTCGTTGTATTCGGCTGCTATTTCATTTCTATGTTCCAAGTTTTATCGGTGTTCAGCATCCCCAAATATGTGTAGCGTCTCTCGCTGTTAAGACTCTGTTTCAGATATACTGTTGGAAGTCTATGGTTATCTGAGAGGACTAGTTTTATTTTTCTATCAAATGAATAGCACATTTTGTAATACTAAATTTCATATTAAGCTTAATAAAAAAAGATATGAGCGTATTTATTAGAGTATGAAGCTGTTCTAATACCTTAAAACAACTTTAAGGTCATTTCGGAAGAGTAGATGATTGACTGAAGGAGATCTTTTTCAAAGCTAATATCCTGCGGTCACGCCTTGAAAAATATGAGTCAGAAGGCTCCCGCTATTGAATAAAATCAACGGAGAAAAACTATCGCCTGGCAAAATCTCATAATTTTCAGTTACCGCAATGTCACATTTCCTGCATTACACTGATTGCCCAATTCTTTATACTGTACTATATGAATGTTCGAATTCTCAAACCATGTAAAAGTTATGTTTTTATAATCTACTCAACCTATTGCGAGTGTGGTGTGTGTGTTTCGATTCCTAATATGACAGGGGATGTAATCCGTCTAGTGCATAAGGTATAAGTTAGTGTTAAGTTCATGCTTGCATGCTTTTTCGCTTCCAACTCACACTGCTGGCTAATCTCACGGTGAAAAGGGAGCAGCTATGCATAAGTCTTCTTTGCCAGTACATAGTCTCTCCATCATCAAGACTCCTACAGTGCGTCCGCGTTGGTCACACACGGTAACTGGGTGATTTGCGGCCCCAGGTTAAACCTGTAGATCTCGGAGTAGTAGGGGACCCCAGAGGTAGTGCGTTATGGCCCACCGATATGTGGACACGCCTTGGCATACTACCAACCCCATACCTCATTGTCTTGTGGGTGCCCTTGGTTGGGCGACGACTGGGGGAACCAACCCCAAAATCAAACACCACTGCCTTATGGGCCTTATCACAGCAAAAGGCTAAGAGATCGGAACTTTGACTTCAAATCCTACTACTTGCTTACAGTTTTCCTTAAAAGGCTATGGAACCTCATCCAGAAAAAAACGGCGTAATGGCGGACACGATAGGGCGACTGTCTACCTCACTGAGATTAATTTCGGCCAGAAGCTGCGGCCTCCTCTGTTGCCAGTCGTCGCGGGTTCACTCCACTGTAAATGAGCATCGGATGCTCAGATGGTGTTTATCTGATGCGCAAGAGATACTAGGCCTAAATTGTGCAAACAAGTTAGAAGCCAAGGTGGAAAGTCCTGTACCGAAGAATAAAGCACTGAGGCTCCGATTAGTCATAAGCAAAGCTGACGGACTGCATGATGATGATGATGATGATGATGATGATGATGATGATGAGAATGATGATGATGATGATTACGATTGCGAGGATAGTAGTACTTCGTTTGCACTCTTTTTAAAGTTATTTTATCGATCATTAGCTGATCATTGGTGGATCCTTATCTATATTTGGAGTGTATCAAAGAGTTATTATTATTATTATTATTATTATTATTATTATTATTATTATTATTATTATTGTTGTTTATATTTTTATTATTATTTATATTCTCTTCTTCCTCTTCTTCTTCCTCTTCCTCTTCTTATTGTATTATTTTTTTTTTTAGTTATTGATTTAGCTTTTGGGGTTTATATAAAACGCTTAAAACATCACCAAAACTTACTTATTTTGTATGGGCATTTTAATAACTGATGTACACCTGTTATTAATGATGCGAATATGACAACAGCAGGAGAGAAAGAGTGGAAAATAGAGATCTCACTATTCAACGAGCAATAACTTACGACATTCGAACAAAACGTCATTTCAGCTGCGCACGCTGAAAATATTTTTTCTATTTAAAAAAATGAATTATTGTACTGTGGCAGGTATAGAGGAGTTAAATACATGATGCTAAGTTAGGCATCAGTAGATGAATTACATGTATTACAGGTAAAAATTGAGTTTCAAGAAGAAACCAGTAGTCAATGCAATACAGAGAAAAATGAGATATCAAAGTAGTGTAAAATACTATGAATAAGAAATTTCGAATACCCATATATGTGATTGTAACTGCTTCTTTAACATTATTAGAATGTGCTAGTGGTCAGGAGATTCAAAGGAACAGCATTTTCTTACAGGAATTGAATCAAATAAAATGTCCTCTCGCAAAACATTTGCAAGAAATACCCGTCTATCTACAACTATTATCACCATTTTCACAGAGTCTTTATCTGTGCCTAAAATAACACGCAAATCCCATTAGAAAAGTTCCTAGAAATACTGGTATGTAGAAACACAATATCACGTAGCTGCCTCACAGTTGACTAAAATAAGTTTGTTTCGAGTTCAACGAAACACATTTTTGTTGAGCCATTGTCTTCAATCAAATTCTGCCCAATTTCAACCACTGCTGATTATGTTGTATTACTAGCCATCTATTAAATCTGTTTTTTTTTTGTCTTGATAAGTGTCGGTTACCTTATTATAGTTTCCATACTCTTACTTTAAAAAGTAAAAGTAAATAAAATATATCTAAACATAAACGAAAAGATTAACCCCTCTAAAAACGTTTATTATTTGGATATTTCTGATTCTTGTTCTCATCTTTAGTCTTATTTTGACAACATTTGGGTCCGACTCGCTTAAGGTAGATGTAGCCGTCTATAAATGTCCCGTGACATAGCGGATAATTTACTTGGTAAAATTCAGTTAAAAAGTCACACTTTTCATTAGGTTGAAAGTTTCAGATCTTAAGACATAGTACTAGAACCCAGTACTGGCTGACGCAACGAGAACATGCTGTCCCCGTGGAACAAATAATTGTTCTGTTCTACATTTTCCGCAAGATTCTCGAGTTAGATAGACGATTCCCGTGTTAAACAATATAGCCTTAAAAAAGGTTTCAGGTTACATCATTCAAAATCTTGTGAAAATTGCACCCAAGATGAGAATGCTTCTTCAAATAAACCAAATAATACGAATAATCAAACGTCATCCCCAAAATCCAGGAACGTAAACTTTAGAAAATTACGGGCAAATTTCTTAAGCTAATAGACTTTGACTGTTGACATTAAAAAACATTAATGCATATTAGCTACAACTTATTGATTGCTAACGGTCCATGATAAAGTTGAATTCATTTTGCACATGGCTTAATTTGATGTCAGTATATTGCACCAGTGAAAAGTCGTATGAAGTTACATATAATAGAAAAACTGATCAATCTATCTTCTTGGCCGCAATAATGGCGGTCGCCTTTTAGGAAAGCTGCTCTTTATGTGTTATGAGGTGAGGATAACATGACTGTATAAGGATAATATGAATGCATAAGGATAATATGAATGCATAAGGATAATATGAATGCATAAGGATAATATGAACAAAAATAAAATCCATTAATTATTTTTGAATTATTTTGTGTTCTTATTTTTAAGACCTTTTATAACAGAAAGAAAAGGAGCATAAAAGAGAGATGTTACTACCCAATATGCAATAACGTAGAAATACAGAGACATTTATTTATTCAATTATGGCTCACAGTAGTGTGACAAACGTACCTATATATCTACTTTCCAAAAGTAAAACCTAGTTGAAGAGTGACAAACCTAAGAGTAGTACAATTAAAATGAGCGACCTTTTTTGCTCACAAATGTATTTTCCTATATAGTAACTACTGTTCTCAATGCACTTTTTCCAGGAATTCAAAACGCATCTATGCTTCTGACACACGCCTATGACAAATGTTGCTTTTCTAGAGTCTCACACTGTCAATATCTACAACAGAGAGATAAAACGTATAGGTAACTCATATATAAGTTCAGTCATCATAACAATGTAATTTGCGATGCTATCTAATTTATTCGGGTGAAAAAAATCTGAGTCATTATTTTTGGAAATATGGATTCAAATATGTCGTATTTAGACATACATCATATAAACTTTCGAGGTTAACTTAAAACGAAATAGAAATATTGAAATATGAATTGTCCAAAATACAGTTGTTTGTTGATTATTATTTCTTTTTATTAGACTAGTGCTTAAGAGTGATGCAAAATGTTTTTTCACGTTTGGAGTCAAAGGCCTGCCCATTCCTTGTTCTATAATCTTTTAAATAATAATTATCAAAACGAAAAAGGTATAATATATAAAAACGATTAATAAACTTTAGAATATCATGTAGAATATCATTAAGCCTTTAGACTTTTTTTAAATGTTAAAACTAGGGATTTTGGCTACAGCTTATTAAGTGTTAATGGTCCATTTTTAAGTTGAACTCATTCGACACGTGATCAAATCTCATCATAAAATAAGCTGAAAAGATTAGCAACAAATCAAACTTTGCTTTAACTTTACAAATGAAATTGACATGGGGATAATTGAATCATTAACGACACTTCAATTTGATAGCAGCATCAACTATTGAAAGGGGGATTATATGGTAACGCATTTAGCTTAAAATTAAATCGACATTAAACTATGCTTAAATTAGATGTAATCTTTTCTGAACTTAATGAAATGATGACAATCAACGGAGAAAGATCCTAAGCGACTTTAATAAAAAGCTACATCTAGTCAATGGGAAAATAGTACTTAATATTAAAAAAGCATTTGATAACTCATTTAGAGTGATGATATTTGTATGTGGTGCAATGATAAACATTAGTGGATGAATTAAATATGAAACTAAGTGTCAAGAGAAAACTATTGTAAGATGTAACAAAATGAAAATAATGGGAAATGAAATGAATAAAAATAATATAGATAGAACATTATGAATATATATATGTGTGTGGGGGGTGGAGTTTGTGTGTGGGGGTTGTGTGTGTAGGGGTGTATGTGGGTGTGTGTGGGGATGGATGTGTGTGTGTGTGGATGTGTGTGTGTGGATGTGTGGGAGGTGTGTGGGTGTGGGTGTGTGTGGGTGTGTTTATTAATGCTTTTTTGACATTAGTAGGCTATGTTAGTGAACAAACGAGATTAAGAAACATGCAATATTTCGTTATGATCTGAAATTAAAAAGGTAACATCTAGTGGTGTATTCCTAATAATAATAGCAAAATAACTAAATGTTTATAAATCAAAGAATATGCTAACCCTTAGTGTTGTCTTTTTATAATAAAAGCGAAAAAACTAAAAATGAATAAAATACTTTTTATACACCAAAACATTATTAATATATTTTACCAAGTTACGTGTATAGTCTTTAAACTGATTTGATTTTATTGTTGATATTTAAGAAAATATTAAATCAAGTACAGCTTAAAGTTATATCGGCATTACACAACGTTTAAATTATATGTAATTTGATGTGGACTCATATGAATAATGTAAATCAATAACGAAACATAATATTCAGCTTTAATAAAAGCTTAATAGATTAAATAGAAAAAAAGTATGCTTATGTAGGGTTTGTAAAGAAATTCATCCGATAAATATAGAAGATCGAAAAAAATATGATCCTAAAAATAGCTTCTCTTTCCTTTAGATAAAAACGAATTTTTACCGAGGAATATTTTGCGTTACACTAACCAAGGGAGATAATAAAATCACAGCAAATCTCTTCCTCAGAAAAGGGAAAACAGAATAATTTCCATCTAGAGATATAGTTCCGTAATGGATCACTCGACTACAGATCAAATTGAACCCCGTTCCATCCCGGATGTACCACATTATTTAATTTCAAGTTTTTCTCATTAATGAATTCAATTTACGATCAAAGAAGAGGTACCATTTAAAATCGCTGCAAATATTTTCTTGATTTGCATATTTTAAAAATAATCAATAATCAAAAGTGACTTTACGAGCACATTCGTGATCAAGCCAAAATATCAGTTGACATGATATTGTAAGAAACACAGACGAAATTTGATCAACTATATTATAATTATTATGCTTTTATTTGTTTTTTATTTGTTTTTTTTTTTTCGAATAGGTCCACCGGAAAAATATTCCTCGTACTATACAATATTCAATAGACGATTGAATCTATAATAATACATACGCAATCTGCATGAATTAAAATACCATGTTTAAGCGTATTGTACGATCGAGCAACGACAGGCGTTCAGCTAGTTATCTTATATACGTTGCTTGTAATTGAAAAGAAATTATCTGTTGAAGAAACATCACTTCTGCATTGTTCTGACACTTATGCACAGGATATTCCAACAGTCACATGCAAGAACATTTAGAACGTTAACGCCAGTTTTATATTTAAAAGTCTCTTAAAAATTTCTGCAATATTGTCTCTGCAAAAGGTAAACAATTTCTAATCAAAGTTTGACAAAAGAAATAGCCAGTGAGAATAATTGATCTGTGGAAGTTTAATGTTATTAACACTGGCTGCTTTAATGGCATTCCACGTTTCCCAGTGCTCAACTGCATTTGAATTGCTGTTCTACACAAACAACTTAATAAATAGTTGCCGTTGTTTACGTTGCTGCAACCTCTTGCAACGTTCGACGCCACACGTTCATCGTCCTTTTATAGCAGCTATGACGCGCCAATTTTCGATTTCGAAAATCAATCCACCAGAAATCGAATCATTTCGGTGACTTCTTATTTCTCGACTTTAGACATGTGTCCTTGTAGTCATGAGAGGTCCACTTACACATGAAAGTATTTTATGCGGCTGTTAGATAGATTTTGTATTGGAATGTCTTCGATTAGTATCCATAATCAATAATCTAATTAATCCGATAAAGGAAGGAGCAGGCGATTTGACCAGAGTTAACACCATACATAGCATAGCTACACAAGTCCATTTGAAAAAAAAAATATTACCAAAGTTGCCAAAACGCCCGACATAGAAATCAGTAGGGCTTTTGATATTACAGTGGCACGTTCGAAATGAATGCTTCTGTTTGAATCACAATTTCACCATGATACTTGATTTTTTCATTTTAAACGTAACTCAAATTATTATCACTACACAAGCAGTAAGATCACGCATATAAAATGTACCGTCGATTTTTTATATGGCAGAGACGCATTCGAAGTCTGATTCTGCAAGCGCATACGGAAAAAGAGTTTGTCTCTGCGTCCATGAAAATATCTATGGAACAACTGGACAAAATGTAGAACATAACGATAATTGCTGAAACTTCGGGAAAATCACAGACGTTACGCAAATCTACATAGAAAATATAATTTGGCGTTATGATGTTTCCTTGCAGAGAAAATTGCTTTTAATTACAGAACTCACGCCAAGTGGACAGCCAAGAAAAAAAAAAGAACAGATTAGAAGCTATGCTTCTTTTTGAGCAAACAGACAAAGTTGTTATCCATCGTTATTAAAAGAACTGTCCTTAGTATGACATTGCCCCGTTTGGTGAACTGTGTTTATATGTGTAAACACCCATCCCCATCCTCAGAAGCGCATGGAGAACACAGAAAAGGAAACATTACATACATTAAAAGAGGCAGGTTATATATATATATATATATATATATATATATATATATATATATATTGTTGTCGTTGTTGTGTGATTACTCACTGTCAACTAGACAAAGAGATACGAACGAAGAGGTAATAAAAGAAAAGGAAATGATAAACGAAATAAAAATAGGAAAATCTAATTTTGTGTGTGATCATATAAAACGCTTTATACATTCTCATATATATATATATATGTTTAAAGAAAAAATAGAAAAAACCGAATGAAATTATTAAAAAATCAACGTTTCGTCCTTGTCTCAGAGGACATCTTCAGGATAATTGAAATAAAAATGTGATAAAAGAAAAAGTCATAGATCGTGCGAAAAAAGACAGTTTTTTAAAATCCAACCCATGTCGGGAAAGGACGAATATGTGTGCGTATGGGAAGGTTGTTTGATGTCTATATATACAATTTTAAAATGCATTTAAAATAAATATGTACATTTTTTTTTCTTTTTCTTCTGCGAAACTACTCATTTTCCTGAAACATTCAAAGAAAAACGGCTAGCCAGGATCCACCCTGATACCTTGCTCTTTGATTATTATTTTCCCTATGCTAGGGGTTAAATGGTAGAAGCCTTTTCTTTGCGTAATAGTATTAGTATTCAAAATTAGTGCTGATTCTAAAAGTCTTCTTTTAGCTCTATCTATCACGTATTTAATAATTTTCGCTTGATCTAAATTAAATGAGTGATCGTGTTCTGCACAATGGCAAAAGAGTGCATTTAGGGCGTTACCATTCCTCATATCTCTTCTGTGCTCGTTAAGTCTTAATTTCAATTTTCGTTGTGTTTCACCTATGTACGCTTGTTGACAGTTGTTACATGGGATGGAATATATACCGGCATCGGATGTGAGGGTTTTGGGAGAGTGCTTGGTAGTTTTTAATGTCTGTTTTATGGTTGAGGAAGTTGTTTGTATCAGGTGAAAACCAAGTCTATTAAGAGTGTCGTAGATTTTTGTATTTTTGGTGTGGGTGGGAATGAAAAGATGTCTGTTTAATAGTGAGGTATCTGTTTTATTTTTCTGTGTGTTTATGTTATAGTGTATTTTCGTAGCTTTTTTCTTTGCGTAAGAAATGAAATAGGATGGATACTGTAGTTTTCTTAAAACATTCGTAATATATTGAAATTCATCATTAAGATATTGGGGACTGCATATTCTAAAGGCACGTAAGAAAAACCCTATAATCATGCCCGTCTTTATTTTATCATTGTGGTGTGAGTAGTAATGAATATAGTCGTTTTTGTGTGTGGTCTTTCTATGTACTTTGAAACTCAGATCAGTTTCTGATCTGATGAGGAATATGTCTAGAAAAGCTAGGGAGTGGTCTTGTTCGGATTCATGTGTAAAATTTATAGATGGCTCCACTGAATTTAATTTATTTCTAATTTGTTCTATTTGTGTGTTTTTAGGGAGAAAAATAAGAATGTCATCTATATATCTAAAATATGTGGAGTTTTTAGGAAGTCTGTGTTTAAAAGAGTTGGTTTCTAAGAATTCTAAGAATAAGCAGGCTAGTACACCACTAAGGGGGTTACCCATAGGGAGTCCAAATTTCTGTCTATAGTAAGAATTATTAAATTGAAAGTAGGTTCTATCAGTGATGAGTTTTATAATTTGTATTAGTGTATCTGAGGAAAAAGGTAGGTCGGCTTTAATTTTGATTAAGTGCTTGTGGAGTAGATTAAGGCATTTTTTGATTGGAATATTGGTGTACAGGGAAATTATGTCTAAACTATGCATGGTTTTATTTTGCATGTCCATATTTTTTATTCTATTTAGGAGGTCACCAGAGTTTTTCATATGTGAAGTGCTGATGGTGCCCATTAGTGGAGTTAAAATTTGGGCAATAGCTCGTGCTAATTTATGGGTGACGCTTCCAATGTTTGATATTATAGGTCTCATAGGGACGTTCTCTTTATGTATTTTTGGGAGGCCGTATAATATAGGAATAGTGGGGTGGTATTCTATGTTATTTATCCATTTTTTATCATTTCCGATAAGTTTCTTTACGGATTTATTAAAAGTATCGAAATCTTTTTCTATTGATTTTAGATCTATCGGAGTGTATATATCTCCGTCTGCCAATAGTGTGTGCATTTTCTTTAGATATAGGTCTTTATCTATTATAACTATACCCCCTCCTTTATCGGCTTGTGAAATAATAATTTCTTTATTTTTTGTTAAAAGTTTTAAGGCATCAATGTATCTTTTTGGTAGTGCTAATTCTTGAGGTTGGGTAGTTGTTAAAGCTATTATCCCTTGTATGAAGCCTTTAGTAAAATCAGAGTCCTCTTGTCTATAATTTTTTAGGGTTGTGTTAGTAGTAATTTTCGAATGCTTGCCGGTAGCGAATTTAAGACCGAAACTGAGAGCTTCAGTCTCAATGTCCGAGAGTGGTTTAGAAGTAAGGTTTAGAATAAGGTCTGGACGTCCCAAAGTTTTCCATTTGCTGTTTTTTATCAATTTCGCAAGTTTGTTATTCAATTTAAAGTTATGGCGTGTGTTAAATTTTTTGATAGATCTGTAAATGTTCTTAATTGATCTGGGTGTTTTCTTGTAATTTTGTTGATAATCAGCAATTAATATCCTGGCTTTCCGAAAAAGATGAGAGCTTTGGTGCTTTAAATATATTATAGATGACAAAAAATATTTCTCAATGTAATCCGGGAAAATATGGTCTGATGTTTTAAAAGATTTAGGTATGCATGCAGGTATGACTTTTTCTTCAATACATTTTTCCAGAAAAATTCTCCTGTTGTTGTGAGAATTTGCTGCGATTAAGATGCTCTTATATGTTCGCAGAGAAGATCGGTTTTCCATTTCGACAGAATGTATAAGGAATGAAAAAATGTACCAGCGGTGGTTGACGTTATGTTTAAAGAAAAAATAGAAAAAACCGAATGAAATTATTAAAAAATCAACGTTTCGTCCTTGTCTCAGAGGACATCTTCAGGATAATTGAAATAAAAATGTGATTATCTTCAGGATAATTAGAATAAAATGTGATTACGTGCCTTTAGAATATGCAGTCCCCAATATCTTAATGATGAATTTCAATATATTACGAATGTTTTAAGAAAACTACAGTATCCATCCTATTTCATTTCTTACGCAAAGAAAAAAGCTACGAAAATACACTATAACATAAACACACAGAAAAATAAAACAGATACCTCACTATTAAACAGACATCTTTTCATTCCCACCCACACCAAAAATACAAAAATCTACGACACTCTTAATAGACTTGGTTTTCACCTGATACAAACAACTTCCCCAACCATAAAACAGACATTAAAAACTACCAAGCACTCTCCCAAAACCCTCACATCCGATGCCGGTATATATTCCATCCCATGTAACAACTGTCAACAAGCGTACATAGGTGAAACACAACGAAAATTGAAATTAAGACTTAACGAGCACAGAAGAGATATGAGGAATGGTAACGCCCTAAATGCACTCTTTTGCCATTGTGCAGAACACGATCACTCATTTAATTTAGATCAAGCGAAAATTATTAAATACGTGATAGATAGAGCTAAAAGAAGACTTTTAGAATCAGCACTAATTTTGAATACTAATACTATTACGCAAAGAAAAGGCTTCTACCATTTAACCCCTAGCATAGGGAAAATAATAATCAAAGAGCAAGGTATCAGGGTGGATCCTGGCTAGCCGTTTTTCTTTGAATGTTTCAGGAAAATGAGTAGTTTCGCAGAAGAAAAAGAAAAAAAAATGTACATATTTATTTTAAATGCATTTTAAAATTGTATATATAGACATCAAACAACCTTCCCATACGCACACATATTCGTCCTTTCCCGACATGGGTTGGATTTTAAAAAACTGTCTTTTTTCGCACGATCTATGACTTTTTCTTTTATCACATTTTTATTTCAATTATCCTGAAGATGTCCTCTGAGACAAGGACGAAACGTTGATTTTTTAATAATTTCATTCGGTTTTTTCTATTTTTTCTTTAAACATAACGTCAACCACCGCTGGTACATTTTTTCATTCCATATATATATATATATATATATATATATATATATATATATATATATATATATATATATACAAGGTCTTGCCCCTTGCGTGTTAGGTGCAACATTTAACACACACACACACACACACACATGAAGACATTTAGGATACACACACATATATATATTCATTATTTTATTAATATGTGTATCTGTAGAAGATTAAGTTTAAAAGCTACAATAAACATCCATATGAATGCTTTGACCTTAATTGCTGATTTCAAAAGGCGAAGAATTAAAAGATACATCTGCCTTACTTTTAATGCTAGGTTTATTTATGGTGCCTTTTACATATATTAAAAACCCTTCCCAATACTTTTGCTGATGAGGAAACTTTGTTCTTTTTTAATACTATATGTAAAAATTATTGTCCGTGGCTTAATGTCTACCACAATAAAAACATTGTTTTCCGAAACGATCGTACAAATTATTGATTTTGTTGTTCCTTCTTGTGACACGGATTTTTAATTTAATTCTAATTTGAATTTTAAATTATCAATCACATTACTGAATATTAAATTAGCTCTAGGATATTTACCTATCGAGCTTATTATATATCTGAATTACAACGAGCACTTTTTCTTTCCCTTTATTTTAATTAAATTAGTAATTTTATTATTACATAAAAATACACTCTGCTCCTTAGACTATTGTTCTAAGCTCCTTTAAATTCATATATATATATATATATATATATATATATATATATATATATATATATATATATATATATATCGATGCTTCCGTTTAGTCTCGAAAGACTAAGGATATCCCTGTAGAGGCAGCTGCGTGAAATTGTGGGGCAAGGGTTGAGCAATTCTCCATCATACCTCTCCTGAATCAGCATTGCTTGATTCCAGTGGAAAGGAAAATGCCAGGACGAGTGAGATAAGCAGAGAGCACATATTGCACATGGAAGTCACAAATCATCACCCATTTAGTACTGACCAGGGTCAACGTTGCTTAAATTCAGTGTTCTAACGAGAATCGGCGTGCAATCTTGGTAATTCCATATATATATACATATATATATACATATATATATATAAATACATATATATATATATATAGGTGTGTGTGTGTATTTGAGTATATATATGTGTATATATGTGCATATAAATGTATATATATATGTATGTGTATATATATGTGTATATATGTATATATATATGTATATATGCAGAGAGATATGTATATCTGTATATACATGTATATAGATGTTTATATATGTGTGTGTTTTGTACATGGTAGTCACCACTTATCTAGGTCCAGAAGCCACGCGAGGAGAATGGTTATTGCGTGTACGGTAATCAATGGGATAGCACCGTCGTAATCGTTAGTGTTGGAGATTTGATAAAGTGTCTTACGTACGGGAGCGGTTTGTCAGAAAATTGTTTATGTTCGACTTGAAGACATCCAAGTTGTAGTCAGGTGGGAAACAGACAAACGGAAGAGAGTTCCACAGGCATGCACTTCTAAGAAAGAAGCTTTGTTCATGGAATCTATGTTTTATTTTGGCACAGATAAAGAGTGGGGACAATTTTTGACACTGGTTTCAGCTAGACGGGTGTTTATCGTGAAAGATTGGTGAGGGGTACCAGAGATTGGAGCTCAGACGAGCACTTGCCATGGAAGTAACCATAAAATAAAAACAGGCTCGCACCGCCTGTCTCTGGGAGAGAGGTTGCAAGGAAGAGAAAAAGGCATCCCCACTAAGCCGCGAAGTCTATTTTGTACTCTGTCAAGGCAGGATAGGTTGTTTTTAGCAGTTCCTATCCAGATGTGGCAGCTGTACTCCATCCTTTGACGTACTTGGCTTTTATATAGATAGAGAATTGCATCAGCAGTGAGATATCTTCTGGAGCTGTAGAAAAATCTTACTATTTTTTCCAGCGACCTTGGCAACAGACTTGATTTACGTGTTCCATTTCAGGTCAAGGTTAAAAGCTTATCAAAACATGGAGCATCCCCTAGACGAAAGCCAATCATTCCACTGGATGCTAGATGGGGATCAGAGCGTTTATGATGTAAAGATAGGAGCTTTGTTTAGATGCATTAAAAGTAACCTGCCACCTCTTCCCCCACTGTAACGTGCGCTCAAGATCAGAGGAGAGAGAATAAGAGAGAGCTTTATCATTTACGACATAGCTGTGCTGTCATTGATGGTTCTGTCATCAGCATAGATGCCAACGTAGATTTAAGTATGTGTTTTGGGAGATCATTGATGTAGATCAGAAAAGAACTTTGCCCCAGGACGGACCCCTGAGAGACTCCTCCATTAATACTCTGATTTCTGCCCATCAACCACTACCCTTATGAGCCTATCAGAGAAAAATGATTTAATTATTGAGAAAATATTTCCAGTTATAACGTAGCAGTAAATCCTATGAAGCAGGCCTTATGCCATACCTTATCGAAGGCCTTGGAGATGTCAAGAGCAATTGCCCTAGAAACGAAGCCTTTGTCGAGAGATTCACTTATCCTATAACAGTTAGGACATCTGCTATAAATCTTGCAGAGCGGAAACGATATTGCATGTCACTAAGAAGGTTGTTTCTGTTGAGGTGGTTGACTACTTCTTTAATATGGATTCCAACAACAATTGGTCTGAATTGAAAGGGAGATAACTTTTCACCTGAATTCTTAAATACAGGGCATACTGATGAGGTTTTTCAGGGTGTTGGAAAACACTTCTCCTTAAGGCAACGCTTAAACAGTTTTGTAAGTATAGGGCCAAGTTCTGGTTTGAGCTTTTTCAGCACTATAACTGGAATACCGTCAGGACCAGTTGCTTTACTGGAATCAAGGTTCTTGATTAGCTTGGCGACCTCACGCACATATATTTGTATGTTGCATAGCGTGTTGTCTGTTATAGGAGGAAATATGGGGAGTTTATGTCCTTCATCGCATAGGGTAGAGTTAGCTGCAAAGTTCTTGGCAAATAGTCTGGCCTTGTTTGATACTAACGAGATGACCGTATGTCCATTGATGATAGTTGGGATAGAACGCACGCTTCTGTTCAAGATCCTGTTTGCTATTTGCCAGATCTGGTGGGGCCCAAGCCACTGCTCAGCTACTTTGGATTTAACGGACTGAGCATATAGCTCTCTTGCATTTTTATTGCTCTTTTACAGTGGTTGCTGGCAGTCCTGAAAGCAGCTTTAGTCTCAGTACAACCATTACGTTGGTAGCTATGGAAAAAAGTGATTTCTGTGCGCGATGGCAGAGAACCATGCCTTGCTGTTAGGATTTGTTGGAATTTGTTGGATGTTATGAATCGGTCTATGCCTACAAGTAACCATTAGGTCAGGTTTGATACTATAGAGACACATCCTTTTTAACCATGGAATTCAGCGGTAGGTCAGATATGAATGTACGGAAGCTATCCCAGTCAGCCATAGAGTATCGATATACAGTACGGTGGAGAGGTACGTCTGAGGACTTATGACATTCCATTTTATCTTAAGTGCTACAACCGAGTGGTCGGAGGATCCCAGAGTATATAGAACGGTGTAATCCAGTTGAAAATAAAAATATTTAAAGCAGTATTAGCGAACCTATGCCATAATACATATACATATATATATATATATATATATATATATATATAGTAATATCTGTTGATTTCAGTGTGTCATGTTCTTAATATACTCGTAACCTGTTTATTGAAATATTTTTCAAACATTAAATTTATTAGGAAAAATGTATAGAACACAATTAGTATATGTCAATTTCTACGTTGACATAGTTAGTCGGGGGTATGCAATCCTTTTTTATGATTGACGTGTAAAAGACGTTAGTCAAATTTGTGATTTCGTCAACAGTTATTCCCCGCGACACCTTTTGCAGAGTATCCCACAACTCATCTTTGCTGTTAAATTGGCGTCCACTTGCATAGAAGCGTCGCTTCCTGATACTCCAAAGATTCTCAATTGGGTCGAAATCTGGTGAATTCGCAGGCCACTTTATATTTGGACCCCAGTTGCTTTAAATACCCTTTGCATGTGTGTGCTGCATGCGAGGGAGCATTATCCTGCATAAAAATAATGGTTCTTCTGAAGTCAACCTCGCTTCTTCAGACATGGCTCAGAGTGCTCCTTCAGAAAAGCTATGTAAGCATTTGACGTCATTTTTACGCCTTCTTGGACTCTCCATGGGCCAACTAAACTACCTCGATAATCCCAGCCACAATCATTATCCCACCACCACCTTGTTGGTGCATTAAACGCTGATGACGATGCCATCTATCTAGGTTTTCATGTTGTCCTCTGTCCATTTCAATCGGCTTTGTATCTGGTGCTGCTTGAATGGAGGCTTTGTCACAGACTAAACGGACTTTGCCACTTCTTTTAGACGGCGACTTCCAGTACTTTATGAGACATTCTTCACTCCGGCTTAGTTAAGACTTCTCGACTTTTCTGACGAGGGTTAACGTTTAATTTGGAGTAGAGAACGGCGTGAAACAACTCTAGATTTACCTTTATCAGCTATCTTACCTACATTTGTAGGATCCTTGACAAGCTTCTTCACAGTTTGATGATACCTTGTTATCATTTTCGATATTTCGAGGGGAGTATTACATTTTGCTAGCTGTTCTGTAATAGCACTCTTTTAAGAACTACTTAAACCACCTTATTGACGACGCAAACTGCATTGTTAATAATTTGACACATCTCAAATACCGTGGATTCAGCAATTACGATGGCAAGTTGTTTACATTGCGCGAAACAGTACGAAAATTGTACAGTACGCGAAGCTCAGCATTTCCAACGCTCCCGAGGGTTTTGATACGACACTACCGGTAAGTTTCTGCAACTGTTAAAAAAATGCTATCTAATAATGAAAACGTTCCTTTCCGACGCAATTACAAAAGTATTCAATCTCTTATTCTTATTATATTTTAATCTTATTATCCTATTCGAAAAAGAAAGTTACATTAACTAAATGTCATCCTCATATTATTTACAAGGTTACCAGATTGACTTTTAAAAGCCATATCCGCGAAGTTTTCGTTTTTATTTGAAGCAATTTAACCTTCAAAAATTGTATTTGCCTTTTTAAAAGAATAGCGTAGAGCTTAAGTAGGAAAAAAAACAGAATAATATAATAGATGAATATTATAAATAATATTTTATTATAAATCTTTCTTTGAAATTTGACGGAATTGATAAATATTAACATTTTTCGTTATAAATTTGCCATCATTCCCTTTTCATCTTTCTTCGGTTTCTTAATATTGTATACTGAGCGTTTTTTCGTTATAAGACAAGTATAAATAGTATCTTAAAATTGAAACCATAGCATAATGAGAAAATGCTATATATATATATATATATATATATTAACACACACATATATATATATATATACACGTATGTGTGCGTGTATACATGTATATATGCAAGCAAGGCGAACCGACGTTATCCGGGATTAGATGATTATAAGCAGATGCTAAACACTCACATACTTTTTTATAATCATCGAAATCGGTGAAATCGCCAATTTTGCAATCAAATCTAATGGCTGCTTGCTTTAGTAAAGAACTTATCTCCGTGCTCAATGAGAAAACTTCACATGTCACTCCACAGTGACTTAGTCGACAAAACATTATAGTCAACATTGCAATGTATATTACCGTGTATTATGGAAGTCACGTCAAACCTAAAGATGTGAAAGCAAGTATCACGCGTCAATCTTCTTCTAGGCAGAAACATTTATTCGAACGCGCCTCTATCATATAAAAAACTACTGTTTATTTTAACTTGCTGGCCTTACTGCTTGTGTATTAGTAACACTTCTCAAATGCAGTTGTGATTTATACTGTGTAAGGTGTAAATTCTGGTCAAAATCGATTGTTTTTCTTTCATCGAATTATTTGGATTATCAGTTATCGATACTTATCGAAAGCATTACGATGCAAAACCTATATCAGAAAACTATATATATATATATATATATATATATATATATATATATATATATATATATATATATATATATATATATACTAGCCGTACCACGCCACGCATTGCTCTGGCTCAGGTTGTTTAAATGCCCCCCTAAAAAGAGAAAATTTATTTTATTTATAAGAAGGATTTAGTGTGCCAAACTGTTTTTTTTTATCATTACAAAATATTTCTTTTTATTCAATCTTCACCCTAAACAAGGCAAGTGCCACTTTGAAATAGGGGGCTACTGTCGGGGACAATTAGCGGGGGCGTTATGAAGGGAGATGAGTAGAGAGATGTTTGTTCACATTACACTTGAACTTCTGCATATCAGTACAGTTGGGAAAGCAGTATCCCGTAAGGGAGTTCTAAAGATGTGCAGTTCTGGAAAATACACTATTGGAGTAAAAGGCTTTCTTACACTCAGGGATCTCTACTGTAAGCTTAGATGACAGTTCAGGACCTATCAGTTTGACGACTCTCTTTTGAACCCTGTCCAGTAGTGAGAGACAAGCAGCAGATGCACCAGCCCAAATGTGACAGCAATACTCCATGCATGGGTGAATGGTGGCCTTATAGAGGTACAGGATACTTTCAGGCATAAGTAATTTTCTAGCGTGGGAGAGAGAGCCCACCTTCTTTGCAGCAGCCTTGGCAATGCTCTCAATATATATATTCCAGTTCATGTTTCCTGTAAACCTTAGGCAGAGGAGTTTAAAGGTAGTACTTTCAGGCAGTGTATTCCTAGCCATTGCTATTGGTGGTAGAGAAGGTTTATTGCAGTTATTGAAGGAAACAAGCTTAGTCTTGGCAGCATTGATAGTGACCAACCATTTTTGTCCCCATTCCGCTACATATTGAAGGTCATCCTCTAGCGATTTTTCCATTTCCTTAGATATGTGTACTATTTGTTTTCCTCTCATTCCTGTTATAGAGGGTGGTGTCATCGGTAAATATACCCATCTCCGAAACAATTTTATCAGGGAGGTCATTTATGAATATCAGGAACAATAAACGTTCAAGGATAGACCCCTAGGGTACTCCCGCATTTATATCATATTGTTAAGATGTACGACCGTCGAGGACAACTTGGATTTTTCTCTTACTTAAGAAGGATTTAATTACATTGTGTATTCTTCCAGTGATACCATATGATCTAATTTTCCTTAGAAGACCATCGTGCCATACTCTGTCAAAAGCCTTAGATATATATAGGGCTACCGCTCTGCCTTCCTCTGTTTTCTCCAGTGAACAATATTCTTATATTAATGAATAAAGAAAAAAGTGGTTATTTATTTGCGAACTGTTATCCTCATCTAGCGGATCGGTTGGTAAAACGAATACGCTGAGACAGGAACACACATTAGAAATAATAACTGGAATGATTGAAGAGCGAGCGAGAGTTTTAGTGAGAAAAAGATATCGTGTGTGTGAGAGAGAAATAGAGAGAAAACGTGCGTGATAGAGCGATTGAGTGAGTGTGAGAAAAAGTGTGAAATTATTAAGCAAATTTTCACAGGGGGAATATAACAAAGTCATATTAATATGTACGATCGTTTCAGAAACGATATTCCTTTATTCATTCAATATTTATAAATAAAACCATCGAGGAATAAAGTATATATTTCTAGATATTGTCTCCTCGTCAGTATAAATAGGTATATATATATATATTAATATATATATATATATACATATATATATATATATATATCCATGAAATATTTAGAAATTTCATCACGATTTAGTATAACTCAGTGTGTTTGTGTAGCTTTGCATGCCTATCTATATAATCTATCTCCATAGTCATATATATATATATATATACATACATACATACATACACACACGTTTATATATATATATATATATATATATATATATATATATATATATATAGAGAGAGAGAGAGAGAGAGAGAGAACAAATAACCTCGGAGGGCATTATACTCCTTCCGATAATGGACTACCCAGGTTGTATGAAATTCCCTTTTTCCTATAATGATTTTCAGAATTGAAAGTTAACCACTAAACTTATATATATATATATATATATATATATATATATATATATATATATGCTTACATATAAATATATTTACGCATTTATATCTATTTGTGCGTTTATATATGTATGTATGTATATATATATATACATACATACATACATACATACATATACACGTGTGTGTGCATATTTTTAATTGTCAATCGTATATTTTTCCTGTTTTACTCATAGAATTTTTTCCCCCGGAAATAATCAGTTTATGGCAACCTTAAAAAAAATAACTCGATGGACAGATTCAATCGGTTGACTACAAGAATTATATTTCATTAAAGTCACAAATTTATTCATTTTACGAGATTATTTTCTTTCTGTTTTTCATTTTAAAATAGATTTAATCTGACACTTCTCCATATTTCTATATTTTTACCGATATCATTCACAGAATTGGCAGCAGGAATATTTCCGTTGTCTGCAACGAAAGATTTCAATGAACGTTATCGATCCAAATAATTGAGAAGTTTCTATTTTATGCCGCAGACACATTAGATATATGTTGTTAATTTCATATACATACACTCATAATCACACATACATTTGTGTGTGTGTGCGCGCATGTGTGTTTTATGTTTTATGAAACTGTCTGTATATTTATATATGTACGTAGAAAGGTGTAACATGAAATCAATTTATCAATAGCAATATATAATGACATAAGATAGTTTATACACACATATGAAGATGTGTGAATAATTGTAATAGATACTAAATACCACACGATAACTCACGTAATATATATTACTATAATATCATGAAGCCGGTCTCTAACTGGAAGATGTTCATCGATAACTTTTATCAAAAAATCAATATTTTATTCTGACTAGCTAGTCAATTTCGCTAATTGTCAATTTCAATTCCTTGAGTTTAATACTTGACATTCCAATCAATTTAATTGACTTCATATTATATCCTGTCCGAGAGTTATTTTATTACGGCACTATTTTTAGCATAAACTGTTTAATTTTAGTAATTAAGCATATATTTTTTCATATTTATAGTCGCTTTAGTTTGTAAAATTAATGCCGAATAACATGTCATCAATATCCCAAGAGAGTAAGGTATTACATTTTATTCTAGTAAGATAAAGTAGAAACCATTATCCTAAACTTAAAGTGTTGCATGGCTCTGTCTGCTGTTCAGAACTCCAGAATATAAACTACTGTAATCTATTTTATATAAAATATCGAGTTGTACATTTTCAGTACAGGATAGCTTTTACTTATTTATTTACTGCAACGTTTTTGTTATAAAGAGTGTTTGCTATTTCGGCGCCTACCTTTTGTATTAATTAAGAGCGTATTAATAATTAAAAGTGTGCCAATTTATTTTTCTTAATTTAGGCTCATTGCCATTATATATTGAGCGTATTTCATGAGATCACTGATATATAAATTATTGGTTAAAAAGAGCTTTAAATGTTAAGACACAGTTTTATACATATAATATTTTCAAACTTAGAAATGCAATCATATTTATATGCATATAAATAATTAAAACAATTTAATTTTTTTTTCTATTATGTTCTTATAATAATATTATACTTCAAATTAGGAATGCATTTATAATACATTATACGCCCGTGTCGCTACAGAATAATCAGGTGTTTACTTGTCTGCTTATTTACACTCCGACGTTTAGTTTTTTTTTTTCTATGCGCAGTTTTTACAAAGAAAGCAAAGTAACTGTTGCATAACCCTTTTGATTAGAGATTCGTTTTTGCATAGTGTAACAGAGGGAGAATTTAGTAATTGGTGCACATGTTTATATGTTACAAAATAATCGATCATGAATCTGCGAATGATAGTTTTGTAGAGATATATGGCAGTAAAATGAATAATAAGTCAGAAAAAAATCACACTCTATTTATAGCAGATACAGTCGACTCCTACGATACGGCATTAATCCGTTCCGGGGTTGATATCGTAAGGTCAAAATGCCGTATGGCGGGGCCTAAGCAAATTGTTATACAGTACATATTGAAAAAATAATAACAAAATACAGTACAGTATATAACACAGATGTATATAATCAAATAACATAATAAATAACACCGTAAGGCGGGGACAATATCGTAACCAGGAACCGAAAAACACATCCTTTTCCATATCGTAACCTGAAAAAAACGTATGCTACAACCACCGTATCTAGGGGTTCTACTGTATGTAAGAGCGACATCGGTTTTCCTTGCTGACAGTCGATTTTCCTAAATCGACTATTATTCGGTAACGTTAAGTTTTAAATAAAAGAACATTATGGTTTTCTCGGTATGAACAAAGACAAAATTGTTTATAGGTTTTGTAATTTTGAAGGCTTAATAGATTAACAAACTAAAGACTAAAAATGCGACCTTGACGAATTTATTGTTAAAATACTCAAACAGATATGTTGCAAAATAACAGATCGAACACGTGATCCAATGTCACATGTTAAAAATGTGTAGCCGAATGACGTAATAGCAAGCAAATAGTAGAGATGTATACAGAGTAAGTCAGTGGTCAGTTAGAGAAAGGGTGGCTAGCGATAGGGCAAGACCATGTACGCAAGAGGAAGCAGAATCTAAGACGCGTGCCGTCTTCCAGTGGGATAGCATTTGGAATAAAGGTTGTCTGAAAATATAACCCGTCGATTTTGGTTCCTTAGGATGACTTTTCATCAATCTCGGCAATGAAGATTAAAGATATGGTCTCTATCTTTTGGCTTAAATAATTCCCAAGGTAGATGTTTCGTGCCTTTTTTGTAGAACTGTTTATAATGTTTTATTTCCTGTTGAAACTGTATCTATATGTGTGATATATATATATATATATATATATATATATATATATATATGTGTGTGTGTGTGTGTGAACAGTTATGCACACATCTACAAAGTACATATATATATATGTGTGTGTGTGTGTGTGTGTGTGTGAACAGTTATGCACACATCTACAAAGTACATTATAAAACACTAGAAGACACAAATGTTTACATTATACACCTACGTGCATTCTGTACACTCCGTACACACACACACACTCCGTACACACACACACACATACACACACACCCATATATATATATATATATATATATATATGTATATAAGTATTTACTATAATAATCATTAAATACCTACAGACAGTAGTGTTTCCTACTTTTGGAAATCTTCAGTACAGGAGGTATATATATATATATATATATATATATATATATATATATATATAAATATGTATGTATATATATATATATATATATATATATATATATATATATATATATGTGTGTATATATATATATAACGCGCTATCTTACATACCGCAACTTACCTATATAAATTTTTACTTGCTAGTGCCGGGATACTCTGCTACGTAATATAAGAATGTATGTTTTTATTGTAATTTAACTTACGTATGAATGTCCGACCGACTTTGAGTTTGGAATGTGCTGTCAGCCGTGATAATCGGAGTTTGTAAACGTTTCATATAAGCGATAACACATTTCATATAAGCGATAAAGCTCTGAGCTTTGGAGAATGTTTCGGCCCATGAATCTACTACCGATCATTCTTTAAGGATTCGGACATGTCCTTGCAGAAGTGTGTGCGGTTTGCCTCCTTCAAGAAAATAGTGCGTAATATCGTAAAAAAATATACACATTTCTGGCACGATAGCATACGGAATATTGTTTTTGTAGATTAAAAATAATAAATATTCACACATTTTTGTTGCGTTGTTGTTTTCGTATATTCTCATGAAAAAATACCTGCCATCTCTTTAGCTAAGAAGGGTATCTACATTAGTTTCCTAAGAAGAGTTACTGCAACACTTTTTCAAAATATTAGATATACCAAGCGCTACGTTTCTAGCTTAAACAAGATTATAATTACAGCTTAGCTTTCTTCGGTTGAATAGATTTGCCTAGATGCATACCGTTTGTCAGAATGCATTCTCGAGCTTGTAGACTATCGTAAGATTTATTTATCGATAAATATGTTTAGCAAGAAACCTGCGGGGACTTAGAAATCGATAATTTTGCTGGCCAATGCTTTCAATAGTTGTAAACAAGTGTACTCTGAATTCGAATAACCGATCATTATGAATTTGAAAATAAATATTTTTATGACATCGTTCATCCATTCACAAATGAAACGAAAGTAATAGAGATGAAAATAATTAGAAATAAAGAAAAGCAAGGAGAAACGACGGACAGAAAACGGGTTTAAGTAAATCTGAAAGATCTAAGTGAATAAAAAATATGTTAAAATTTTAAATGAAAACGAATACTTTTTCAATAAAAACATCGTTTCTGAAACGATCGTACAGTTTATTGATTTTAGTTATTCTTCCTTGTGAAACCGATTTTTAATTTTGGATTTTAATTACAAATATTCAATCATCTTACTCAATATATATATATATATATATATATATATATATATATATATATATATATATATATAAGGGGTTAATGTCTAATGTTTAAAATGTTCCTCTAGTTGTATGTATGTGTAAGTGTTTCACATATGGCACTGTTAACATTGTAAAAAAAGGAACGTACGTGGGACAATCTTTTGAAACAAAAAATAAACAAATTAGTTTGTTTGGTCCAGACAAATGAAAAACATACCTTTTTCATATGGACAAATTAGTGTCTCGTACTTCTGGTCTGTCTCTTGCAGTTCTGAAACAAGTATCTCACTTCGAACGAACACTACTTACCAAATTTATTTTATATACATTTTATTCTCAATCGTTGTGAAGTTTACATCATGCTAAGCGTACGTTTCTCCCAGCTTCCAAACGCGGATATGATATCTTTTGTGGTGACTTGTGCAACTTTCTCACCCTGATTAATTCCACTCTAAAACTTTCGCGCATTTCTAAACGATCTTCTTGGGTCATAAACTCACGTCATCAGAGAAGCAAATCAGCTGATCCAATTTTGCCCTTTTAATTTTGTTTATGTAGCGAGCACTCTTATTTGTTCTAATGTTCTTTCGTTTACATTTCCGATCAATTTTTCCCAGGAATATATTTTCTATAAAATGCCTACTTCGTCAAGACATATATTTTCAACATGCTATTTTTTAACCATCAACAAAGATCATAATAATAACAGATAACTTAGCATTTCCCGGCACTGCCCTGTATAACGGCAACATAAAATATTATTAACAATAACAAAAAAAATTATATAGAAAAAAATCAATTGCACTTATGCAACTGAAGAAAACATAAATCAAACAATAGAACCAAAAATATTATTAAAAGTAAAAATAACAAATGGCAAGACAAATGAAGAAATAATAAAATAAAAGAATTAAAAGAGATAGTTTATAAATTAATAAAATAATTAATGAAATAAATAATAATCAATATTAATAAAATAATTTATAAAATAAAAATAATCAATATTAATAAAATAATTAATACAATCATCAATATTTTTTATATTAATGAATGAAATAAATAATACTCAATATTAATAAAATAATTAATACAATAAATAATAACCAATATTTATTAAATAATTAATAAAATAAATAAGAATCAATATTAATAAAATAATTAATAACATAAATAATAATCAATATTGATAAAATAATTAATAAAATAGATAATAATCAATATCAATAAAATAATAAATAAAATAAACAATTATCAAATAAAATAATTAATAAATAAACATTAATAATAAATATTAATATATTAATGAATAAAAAAATAATAATCAATATAAATGTATTAATGAATAAAATGAACAAACATCAATATAAATAAAATAATTAATAAAACAAATAATAATCAATATTAATAAAATACTTAATAAAATAAATAATATTCAATATTAATAAAATAGTTAATAAAAATAAATAATAATCAATATTAATAAAATAGTTAATAAAATAAATAATAATCAATATTAGTAAAATAATTAATGATACAAATAATAATAAATATTAATAAATAGTTAATAAAATAAATAATACTCAATATTTATAAAATAATTAATAAAATAAATAATAATCAATATTAATAAAATAGTTAATAAAATAAATAATAATCAATATTTATAAAATAGGTAATAAAATAAATAATAACCAATATCAATGAAATAGGTAATAAATTAAATAATAATCAATATTAATAAAATAGTTAATAAAATAAATAATAATCAATATTTATAAAATAATTCATTAAATAAATAATAATCAATATTAATAAAGTTATTAATAAAATAAATAATAATCAATATTAATAAAATAATTTATAAAATAAATAATAATCAATATTAGTAAAATAATTAATAAAATAAATACTAATCAATATTAATAAAATAGTTAATAAAAAATATAATAATCAATATTAAAAAATAGTTAATAAATATAAATGATAATAATTAATAATAAATAATAATAAAATAATTAATAAATAAATAATAATCAATATTTGTTTATTAATAAAATAAATAATAATAAATATTTATATATTAATGAATAAAATAAATAATAATAAATATTTATATATTAATGAATAAAATAAATAATAATAAATATGTATATATTAATGAATGAAATAAATAATAATCAATATTAATAAAATAATTAATAAAATAAATAATAATCAATATTAATAAAATAGTTTATAAAATAAATAATAATCAACATTAATAAAATAGTTTATAAAATAAATACTAATCAATATTAATAAAGTAATTAATAAAATAAATAATAATCAATATTAATAAAATAGTTAATAAAATAAATAATAATCAATATTAATAAAATAGTTTATAAAATAAATAATAATCAATATAAATAAAATAATTAATAAAATAAATTATAATCAATGTTTATTAAATAATTAATAAAATAAATATTAATCAATATTAATAAAATAATTAATAAAATAAGTAATAAACAATATTAAAAAAATAGTTAATAAAATAAATAATAATGAATATTAATAAAATAATTAATAAATGCCATTGAAATAAGAGTGAACATTACTTTAGAGGAAATGAAGAACGAGTAACTAAAATAATGGTTAAGGAAAAAATTATGAAAACAAAGCACCAAAAGTGTAAGTAAATGAAATAAAATACATGGAAAGTTAATGCGAAAACTTAAAATGAAAAAGAGGGCAAATATTTAAAAACAAGAAACCGTAAAATTCAACACGAAACGAAATTCTAAATAAAAGATAGAGGAAAGGGAACGAACGAACTAAAAGGCATAGAAAACTAGTAAGACATAAATGATTATTAATATAAACAACAATAAAAATTAATGTTCTATGAAAGATATTAATTTTTACGAATACTTATATAAGGATTTTTTAAATAAAAACAAATAATAAATAAACTAATATATTAGAAACAGAATTCTTAGAAAAGTTTCTTTCTTAGAACTGAACACCTGTGGAACTCTCTTCCATCCGCCTGCTTTCCGGCTGGTCGTTTTCAAGTCTAACGTAAACAAATCCTTGATGAGCCATTCCCCTTAAGTAATCCAATTTGCCAAATTTTCACTACTAACAATTACTAAGGCATTGTCCAATTCACCATTGTACGCTTATTAACCCTACTCCTCGAGTGACCTTTGGGCCTTGACAAATCGTGACTACTTTGTACAAAGTGATAAATAAATATAGCGAGGAAAAATAAAGATAGATACTAAATAGTAGAGAAAGTGATATTTTATATGTATAAATATCAATGAGTGTGTGTGTATTCATACGATGTTTGTATGTTTTTATAGAACGAAAGAATGAAGTATCTACATAAATCTCAAAATGTATTTGTATGTAAAATTTACCGTATTAGACCACTTACATGTCTCCGAAGCTTTAAATTAAATCATAAATTAAAAAAAAAAATTGGCATGAACATTTAAAACGTTAAACTAATATTTTAATCAAATTCACCGTATATTATTTTAGAGAAGGAAAATAGAAGTAATCTGGAATGTTTACTTTACCATTTATGTGTAGAATATACATCTAGGTGTAACATGGCAGCACATCTAAGTAATCCATGGCGATGTCCTTTAAAACTACACATTCGTAGACGATACATTTTGAAAGAGTTTTCACATATATATTTTTTTTATTTTGATTCCATTTAGGACCAAAAGCTGAATAGTGGGATAATTAAAACAAATAGAATTATATATTGGTATGGGAATATAGAAAATGTGTATAGTGCTGTAATTCAAATCCGAGCAAAAGCAGATATCACTGTTAATGATTTAATGAATGAAAATATATGAAAATAGAAACACAATATAATAAGACAGAAAAACAGTAAAATATCTACAAAATAGAACGAAATAACAGGTGGCGAAGAAAAAATAAATAAAGGGCGTGTAACAGAATAAGGAATTAAAATAAAAATAGTTAGAAATAATGCTACAATTTTCCTAGGAATAAGGAAGTAGCCCACTGCGCACTAAATATCTGCATGCACCCACCTCAGAGTTGCCTTTGAAGACAGTCACACAAGGAATATATTTAGGGTTGTAAGAAAGTTCTGGATAAGATTCTGTCGGAAGAATCTAATACTCTACAAATCGGGTCAGTAGCATTTCACCAGTCCACAACTACATCCTTGCAGCATATTATTTGACCAAGATGGGCATTAAGACAGTTCCTCGCCTTCCTATCGTCCACAACTTTCTCCCTGTTACTTTTGGTTGTTCCCTAAGCTGAAGGAAACCCTTAGAGGTTATCGTTATGAGAAAATTAAGAAGATAAAACAGGCTGTGGCGAGGGTCATTCACATGATCACACCAGAGTACATCCATGGGGGTTTTCAGCCATGTGTTGAAAACGTACAAGTTCATTGCAAACGGAGGAGATTATTTCGAACGGGACTTGAGTATTATATGCGTACTATTGATAAAAATGCCCACAGGAAAAAAAAGTATAGAAACTTATTGGAGGCAACGCGTAGTTGTTCCCTATGAAAAATCGAGCAGGTTTGGGTCTTGCTGCTAGTAATTTAATACACTGAAAGCGATGCATATAGAGACAAAAACATGATAAATTAGAAAAACCACACGTAAAAAAAAGATGCCTATGAAAAATGCTGGTAAGAGGAGACGCACTAGAAGAAATATAAAAATAAAGGTAGTAAAAACAAACAAACAAACAAACAAACAAAAGAAAATAACTTGAAACACTAAGCTAAATAACTCAAAAGAAAAATAAAGAAACAACAAATATCAGAAAGACGAAAAGGTTTTCTTTATTGAAATAAAGAAATTTAAACGAAATAAATAATAACTAATGAAAATTTCGAAAAAAAAATATTTCAATTAAAAACCTCGAATAAAGTTAGAGAAATCTTAAAAGCTTTTACAGAAGACTGAAAACGAAAAGAATTCCCGATGATGAATTCACAACAAGAGCACACCGAGGTGAAGAGGCGGTTACCGCACGGAGCTACGTAGATGTACAGTCTCTAGGGGATTTAAATTTAGCTTGTAAAGAAACCAACCGATACAGATAAAGCAGCATGAAACATTAGTAATAATAATAATAATAATAATAATAATAATAATAACAACAACAACGAGACGTAAAATTGAAAGGAAATGCTATATATAGAAAAAAGATGGAAATGAAAACAGAACAGCGAGACAGAATGAAAGTGCGTATAATAGAATGACATGTTTTCAAATATTTATTTTAGCTTTTCTTTCGTTTTTTATGACAACTTTGACAGGAGAACGCATTTTTATTCTCTTAAATACACGGGATTATTTTTAACATCCGAAAGCTTTCCAAGAAACCAACTGTCTGTCTGCAAATGTTTCATGGGACTAAAAGCAACAGTCACTTCACTAAGCCGCAAATGGTTAGATCAATCAAACGTGGACGCACATACCCACGCACGCACTAACATAAGTATTTATATATGTACACATACCCGCGTGTGTGTATATATATATATATATATATACACACACACACATATATATATATAATATATATATATATAATATATATATATATATATATATATATATATATATATATATATATATATATATATGTTTAGAGGTACAAAATTGTATATAATGATCTAAATAAAATGTACGGAAATTTCTCGAGGGTTCTTTCGGCTAATCCTGACGAGATGATAGTCGAAAGAGCTCACGATTAATTTCCGCACATTTTATTTAAATCATTATATATATATATATATATATATATATATATATATATATATAAATGACAAAAAATATATTCCAAAGTTCATGATGTTGACCATGTTATAATTTATTCCTTTACTCAGTTGACATTTACAATTCTTAACAGTATCTGTTTCGTAGCATATATATATACATATATATATATATATATATATATATATATGTGGGTGTGTGTGGGTGTGGGTGTATGTGTGTGTGAATGTACATTCTCTAGCTTTAACTGTTTACATTATATAAGACAATATGTATTTACTTAAAGTAATAAATAAAAAAAAATATTATATAAAATATTTTTGGTTTAAGTGATTACAATATGACCAAATTATTTCAATAAGTTATTAAAGGAGGAATGACTCCGCATTACAATAAAAGATGGCGTAAATATAAAACGCATTTGCAACTACTGTTTCGATTCTTTTTCGAATTTTTGTAATTAATGCCTATATTTTTATATTTTCTATTATAATTAATGATATCTTATTCTTTCGATGAATCAGAGCATATTAAGAAAATGATACAGCACTTATAAGAGTAGTTCTTATCTACGAAACATGTGCTGCCAAAACCATGCCCCCCCAAAAAAAACGCTAAAATTAACAGCATCGTGAAATACGAATATAATTTTTTTATATACAGTGTGTCGAAGTAGATACTGAAGGGATGGAAATCTTTGTCATTTTACTAATAATGATGAGTTTGTTCTCTATTTCAGATATTTTACAGATAATATTTTGGAAATGAATTTTTGATAAGTATTGAACAACGTACCCAAGTTGTAAAATTGTTTTACCAAAATCAGGAGTCAATTGTTTTTATTCAAAGAGTTAATCGACGGCATTTTCATGTAAGAGGTAGCCCAAGTCATAACACAATTCGAAACATCCTGCTCCGATTTGAAGACCAAGGAGCTTTACTTGATCTTCAACGAGCTGACAGACCTCGAAACGTCATTACAAATGAAAAAAATAAAGAGTGCGTGTAGCAGCATCCAGAATCATCAATTCTACGACGTTACACAAAACTTTGGGAATGTCCAAGCTAACTAGACAATATTCTGCAGTTTAAAACTGTTTACTTATAAAGTGCAGCCTGTTGAACACTTGAAGCCTGAAGATTTTCAAACAAAGTTTGAATATGCAGTTCAGATGCAAGAAATGTCCATAAATTACCTCAATTTTTTACAAAAATTGATTCTGCAGATGAAGCCCATTTTCATTTTAATGGATTCGTTAACAAACAAAATTACAGATTTTGGAGCTCTGGAAATCCAAAGGAACAAAGCTGTTGCATTCAATAAAGTGCACTGTATTTTGTGCAATAACGGAGATTATTAGACCGATTTTTCTTTGTTTTTGTATTTTTATTGAAGAGATGAAGACGAACATGCTGCCACTGTTACTGAAGAGAGATACCGGACGTTAATTACAGATTTTCTGTGCCCACAAACTCAAAATAGACCCGAATTTTGGTTCCATCAAGATGGGGAAATGGCACATACGGTGAGAGACACTACGCTTTAGCGACAACATTATATCATACTATGGCAATGTCAAATGGTCACCGCGTTAGCCAGCCTTGACTAACCTTGACTTTTCTTGTGGTGATATCTTAAAGAAAGCATCTATGTTAAAAAATCCCAAACTGCACGCCTGTGGAACTCTGTTCCGTCTGCCTGCTTCCCTCCGGACTACAACTTGGATGTGTTCACGTCCAATGTAAACAAATTCCTAATGAACCGCCCCCTTAAGTAAACACTTCATCAAATCTCCACACTAACGTAATGTACTTGCAATAATCCTTATCCCTGAGTGGCTTCCGGGCCTTGATAAGTGGTGATCACTGTGTAAAGAAAAAAAAAGAATTTATTTCTTGTCAAAACACATAAGTTACTTTTTGGACAGCCTTGCGAGCACCGACCCAATAGGTCAGTTGTCAAAACTGTCGAATATTATATATATATATATATATATATATATATATATATATATATATATATATATATATATATATATATAATGTATGGATATACGAGCTTTTTTGTAAGTGTAAAGTCTCCTATTGATTTTTAATTAAAAAGTTAAAGAGGTACGAAGATGCGAGTGATACTATTATACAATGCTTACTTTTAGCTCAAAAATTGATTTTTCTACATATTAAAACACATATTTAAATGCACTTTTGGACTCGATAAACGATAGCTGCCAAGGGAGTTTGGAATGTGCTTTAATAGACAAGGGTCCTTTTAATATAAAACCGTCGACTTTCTTAACAAAAAGGTTTGCAAACTTTACAAAGCTCGGTATAGTATCATTAAAACAAGCTCTAAAAATAATGTGTGTACGTAATCACCACTTTTTAGATATCTTCTTATGGTTAAATCGATTATTGTTCTAATTTTATTGCATATATATATATATATATATATATATATATATATATAAATCTAAATATAAATATATAAATATAAATATATATATATATATCTACATATATGTAGGTATATATATATATAATGTATAATATATATATACTATATAATGTAATATAACATAATGTAATATAATATAATATATAATAGTATAATATATATATATAATATAATATATAATATGATATATACTATAATATATGATATATAATATATATGTTATATAATACATAATATAATATATAATATATAATATAATATATATAATATAATATATGTATAATATAATATATATATAATATAATATATATATAATGTAATATATATATAATGTAATATATAATATAAATAACATAATATATAATATAATATCTAATAATATATAATATAATATATAATATAATGTAATACGATAGAATATAATGTAATATATATGATATATAATGTATGTATATATAATCTTAGAATGTAATAGTCATATTCCTATTCATTTTATAAAAGGCACTGGTCTAGATTGACACTTTTGTTGATATTAATAGAATTGAATACACAGTTGCATGACTTTGATATTTTGTCCAGAGGTTGAAACCCAATTACAGGACACGAAACCGGATATATTATTTCTAAGGGAAACTGGAATAGGGCCGACCACTTCCCTAGATGAGTTCATAATTTAAGGGTACTCTTACTTAACATCTAAATCTGACTCCCAAGATCGCCATGCGCATGGAATATGTGCCTACATTAAAGATGGCTTCTCGTGTGGCAGAGATATCTCCAGAAAAGACCCTAATTTACCTTATATGTGCTTCCGGGTTGCACTTGCTTACACCGGCGACTTTATATTTGCCTTCTATCGCCCCCACAACAGCGGAGTTAATATATTGAAGAGTATATCTGAGAAAGTAGACCACATACACTCTGCTCATCCCTCGGCTTACATTCACATTTGTGGTGACATCAATGTCCATAACGTGGAATGGCTTACCCATTCAAATAAGGCAAATGATGAGGGGAGATTCTGTCATGATTTTGCCATTGTTTATGACCTCACTCATATTTCCTCGAGCCTACCCATGTGCCCAATACTACCGGTCAGCATGTAAACCTTCGCGACCTTTTTTCTCGCAACTCCCTGAGCTATGTTCATGTTCCGTTCTATGTCGTCTAGGATCCTCCGACCACTCCGTTGTATAAGTTTAGATAAAAATGAAATGTAATAAATCTACAGACGTACCTCTCCACCGTACTGCATACCGATACTCTATGGTTGACTGGAATAGCTTCCGTACATTCATATCTGATCTACCCTTGCATTCCATGTTTAAAAAGGATGTGTCTTCTATAGTATCAAACCTGACCGAATGGTTAATTGCAGGCATAGATCGATTCATATCATCCAAGAAATTTCAGCAAAAACTTAACAGCCAGCAACGGTTCTCCCCAGAATGTGCTGCTGCCATCACGCACAGAAATCACTTTTTCCATAGCTATCAACGTAATAGATGTACTGTGACTAAAGCTGCTTTCAAGAATGCCAGCAACCACTGTAAAAGGGTAATAAAAAATGCAAGAGAGCGATGTGCTTAGTCCGTTAAATCAAAGTAGCTGATCAGCGGCTTGGTTCCCACCAGTTTAGGCAAATAACAAATAGGATCCTAAACAGAAGCGTGCGTTCAATCCCAACCATTATCAATGGACCAGAGGTCATCTCGTCAGCATCAGACAAGACCAAACTATTTGCCAAGAACTTTGCATCAAATTATACCCTATGCGATGAAGGCCATCAACTCACCGTATTTCCTCCAATAAAACACAACACGCTAGGTAACATACACATTTCTGTGCCTGAGGTCGCCAAGCTAATCAAGAACCTTGATTCGAGTAAAGCAACTAACCCTGACGACATTCCAATTATAGTGTTAAAAATGCTTCAAACAGAACTTGCCCCCATACTTACAAATGTGTTTAAGCGTTGCCTTTTTTTGCATTAAGGAGAAGTGCTTTCCAAAACCCTGGAAAACCTCATCAGTATGCCCTGTATTTAAGAATTCAGGTGATAAGTCATCTCCCTCTCAGTACAGACCAATAAGCCTCCTGTGTGTTATGAGTAAGTTGCTGGAATCCATATTAAATAGAGAAGTAGTCAAGCACCGTATCAGAAATAACCTTCATAGTGATATGCAATATGGTTTCCGTTCTGCTAGATTTACAGCAGATGTGCTAACGGTAATATCTCATAGGATTATGACTCCATCGACAAATGCTTCTTTCTAGGGCAATTGCTCTTGACATATCAAAGGCCTTCGATAAGGTATGGAATATAGGCCTACTTCACAGGATTTCCAGCTACGGTATTACTGGAAATGTTTTCTCAAACATTAAATCATTTCTCTCTGATAGGCTCATAAGAGTAGTGGTTGATGGGCAAAAAATCAGAGACCCGCAGTATTAATGTTGGAGTACCTCAATGGTCCATTCTGAGCCCAACTCTCTTCCTAATCTACTTCATTGATCTCCCAAAACACATACTTAAATCATTCGTTGACATCTATACCGATGACACGACCATCTATGGCAACATATCAAAGGCCGTAAATGACAAAGTTCTCTCTAATTCTCTCTCGTCTGCTCTTGAGCGCGTGGTACAGTGGGGAAGAGGTGGCTGGTTACCTTCAATACATCTGAAACCAAGGTCTTACATTTACATCATCAACGCTCTGATCCCCATCTGGCATCAATTGAAATGGATCGCTCTCGCCATGTTTTTATAAGCTTCTGGGTTTGACATTTAGTCCTGATCTTAAATGGAACACGTACATCAAGTCTGTTGCCAAGTTCGCTGGAAAAATAGTGGGATTCTTCTACCGCTCAAGAAGATATCTCACTACTGATGCAATTCTCTATCTATATAAAAGCCAAGTACGTCCAAGGATGGAATACTGCTGCCACATCTGAGCAGGAGCTGCTAAAAACAGCCTATCCTGCCTAAACAGAGTACAAAACAGACTTCGAAGCTTAGTGGGGGATGCTCTTTTCCCTTCCCTGCAACCTCTCTCCCACAGAAGAGACGTTGCGAGCTTATCTGTGTTTTATCATTATTTCCATGGCAGGTGCTCCTCTGAGCTCAAATCTCTGCCCCCGCTCGCCAATCTTTCTCGATAAACACCCGTCTAGCTGAAACCACTGTCAAAAATTTCCCCCACTTTATCTGTGACAAATCAAAACGTATATTCCATGAACAAAGCTCCTCTCTTAGAACTACACACCTGTATAAATATCTACCGCTTGCCTGTTTCCCTCCTGACTTTAACAATGATGTCTTCAAGTTCAACATAAACAAATTCTTGATGAACCGCCCCTTAAGTAATGACACTCTATCAAATCTCCCATACTAACGAATACTGCAACACTATCCATTTATTACTGTACACACACACACACACTAACCCTTATCCCTGAGTTGCTTCTGGGTCTTGATAAGTGGTGACTTCCATGTAAAAAATAAGTGCGCCTCGTGAAACTGGTGTTCAAATCAAGCGAAAGTAATTTTAAAAATCAGCTAACAAAACTCACATTATCAAAGCGTTTATACATAAAGAAACATATTCTTTTTACTTTGTGGGTTCGCATTTCCTATAAACTGAGCTTGCAAAAATATGTGTAATTACACTAATATCTCAATTTTAAACTAAATCATGAAGAAACCTAGTTAGAATACAAAAATAACAGAAATACAGTAAAATATAATAATACAAAAAGTAATTAAAATGTAATTTATTAGCACATGCTCTGTTTAAAAAAAATCAATTGAGCTTGGATTTTGAATTTCTGTATATTGAAAATCAATTAATACACGCATGCACACAGACAAACACGCACAGACACACGCATCCATATATATATAATATATATATATATATACATATATACATATATATATATATATATATATATATATATATATATATATATATATATATATATGTCGTCATTCGCAGTAAAAACTCTCAGCGTGAAGGGATAGTACACTTGATGCGTGAGGATCGTTTTATTATTTTCTTACGTGTTTTCTGCTGAAGTACAATATTTTTTAAAACAATTAATTGTATATTATATAGTAAGTAGAGTTGCTATTATACCATTTACAGGAAGTACGTTGATCTATATTTTTCGCCAGAGGTTTTGTGTGTACATTACAAGTAAAGCTCTGCATATTCAATTCCATTGTACACGAATTCGTAATATATTTATGTATACACCTTCTATATTTTCTGATATAAACAAATCAGCACCATGATTCTGTGCCATTGACACGCATAGATTCTACAAGAGGAAAAACAGGAGCTCATGTGAACGAAACTACAAATGCCAATAGACGCCATTGCTGAGATGTTCCATTATTTTCTCTTCATACCGTAAGGCAACGATTTATAAAGTCAAGCAATTGACGAATGATCAAAGATAAATTAGAAGAAAAATAAGAAAATAAATGTATTCGTCCAAATAATAAGAAAACGACTTCGCCATGTTTAGGAAGTAAATAAAAATAACTTTAATATAATATTGGTACTGTTACTACTCTTACATCTAATCGTTCGTAGGGTTGGTCTCATGTATCTTCTGTCCAAAATGGCCGACAGAGGTGGCAGCTCGCAAAGGTTCTAGTTTTTAATTACCATCCTTCCCCACTGTCAATATACCTTTCTTCTATATCTTCGAATTGTCTCCATTTTCTTTTAGTTACTGCCATTTCAATCAGACCAGCAAGTGGTGAAATGGGGAAAAAGATTACGTCTATTTTAATGCATCGCAAACGAAACGTCTGTTTTCAATGTCAAACATCTGACACCAATCAGGCTCCAACTGAAATTAGTGGCTCTCGGTTTTGGAACTGACCATCCCTAATCTTAAATGGGACACATACATCAAATCGGTTGCCAGGATTGCTGGCAAAATGGGTGGATTATACTATCGTTCCTGTAAGTATCTCACTGCCGATGCAGTTCTCTATCTGTATAATAACCAATAGATCCTTAAATAGAGCACTGTTGCCACATCTGAGCAGGAGTGGTAGACGCGCTCTATTTTGATTTGATAATGTTAGAAACTGGCTCCGAAACGTAGTAGCAGATATCCTTTTATTTTCTCTGCAGCCTGTTTTCCACAGATAACTTGTTGAGGGACTGTTTCGGCTCTATCATTGTTTTCACGCCTAGTGCTCATTTGAGTCTGAATGTATGCCCCTCCCTTACCAGACTTTCACAACTACACTCGACTACCTACAACACCTATCAACAATACTCCTCACTCTGCCTGTGCCTACACATAAACGCAGGTTCAGTCGTAGGACTACCCGACTGTGGAATACTGTTCTACTAGCCTGAGTCCCTACTGACTACAATGTGGTAGTCTTTGATGTTTAATGGAAGTTGTTGTTTAACCGTACCCTTTAATAGTTTTACCAATAATTCTACCAAGTTTCCATCATTAACTATCCTATACTATCACCTTACAGTTAATTACTCTATCTACAACTGTCCTGCCACTTGTAAAAAACCGCTTAACTCTGCATCTAACCCTGATAATATATATATATATATATATATATATATATATATATATATATATATATATATATATATTGTCATCTATAGATGCGGAGTCAAGCGGATTTTTACAAGAGGTCATTATATATGTATATATATATATATATATATATATATATATATATATATACATATATATATGTGTGACCCCTTGTAAAAAAAACGCTTAACTCCGTATCTGTGCCTATATAAAAATGCCAGGCACCCACAACTCCTTGCATAAGCCTGGATGAAACACGGAATATTCTGTGTAGCATGATTGCCATATATATTTTGTAACTTACTACCTAGCTCTACCTACGTATTGAGCACTGTTGAAGTAAATACTTAAAGTTTACGCATAAATTGATACTTTCGTATATTAATTCATGTAATTAAATGAAGTCGCCATACTTAGCTCCTCAAACAGTTGAGCACTCTGAAAAGAATTTATTTCACCACTCCAAAAATAGATATGGAAGGGGTTAACTACGCAACATAGCTAAAACACATTCCCACAACTTGCAAGCATCGCTATATTATGAAATTTCTTCTAAAAGCAGATGAACAAATACACCGAAGGCGACGGCGAGCACATATTTTTCCTTCAAAATGAACACATAAAAAAAAAGAATCCTATTTTTTTAACCCCTTGAAAATGCGAAAGCAGTAGGCGTATAGATAAACTTTGAAAATGACATTTTAAACGTAATGACAAATTTAGAATTCCAAAATTAGCGTAACAATTTCCAACTAAAACTATACAAAATCGTTAGAAACATAAATAACTCTAACAAAATCTTTGTAAAAGCAGATAGACTAGATTTTTTATAAAATAGATAAACAGGAATATAACAAATTAATACCGGAATACATTACACAAATCTACAAAAGACTGGATACAACGAATGCGACGACATAGATATAATTAATACTGAAAGTAAACAAATCACCGATAAATTAAACATTAGTGATAAAGTTGGCAAATTTAAACCTAGAGAGACATTCATTCTGCTCAAAGATGACAAATGTGACAACAATAATAACACCAGCAATCGCTTAATAAACACAACTAAACGAGAAATAGGTAGAATTAGCA